>NC_134407.1:158624612-158932737 GCF_038048845.1 Mixophyes fleayi | reverse complement strand
CGCTGCCTCCGTGCACTACAGTCTCATCTCATCTTTGCTGTGGCTTCCTCGAGACTGCCGCTTTCATTACCATCTGCTACACTTCGTGATCTACAGCTCCTGCCCTGCGCTGCACTCCTGTTTCCCATCGCTGTTGGTTCCTGTGGTTGCTACTGGTTACCTCCGTGTGCCGCTGAGTCCTGCCGCTGCGGTCAGCGCTATCGTCCATCTCCTGCTGATCCACTCTCCACGCCTTCACGTGTTCCACTGGTCTCTACCCTCCTGTCAGCATTGGATTTGTATCTCATCTACTACCCTCTGCTGGATCATCTCCATTCTCCTGGGTTCTCTATGAGTCCAGTTCCACGTGTTGCTGACTCCTGTGGATTCGTGCCCCTGTCGGTCTACTCACCTGTGCGCTGCACCTGCTAGACCGCTGCCTCACCTATCCAGGGACTTCCTATCCAGTCGGTCTCCAGCCGCTCAGGTACCGCTGCAATCCCATCTGACTGCTTCTGCTGAACCACGGTATGCATACTTCTCATTGACTGTGCTGTGTATTGCATATCTTGCTGGACTGTGTTTGGTTCTCTCTGGAGTCTGCTATCCGCTGAGTCTATTGCCATCATTGACTGTGTTATCATTGTGCTGGACTACTTCAAGAGACTTTCTAGATTGCAGACCTGCTCAGTCATTTATATCTATATATATATCTATATTGTGCATATTACTGTGGATCGTGTATAAGGTGCCTGTGTATATCCTGTGTTGCAGTCTTCCCCTGTGCACCTCCTCACATATATATTCAGTGGTACAACTTGCTGATGTCAGACCACTGATCCCTGTTTCCGGTATCACCTGTTCCATTCTCCTCTCACATAGCAGTGGTACAACTTGCTACCGCAGACCACTGACTACCTGGATACCTCCACTTGGATTCCATTCCTTCACTCAGACAGCGGTACAACTTGCTACCCGCAGACCGCTGACTCTCATCACCTCCTTGTTTCTGTTGGACATTCCTCCTCACTATAGCAGTGGTACAACTTGCTATCGCAGACCACTGACTACCTTCACGTGTCCTTGTCCATACAGTTCCTTGTGTATTATTATCTCATTATTACCAGTGTTGCTAGTCATAGACTTTCCTGAGCATCTCATCGGCCATCATTTCATGTTCCGTGATCACCCAGCTACCAGAGTACCCTATTACCATCTACATTGCTCTGGTAAGCCTACCATCTGGTGATCCCTGGGTAAAGACTCCTAGTGCCCGTGACACACCCTTTGTTGAGGAACCGAAATCCGCAAGCGTTGCATACCTTCCGATAACGTAACCTCACCGCTGAGCCCCCAAATTATTAAAGTAATTCTATTGTTTTCAAATAAGCATTGCCCAAGCGATTGTGTTGTGTTTCCAAGGCACAAAGTAATTTATTTTAGCAGATGCAATAATTTAACAATTCAATACATGATTATAATACAGTACAGCCAATACCAAAAGATAAATACATACCGCTGCATTCGCATGCGCTCGCTGCGCTCCCACGGGTACCAGTGAACAGTATTTCACTCCAGAATACTGTGGTCAGAGTAGACTGAAGCCAGTGGGAGCCCAGCTATGATTATATACATTCAGTGTTACAGAGAGAACAATGCAGATGACGTGGCTTGCTTCTATAGGTCCAGACTTCAGGTGGGTCCAGTGTAAACAGGTCATAGGCTAGTTCAAACAACCCCCTCAAAGGCTGAGGGTCAACATTCCAGATGATTCTCCCGCCCAGAAACCAGTTACAACTAGTCCATTAGCATTTTACAGTTTGGTATCACTCTGACTATTTATTCCCTAACATCAATAACTAGAGTATGCAATATGCAATCTCTTCGGCGAATGAATCGGACAGCTGCTGATGAATAGGGGATTAAAATGATATCAGACATGACACATTTACTATAACCTGAACCTTAAATAACACTGAAGTTTACATATAATCATAATATATAAACTAATAATAAACTAAATACTATCTGCTCATAAATCACTGTGGAATGGAATCCATATAAATATAAAATATATATATAACTAAATGTTGTAGTGCGAGTGTGTGCGTGTGTATTTTACTGTGCGATCGCGTTATGCCACGTGTAGCGTGGCATACTGAGTGCAATCACACGATAAAACAATATTTACCAATATACTTTCGTTCATCCAATTATACGACTTTGACAACACAGCGGAGACAGGTGTAGCTTGAGTAGTGCAGCCCGTGGAGCGGTAACACACCAGCGTCAGATGTAGATTGAGTAGTGCAGCCCGTGGAGCGGTAACGCAGCTTCATTAGGTGACGCTTGAGTGGCACAGCGGAGACAAGTGTAGCTTAAGCGGTCCAGCTCGTGGAACGGCAACAAAGCGAAGACAGGTGCAGCTTGAGCAGTACACCCCGTGGAACAGCAACACAGCGGAGACAGGTGCAGCTTGAGCAGTATTGCCCGTGGAACAGCAACACAGCTATTAAAGTAATTCTATCGTTTTAAAATAAGCATTGCCCAATCAATTGTATGTGTGTCCAAAGCACATGGTGGTTTATTTTAGCAGAAGTAAATAGTCAACAATTCAATACATTATTATATTATGATACAGTACAGTACAGCACAGCCAATACCAAAAGTTACATACATACATACCGCTGCAATCGCTGCGCTTCCATGGGTCCCAATGGAACAGTGTATCTAGTAGATAACTGGTCAGAGTAGACTGAGACCCTGGTGGGGGATGCAGCTAATATATACAGTCAATGTTTCATTGTGAACAATAGAGATGACGTAGATTGTTTCTATAGGTCCAGACGTTGGGTGGGTCCAGGCCAGACAGGTAATAGGTTGATTCAATCTAAGGAATCCAAAGGTGGGGGTCTTCTGTCCAGGGGGTCTGCTCCTTTTCATAGCCAGTACCATACAAAGGTTTACTCTCTAATATCAATAACTAAAGTATGCAATGTGCGATCTCTTCGCCGACTGCACCGGACAGCTGCTGATGATTAGGGCTTCAATATGATATCAGGCATGACACCTTTCCTATTACCTAAACCTTTAATAACACTACAATGTACATATAATCACTATATATATATATATATATATGTATATATATATATATATATATATATATATATATATATACATATATATATACATAGACTAATAATGAACCGAATACTATCTGCTCCTGAATTACAGTGTAACAGAACCAATATGAAATTATATAAATAACTAACTGTTGTAATGCAAGTGTGTGCGTGCGTATTTTACCGTGCGAACGCACCACGCCACGTAACACATGGCGTACGCTTCGCAATACGCACGGCAAACCAATATTAAACCAATATACTTTCGTTCATCCAATTATACGACTTCAACAGTCCACCCTTTGATAGTACAATAAACTATCACCTTAAAGATGTTATAAGCAGGATCTCAGTACCACGTTTCATTGTTATGTAATACAAATCCCCTTTGGTGTATGTCCACACTGTTTGTAGATCTAAACAAGTTATCATAAGAGAGAGTCTTAATCCTCTAAACGACTTCTTCTTTTACTATTAACCGTACACTTCTGGAGCTTGGAGATAACTTTTTGTATGCCCTTCAAGGGTGCAATAAAACACTTAATACATTATTTGGAAAGGTACATGGTACAGTAGAACGTGTATCAGCTATACAGAATTCTCTACTACAGTTCTTCAAGTTTAACAGGTTCTTCTGTCCAACGCATGTCTTTAAGCTCAGAATACATTTAAACACTTCATGTTCATCAATAGCATCATCCTATGTCTATCAATAATGTCATATGCAATCTCCTTCAGCTTGCGTTAATATACACACATCTAATAATGTCACCAGTTCTTTTCATCAACACTTGTGGGCGGGCTATTGTCTGTTCGTTCTTCCCAGTCTCCCAATACTCAGATTTAACAGTGATCGGCTTGTAAAGCATTGGGAGACTTCAGACTGAGGGACCTAGGTGTCCTACTTTTTCCCCTAGTGACCTCCCACCCATAGTTCGGGTACCTCAAGAATATTTAGTGGAAAGAGAACTAATCCTACTTGATATAATCACTGAGGCACGCTTGAGCACGCCCAGCACTTTGTTTGGTCTAAAACCTTACCCTCCCAAGAATGATAATCATTCTCAAGGATGCCTGCTAGAGTCCGGATATTACTGGACTGGCATCGCTGGGTGTATCTCTTTTTTTAACTATGGGGTCGCCGTACTTACGGACGTAATGCTACTCAGACAATAGCCCCTCGCACTTTCTCCAAGCTCCAAGGTTTCTAAATTTTCCTTTACCCCTGAATTGAATAGAGTAATTGACTGGACTGATTATGCTACTAACTTCTTCCTCCCCAATACCTCCTTATCACTACCCGAACCAGTCTCTGTCACCTGCTAATAATCGAAAGAATTAACCGCCCTGAGAAGAAAATGAAATGAGAGAACACAAAACAGGAAAAACTACAACTTCATGCTGGACAACAGTCTTAGCCTTTGGCTCAGGTGCTACTAACTGCATTCGAGGCCTTCCAGTACAGACTCATGAGTGCCCTTAGACCCTTCTCTGAGTGTTGGCCCCTCTGCAGTGGGTGGTATGGGCACCAGTGTGTCTCTGCTACCCTTAAAGCCGTGAGGCTGGTAGCCTACACCTGGTACCTGTCTGGCAAATAACCTAAGCTTAAGAAATTTCTGCTCCACAACTTACTCTCCCGATCCAACATCCTGACAGTGTGACCTTTCAGGAAACAGTGTTTTGGACGTTCTTGGTTACTGTCTCGCTATTTACCTTCTCTCAAGGTCTAACCTAGCCTCCCAGTTACAATCTCATCTCACGAGGGGTCAAGAACATTTCAAAAACTGACAGGTTAGGAGTCTGCCCAGGGGTGATCTCTTGGTAGCGGGAAAGGACTAGTGGCACTTCAATCAAGTTCCAACTCTTATTCTATTCAATTCATTCTACCGAGTACCACTACTTTATGTTCACACTGGTTTATGGCTAATTGAAAGTATGTGATTTGTTACCACTACTCATACATTATACATCTATTATCAATAACATGAATACCCTATCATCTATTATAACTCTAGGACTATCACATTGAATAACAAAAGCTTTGAGTATGATACAGTAATACATTAGACACATTTCAATACACCTCTACCCAGACATTTTTCATTGGTACACCTGTGTATACTTGAGGATCCTGCATGGTGGTAATTGGATGACGTGTATTTGTTTTACCTGGAGGAAAACCCATCAGCAGGAGGGATATGGGATGGCTCTATTGGTCTACCTTGTCCATCTCTCCAGAGTCCACCAGACTCCTCACCACATCTCTTCACCTTCCAGACAGTTTATCCCTCGGGTAACACAAATCTTCCTATATTAACCAATATGTGTATGCGTGCATGTGTGTGTGTGTTCACCTTTTTAAAACTAAAATAATACAACCAAAAACAAAACAAAACATAGATTTGTTAGCTGTCACATAAAACCCTGCTGTCTATTTGACAGCTATGTTCTCCCTGGTGTGACAGCCATGTATGGTTGTGCGTGTAAGTGTGGACCTTACTAGCAGCTACTTCCGTTGGTAACTGTGTCCCTGTATAAAGTCCTCTATGTAGTGTCCTAATCATGTGCTGGTATTGCTATAAAACAATTTCTCAGTCACCTCAATATCGCCCTCTAGACTAGAAAAATGCTAAAGACCAATGTATATCAATCGATTTTCCCTCTGCCAACTCACATGTCATTCTCAGTACCTCATATTCAGCTACTTGACTAAGTGGGAAAAGGCAAAGGGGTCTCTTTCTATAACATTTTCTTCAAATATAACAGTATCCAGTACATGCCTGTCTAACAGTGAAAATTATAAAACCTGAAAATTCTACATTTTCTAGGGTTTCACATTGTCGTATCTTGTTGTAAAAATCCTACTCCAATGTTCTACACAGAGATGCATATCTGTATGCCTATCCTCTAGCAATCTCCTGTCTCCACCCTTTGTGCATCCATAAAAAGGCACATTTTTGTACAGGAGGCACGAGCCAAAACAAAAAACAAAACAGATATGCAATCTATAACACATGAATCGTATTTCCACAACAGAACCTTTCTGCTTAAAATCAGCAGTTTCTATACACATGAAAACAAAACCCCTGACTGTTTCTGTAACTTATGTCAATCTAGTGTGTGTATCTTTGAATTTGTCTTATGTAAAAACATAAAAATATGTTTTAGCCCCATTGTTGAGACTGTGTCTGATTTTATCTCTACCAGAGCAGAGAGAGAGAGAGAGGGAAAGAGAGAGAGAGAGGTAGAGAGAGAGGTAGAGAGAGAGAGAGAGAGAGAGGGCGGGAGAGAGAGAGAGAGAGAGAGAGAGAGAGGTGGAGAGAGAGAGGGAGTGGGAGAGAGAGAGGTAGAGAGAGAGAGGGAGAGAGAGAGAGGGAGAGAGAGAGGGAGTGGGAGAGAGAGAGAGAAGTAGAGAGAGAGAGAGAGAGGGAGAGAGAGAGAGGGAGAGTGAGAGAGAGAGACTAGCGTTTGTGTAAAGAATGAGAAATAGGAAAGCAATGAATGATGGGAATACAAAGGTTTGAATACAAACATACATGTAGAAAGGGAGATTTTTACAACAAAATGACAGCTGGATTGGACTCTGACTCTATGGGGAAATGGCTGTATTCATTCCACTGTTCCCCTTAGCTATTTGCTAACTATGACCCCTCCCCATACTTGACTAGGGGTTCTTAACAGTGCAATCCAGTGTCGTCCGTCATTTGTTCATTAAGAACTCGGTATCTCATTGACTACATACCTTTTTAACGGACTTTTCTAACTTATAATAGAGAAATGTAAAAATGTACTCTTGGTGACTCATATTTTCTCTGAAATACATAAAACGATATTTTGGAGCAAAGTATGTACATACTTCATTGTTGGATAATGATTCTCAGCCAAACAAATTATCATGAGTCACTGCAGCCTAAAACAAAAGAGGGTTCCAATTGTCTATTGTTAATTAGTCTTTCAAGAGTAATTCTTCTATTTCTCTATCTCACCCCTTTTAAACACTTGTCTATACTTCTTTTGTGTCCCCTTTATCTGTGAAAAGAAAAACAAGATAGTTATCTTAAAACAGCAAACAAAACAAACATTTCTATTCTTTGCCGTCGGCTAGTGATTTAGGAAAACAAACATGTGACAACATAAAACGAACAAACAAAATCAACAAAGATTACTTTTAAAAAAAATAAGTTTCTTTCTACATTTTGCACCTTAATGCTCACCACAGATTAACTCTAGAGTCGGCTATATTTCTCCCCCAGAATATTAGTTGTTACAGAGTGTGCAATCAATTAAAGGGGAACCTCTGAGAGAAGTGTACGCCTCCTTTGTGGATGTCTATGTGATTTCCAACCCAGGTATTCATTCTTCTCTCTACACAGTTCCTACTCATGTGTCCCTTCTTATGGCAGTAGAAGCACGTCCCTGTCATGTCTGCACAATGTTTTGCTAGGTGTCCTATTTTATTGCCTTGAAAACACTTCCTCAACTCGTGTTGTTTCTCTTCCTTTTTACAATCTTTCCTAATGTGTCCTTCTTCTCTGCAATTGTAACATCTCACTATTCTGGGTTTCCTGTTATGTGGGTTGTATTCTGGTGGTCGTGTGTGCAGTCCCTCTAGTGCTGGGATACTTATCATCATTACCCTATCACTTAGTGTCTCTTTCTGTTTGTTTATACTTTTATCATGTTCTATAGCTGACTCCCTGAGAGCACTTACAGTGGTTCCTTTCCAGTATGGTAATGAAGTTTGCACCCTTCTTTTCAAGTTTTCCCTGAGGCCATCCATTAGAACTTTAACAGCAACCTCTCTGTAATATAGATTATCTTTTATGTCTGGTACCCCAGTATATTTGCCCATTGCTATCAAAGCTCTGCAAAAATAGTCTGCTGCATTTTCACTATCTTTTTGCTGGATACTAAAAAATTTTCTCCAGTCCACTATCACTGGGAAATATGTGGCCAACTGTGTGATTATATGTCTAATATTGTCCTGATTATCATCCTCGGTTAAGGATTCATCCTCCTCCAACATACAATCCTTAATGAACTTTTGTATGTCAGTATTGAGAGGAAGACAGGTCTTCAATAATACTCGCCAATCGTTATTAGTTGGCTCATACACATTACCATAATATCTAATAAACTGCTGACATTTGGTCAAATCTTTCCTAGGATCAGGGAAATCAGACAAAATTGAAAATGTTTCAGACCTAGTGCATGGATCATGCTTTGCTACATGTTTTAAGGGAACATCACTATTCTTGTCTGCTTTCCCATTGGGAACTGCTGCTGTGCAGACAGGATGTAAGTCTACCAAATCACTGAAACTAGTTGCTGAAATTGCTGCTGCAGTACAATGGATGTCTCCCCCTGTGTTAACCTTTTCATTATTCTCACCACTTTCAGCAGCTGCCCCTGCTGGTGGGACCGTTCCTCTTCTTTGTCCTGAAACATTACTTTTAACGTTACTTAAAACAACATACAACTTACTAGTTACAGTTTTTACATTTTTGGTATTGGCTGTACTTCCCGCCCCGACCGAATTTATCGGGGGCGTGTTTGCGCTCAGTTCGCCACGCTTTGCAACGCACACTTCCGGAATGCTTGTTTCCGGTACGCTTACTTCCGCTGAACACGTGTTTTTCCTTACACTCACTTCCGCTGTGCGTTCGCTGCTCTGCCACGTGTTACCTTCCATTTGCCACGATTTTAAACAATGATTATGTGCATTTCTCACTTTCGTTGACTTAATCAACCGTACTTTATCTTTTACGGTATTTAGCACCTCTGCATTAAAACTCCCTGTTGTTGGGAAAGGCCTATCACAATCTTTGGTCATTTCGACCCACGTCTCACAATACACAGTTGCGTATGCACCATATTTTGCACACATGAGAAATCTCGCTGACTCAATAAGACCTTCCTTAGGCAGTAAATTGGCAATCTCTAGCGTATGCCTAGCACCCATGTTGCACAATATACTTTCTACCCGGAACACAGACACACCGCAATGCTCTGTTCCTTCCGGCCAAATGTGAAACACAGACACACCGCAATGCTCTGTTCTTTCCACTAAATAATTTCAACTCTGTTGCTATACTCACCGCTAGAGATCTATTATGCTCGGTGAACGTATTTCCTTTAGCCGCGCTCACTCGCTTTTCTCGCCCCTGGCGAGGTTCCCTAATACAGAAATATCACTGTGGGCCCCAAGGGCTATCAGCTCCTCGATACCCTGGCTCAACCACAAAAATCTGCTCAGTTTATTATCGCTGGGAGCGCAAGTTAATACAATCAACCTGCCTTTCCAGTATAATTCCTCCTAGCTGCTTCACCAATTCGCACTAACGGTGCGATCGGATCGCACTGCCTACCAATACTAATTATTAGCAAACCTTGCGATCTATTGGTAGCGCTTTGCGAAAACCCAGTTTTCGCATTCGGTATACCTGCCCTGTATACCGTCCTTCAGTTGGGCAATCCGCCTCATCAGACAGCAACTGAGCACCTCAACAATAAAACAGTGTATCTACGTTACAACATCACACACTATACACCTTTTCTGCGCAGAAAATTGAAAGTTCCCAACAACCGTAATAATGTCTCTATGCATATAATAACTATCAAAACAATTGTTCAACCACGTGGCAAATCTACCGGAAGTTTGCGTACGCACAGCAGGAAGTACACATACGCACAGCAATGCAATACACTTTAAACCATTAAAACGACAATAAAAAAAAACATTTTTCTTTCTTGTCCCTAGATTCTAATTAGCGTTCCTTCAGTCTATGCAACAACGGACATTCGGTTTCGCAACACACAGTGAACCACAGGTATTAGACGCATTACGTTCTTTCCTGCTTTATGCGACGCGTCCGTCAATCCACCCTTTGTAGAGGAACCGAATATCGTAAGCGTTGCATACCTGCCGGTAACGTAACTCCTAACTCAAGAGCCCCCAAATTATTAAAGTAATTCTATCGTTTTAAAATAAGCATTGCCCAATCAATTGTATGTGTGTGCAAAGCACATGGTGGTTTATTTTAGCAGATGTAAATAGTCAACAATTCAATACATTATTATATTATGATACAGTACAGTACAGCACAGCCAATACCAAAAGTTACATACATACATACCGCTGCAATCGCTGCGCTTCCATGGGTCCCAATGGAACAGTGTATCTGTTAGATAACTGGTCAGAGTAGACTGAGACCCTGGTGGGGGATGCAGCTAATATATACAGTCAATGTTTCATTGTAAACAATAGAGATGACGTAGATTGTTTCTATAGGTCCAGACGTTGGGTGGGTCCAGGCCAGACAGGTAATAGGTTGATTCAATCTAAGGAATCCAAAGGTGGGGGTCTTCTGTCCAGGGGGTCTGCTCCTTTTCATAGCCAGTATCATACAAAGGTTTACTCTCTAATATCAATAACTAAAGTATGCAATGTGCGATCTCTTCGCCGACTGCACCGGACAGCTGCTGATGATTAGGGCTTCAATATGATATCAGGCATGACACCTTTCCTATTACCTAAACCTTTAATAACACTACAATGTACATATAATCACTATATATATATATATATGTATATATATATATATATATATATACATATATATATACATATATATATATACATAGACTAATAATAAACCGAATACTATCTGCTCCTGAATTACAGTGTAACAGAACCAATATGAAATTATATAAATAACTAACTGTTGTAATGCAAGTGTGTGCGTGCGTATTTTACCGTGCGAACGCACCACGCCACGTAACACATGGCGTACGCTTCGCAATACGCACGGCAAACCAATATTAAACCAATATACTTTCGTTCATCCAATTATACGACTTCAACACAGCAGAGACAGATGCAGCTTGAGCAGTATAGCCCGTGGAACAGCAACACAGCGGAGACAGGTGCAGCTTGAGCAGTATTGCCCGTGGAACAGCAACACACAGCAGAGGCACTGATGATCCAAGCAGACACACGAGGAATAGATAAGATCCTAATCAGACAGGTAACTTGATCAACAGGCCCAGAGGAAAGGGAGGAGGTGCCTTTTTTTAAGTTTGGAGCCAGGACCAGGAACCAATAGGAATCTTGCCACAGACAGACAGGTACTAGATCTGCGCATGTGTAGATCCCACACTAGGAGCTGAGATTTGCTTAATGCGGGACAGGTGAGTGTCTTAGTCTTCCTTTATGGAAGCCAAATGAGCGCTGTGTGACAAACCCCTCCTACTGCGGAAAGAAGGCGCATTTGGAATAATAAAAAGGATAGGGTGGCATAGGCGGTCCATCCTGTCACAACATTATTTAAGGATCAATAGTTAATTATATGGTAGTAAGAAGTAGTGAGGTGCCTGGCAGCCTCCAGTTGCTCTTTTAACAGATTGTATTGAATTTTGAGTGTCATATTTCACTTTCCTTTTTAATATTTCGCTAGCCTTTTTTATTGGAATCCTTATATATTTTAATGTATACCAATAAAGCAGTATGCAGTTTTATTTTATTGAATGATTGGTCTTGGAGTGCCCCAACTAGACACATTTCCCTTTTCTCTTTCCTTTCAGTGAATTATATTTATGTGAGGGTGCCCGCCCATATGTTTATTATAGCCTTTTCAATGTTTGTAATTTGTTATTAGAAATTATGGCGATTTTGAGTGCGGTATATAACATTTGGTACAAATTTGTGGAATGTGCCACTCTGGAGGTAGAGCCACCATTAATGAGGGAAATGCTGATGGGCAGGATAAAGCAGTAGTAAATCAAAGCTCCAGTACACCTTAGATAGATCTTGGACAGTGGTACTAGTTATTGCAACAAGAATGTTACAGACAACGACTATATAGACAAACAAATTACGATTAGTAGAACAGCGACAATAATTGAATGCAGACTTACATTAAAACACACAAAGGTCATTTCCAATGACTCTACATCCAGACTGCTAGAAATTGTGACGATACTGCATGTCGACACTTCAGTTATACATCGCTAAACAGAGCGACATGGACATTCTTGTATTTAAAGTGGCAATGGCAGGAGCCTTACCCTAACCCTTAGATTAAATTGTAGAGTTGCTCTTCCCACTCTCCTAAGGCTTCCTCATCTTCCAGTGCAATCGTGTGCGAAGTGTCCTGAACGCTCACACTTAGCTCTCTAGCCAAACAGCATTTAGATATCTAAAGAGCCCATAGGGTCCTTATTCCCAAACCCAGAGACTCTGATCCCCCCAGAGACGTATCCTAAATGTATTTTCTTTCAAAATAAAAGAACAATTTATCTCTGCAAGTAGGAACACCAATTTTACCCTCTTTGCAAGCTATAGGCTTCAAATTTTTCAGGACCTAGCTGCTACTACAATACTTACAAGGCAAGACCTAGGAGAATTAAGCTTCACTCTTCCTGTTTAAGGCTATAAATATAGATGGAGACTTCCATTTCACCTCATAGTGGGTGTGAGAGGAAGACAACACACTATTAGAAATGTAAGGCAGGAATTAATCTTCATTCTTCTTATGATCCTTTTTTTTCAGAACAGCTTTTGGATCTCAACCCTCCTGATTCTGGTTATAGCTCTTTAGAGTTTTACGAAGTTTTACTAAATTTGCATAAGTTTACTGTTGCTCTTTCCCTTTACACAGGACAGCCTCCAATTTAGGTACCTCGTCTTAAAAGTAGGGGTATGTCCTCTATGCACCCTGTTATTTGTGATTTTGTTTCTTGATTTTGTTTTGTATTTTATCTCATTAAGGTTTCAACTGAGTATAAGTTGTGTTTACATATGTTCTTGAACTATGTGTTTTACATTAACTATCTAGTGGCAACCATGTTAGTTTCAATAGGACACCTCCATGACCCCACCAATTTGGCATTTTTAGTACAGCCTACTGTAACCACTTACTAAATAAACCCTTTGGGCATTTATAAACCCTGACCTAGGGTCCTCTTAGAGTAGGGCACCAATCGAGTAGCCAGCTTCCCAGACATGGGGTTCCCCCGCTACTCTTTTCCCCTACCTTTACCTCCCTAGATTTTACCTACCTCTTTTCTATCTCCTCAAACGTGCCTCCAGGTACCCGAGTTATCTCACTAGCTCTTCCAGCTAACTTTTCCAAAACAATAATTGCATTTGTTTAGTGGACTAGCTATATACTTTGAATATCTTCAAATTCACAAATTCATCCAATCACAAACTTGTTCAAAAACTCTCTGAGAACCATCACCCTTTGAAAAAAATGCATCTATTCTGTATGTTACAAGGGCATAATTTCCAGTATATATCACTCAATTCTGGCACCTGATCCACTTTTACGGGAATCTCATGGGGAAGTCTACCATTAGAATGGTTAAGGCCTCTAAATATAAGTATACGGGAAAACTCAAACCACATATATTCACAATGGTACTAAATATGATTGATCACATCTGTCCCCTCTATAGTGGGTTAACAACAAGTTACCAACCAAAGTCTTGAAGCGGGGTCAAATATAACTTTTTTGTGAGTATCCACAGCATAATACAGCAATACACAGGAACAGCAAACCACAGCTATGCAGAAAGTTAATGTTATATAGGCTCCTTCAGTGGAGTGGTGTGAGACTTCCACCCTCCTCAGAAACCAGCCAAGACTAAACTGAAATTGAGCACTTAAAAAGGCCCAAACACCTCTCTTAAGAGGAATGGGTAGGACTTTATCATGACTCCCAGGAGGTTACCCTTTCCTCAGATGTGGAAGTTTCTCACCCCGCCACACCTTCTCATCAAATATATGTTAGAGAAACTGTGGTGAAATAGGTACATTCCTTCATATTTGGTAGGGGTATCCAACATATAATATTTAGTTTAAAATGCCAATTAAAACACAATTGGTAAAAAATTGAGCAGCTTATCTGTGCAGGAGGAGGCTCCGAATCCGATCAAGAGTCTCTTTACACCTGGACACTGTTACCGATGTAATACCTATGTAGAGAAACTACATTGCAACAGATTACGAACACTGACTCCGTACAACTGCGAGAACACCTTACGTGTTTCGTTCCTAGAATTTCTTCAGGGGTATGGTTGTCCTTAGCTCTCACAGTATATATAGTTTCACCAAACATTGGTAACAGCAATGCTAATCTATTACATATGTTTTCATCAGTCCTGATTTAAGACCGCTACTGCGGCCAGCTTAACCCCCCCTTGCAATTTAGATTAGGTGTGTTTCAATCAACCTCAACATTATGTGAACACTAATACCATTCCTTTAATCAATCCTAAAATTTAGTATCAACTTTATAAAAAAAAAAATATCACACTATACTTAATCTTTTTTATTGCAATTACATTAACCTGCCATTCCAACATCCTGATGTGTCCAATCTATTCTACAATTCAATCTCAACTAGTAAAAAATAAAGTCTCAAGTCCGTATCAATACAATTAAACTGACATATCCATTTGTTTGTACAAAGCCGCTGCTGACTGCCTTATTATCACAATCCGATGTTGTAAAAATGTATAACTATATTAGCAAACCTTCACAATGATGGAACATTAAATGTATAATAATACCCCACTTTCTATATCATAATAATGTTACGAAAATCATGTCAAGCAGTCAATCAATCATTATACTAAGATTGTGTTCTTTATTTTAAAAGCTGCTGTCAATGACTGATTGTGACATTTTGAACAATATCAACACTCCTAAACTACTATGAAAACATACTAAAAATAACTAGTTAAATCACTGTGACAAAACGAGTTTGATAACAGCTTAACTAGCCTGTCCCTCGTTTCTCACAATATGTGGATTATAGTATGTACTTTTTATAGCCCTTGTTTTTGTTCCCTAGCTCAACAGTGTACAACTGCAGTGTTTAATTACATGTGGATAAGTGGACATTGTAGCTCATTGTAAATATGTATATTGTTTATTGTATCTTGTTAATATTGTGTGGACCCTGTTATTCATTGTCCTTAAAGTGAAGCCAGATGGGTTATTGGTAGGGATCAGGTTGCAAGATAGTGGTGAGGGGGAAGGCTAATTAGTATCCATTGTTCTTACAAAACTACTCCAGACATTTGGTCTACAATTTAACAGAGTAATTTCTGTGGAAGTACAGCTCATCTCCACTTCCCTCTCCAACCCGCTAGTCCAGGACTCACCGATGTTTAACAAGGAGAGACACAGTTTTGCCCAGGGAGGGGAAACTACTGTGGAAATGTAACCCTAGATATAAGGAGCCACTCCAGTGGGGAGATGATGTTCATTCTGGGAATTGATGGCTGGAAGCTGCAGGGTAGCTGGTGGCTCTACCATTGAAATACATTGGCAGATCCATGGGATCGTCAAGTCTGGACAGCCAGGTAATTGTAAGTCCTTAAACTAGTGGGGTAAGGGACAGATGATGTGGTAAACCTGCTTGACATTTATTTAGTGTGTGTACATAATATTCTAGTGATTGTTTTATTACAATAAATTTATTGTTTTACTTTCTAACTGCATTTGACTGAGTGACTAATAAGAACATTAGAAGGTACTGGGTAGGCTTCCCTGGCCTAGGAAGGCACCCATGGGTGGCCAACCAGAGTGAAGTGGGTAGAATTGGGCCAGAAAACCCAGTATCTTCACAATCACTATAACTGAAATATTTTATAATACAAATATCCCTACTTGTAGCTCTTTTTTCGATCATAGACTGCCTAATGGAAACAACCAACCCATTTCATTGTATTGTTACACTTTGAAAACATTACTGAAAATGGCAAACTAAAATGTTTTCAAATACAAATATTCCTAATTGTGATCAGTTTTTATCATTTGCGGAAAACTGCAGCTTACTAAGTGCCACTGCATTATAAAGGCACCCCATCTATTGCAATTATATTATAATGTCAAGCATTAGTGAATGCAGTATATATCCAGATTGTCTCGTACCACTACTTATAAAATCTACCACAGAAGTTTTTTGTCTAAAAAAAATAAAAATCTACATCATTATTTCACTCTTTAATATTACACAACTAGGCTTCTACATCTCACCCTAGGGACTATAATCCCTGAGTTCAGGCGGTGGGAAATCCCCATGTTATATATATATGATTGAACTCCCGTAAGAGCTCATTTGCGCCAGGAGCTCTTAGGCGCTAATATTGCTTTGAGTATGAGGATTGTTTATTTTGCCAAGCCAAAGATCCTTGTATTTATTACAGATGAAGTTTATGGGTAGTGTAATGGTGTTTTTGTTTTAAATAAAAAAAAAATTCACTTGTGTCTGTGTTTTATTTCCATTTTTTTCTTGGTGCAATACAGATCTTATGGAGCCCTGGATGCAATGCCATGTTTAGCATTTGTCGTTCCCCAAAAGCCATGGGTATGCTGGTGCTTGTAGTACTACAAGCACCAGCATGTCCAAACACTTAATGGCAGCCTGAGCATACTTGGACCTGTAGTGCACCAGGGACAAAATGCACTTTTACAATTAAACCAGTATTATTACTACATACCCACCCCAGGGTTGTGAGAAGAGCCCTAGTGCTATCACCACGGGGCTGGTATAGTGCCGCCAGGTCAGGCTGGCAAATCTAGTGCTGATAATATTAGTACCAGCCTGGACTAGCGACATTATGGTTGGTTGCCGTTTTATGTTTTTACCATTTCTTACATGTGTTGCCATTTTAAACCTAGTGATTTATGTCAACATTTTGACTGTCAACTTTACAATCCTCTCCACATTTACATTTCATACTTAACCCATACTTTCCAACTTATGGCAAGTATGATCCGGGAGTCTGCCAGGGAAGGTGGGCGTGTAGGGGGCAGGGCTCCGAAATCGTGGCATTTTACAGCGTGACGCAAAATGCGTCATTTTACAGCGGGGGCCGGGCCAAACGCTGTGATTCCTGGTCAATCGCTGCGTTTTGGACCTAATTCTGCCCATTTCACTAGAGTTCAGGGAGATTGCCACACTCTCCCGGGAGTCCGTGAGACTCACGCGAAATGCGGGAGTCTCCCAAACATTCCTGGAGAGTTGGCAAGTATGACCTAATCCCTGGTAAGACCTCACCTTGTGCACAATGAACACTTCTGAGGCTTTATCCTCAGAAACACAATAATAATAAATAAAAAATCAGAGGAGGCTACTAAAATAAGAGGTTTTCTAAAAGAGAAGAAGACAGAAGTTTGACATACGGTAGAACATTGATTTACATAAAGGGTGAGAGATCCATGAAATAGTCTCCCAGCCCTTGGCCCTCGTGGTTGGGACCAGTGTTCCCTCAAAGCTGAGGAATCTGGAAATGATAGAGTTAAACCTGTATCTTACTAGGAAACATCCTGCAGATTGTGAATGCAAACCTTTCGGGTGGAGCCCTCATTAGAGTGACCTTTTAACTCTTTCCTTTCCAGATTGCTCAGCTCAGGCAACACTGGTTGGGACTCATGTATGTATGTGTGTGTGTGTGTGTATATATATATATATATATATATATATATATATATATTTCTATTTAAACCCCCTTTCTCCCAAACAGCTTTGATGGAAAATATTACCTATCACTTACATGATAAGGTTGATAAACATAACAAGATTTGTGATCCATGGTGTTGGTACACCTCAGGGTTATAGTAGCCTTAGTGGTTATAATTACTTATAAAGGCCTTTTTGACATAGTTACCTTGGGATTCTTCTAAGAAAGCTCTCGGAAAATGTATTGCTAGATAAATAAATTTCTCACTTCTACCCTCCCCTTTCACCCTACATGAATGTTCCTTCCATTGTTATTTGTTTCCCCCTTCATCTTATCCTTTTCAAGCTTCTGCCTCCCTTCCTTCCTCTCGTTCTTATAAAGTAATAAATAATTTTCTGCAAAAGATGACACAGTACACATGATGTTACTTTTCTTTTTTTATTCTTTATCTTGAAACGTCATTATAATAACAGACAAGGTAAAAGACAACGTAACAAATAGATCAAAATTCTGTAGTCTGAGTTGACATATTATAACCAATTACAAGACAATAGATTGCTGTGACAAAATTGAAGAAGCATAACTGGAGGGAATGAGATAGTTCTACATGAATTTTGTATTTATAAATTTATTTAATTTTTTTGATTGTTGCATGTGTTGCAGTTTTGTTTGCATGATCTTCTTCTGATTCTGTCCTCTTGAAAGCTGCTTGGTTTGCCTGGAGTGTAGACATCAAAGGTTCAACCTCCTACCACTTTGAAACCACCACTTTAATCTTTTCAGTTCTTCTAATAACATACTGCTTGATTTAGTCTCATGTATAGCTTAAAGTAATCCTGTTTGAGGGGGCACCAGGCATGTCTTTATTATTAGAGTGTTGTATGTAAGTGTGCTTGAAATTGGAGTTCCAGTGACTAAAATGGCTGTGTACCAAGTGTAAATAATATACACACCTATTTGGACTGTAGGAGTATGCACCTGGAAGGATACTAAGAATTCGGACACTACAATAACTGTACCAAATAAGCCTACTATATTTTTATTTTGATCTATATGCATTGTTCATTACTCATAAAAGGGTATTGTACCTAATACACTACAAGCTGTTTTCTCTGCCATATCTGCTCTTATAATTTGCATTTGCAATCCTGAGCTGGGACCTACATTGGACGCCGGATGACCCAGATACCTTAACAGATAAGCTTTCATATTATTTACGCTTTGTATGTAGTCATTTTATTCAATGGAACCCTATATACTACATTATAAGGATCCCTTTAGAGCACACTTTCATTGGGTTTCCATTTGTGCAAAACAAAACCAAAAAAAACTTACCTTTTACAGTCAGGTCAGGTGGCGATACAGCTCACTCCCTGCAACGACGCGAGAAGCAACAGAGAAGCATGCGACATTGAGTATTCAAAGAAGCAGAAAACACAAAATAAGAAAAAAGAAGAGAAGAAGGGGGTGCAATCAGAGAATAAAGCAATTGAAAGGTAAGTGAAGGGAATTTGTTTTTTTAGTTGCTGTACTTCAAGGGTCGCTGAGCGAGTAGATAAAAAGAAAGTGCGTGTGTGAGCAGTGACTGTGCTGTGGCCTATGTTCCAGATATATTATACCCGCACAAGTCGTCTATACGCCTGTTCCTGAATTTCTAAGCTGATTGGAGCCTACTTCCAAGCATCTCTGATACAGATAAGTTGTTTATTTAATTTTTTTTGGTACGCTGCCACCTACTACTTTATACTGTTTATTACGGATACATCTGATACGTTGTCTTCTGCTTCCTTCTGTCTCTATTTCGGTACATGGTTTATGGAAACTGGTTGATAATGTCTTTACCAGCCTGACATGATGAACATTACATTCTGTATTTGCATCTTTATACACAGTATATATTGACTGTCTGGATGATTTTTACCAGCTAACACTACCTTATTTGGCGCCACTTTCCCTCTTAATATGTTAACATATATCTATAATATAAATGTCTAGTGGCGTGTGTTAGTCTGTCTGTGTGTGTGTGGAAAATATAAAACCAAGCTGCAGCCCCACCTGCTGGGCGGAGTTATACACTGACCTACTATATTCTTAGTGTGTGTGGGAAAAAAAATTCAGAAAGGGCTGAAATTTGGTATACTAAGATGTTTTTAATTTGTTAATTTAATTTGTTAATTGTTAAAAGTGTTTACAAAGATTTAAAAAAAATATATATATATTTCTTGAAGGAGAAGTGACAGTTGGGAGTGGTTGGTGGTTGCCGGGGGTGACAGTGGGGAGTGGTTGGTGGTTGAGGCCTGGGCTATGGCCCAAATGCATGACAAGAATCTTTTTAACACCTTAAGTAGCTTGATTTGACTAGAATGCATGAGTATCATGCACGGGTTAACTTGTACTATATATATATATATATATATATATATATATCTATATATATTCCTGAGGAAGTCCTGCTAGGGACGAAACGCGTAGAGGATCATTCTATTCACTCCTGGGTCATATCTGGATCACCATACCATCAGTAATTCCTGTGCGGAGACTGTGGGAGGTTCCTGCTGTACCCGAGGACATGGTATATCTGTTACCTTAATTACAGATAAACTTTTGTTATAACTACTCAATGTGAGGGTGCATTTTATATGTTACTTTATATTAAATGCTGATTTCTTTGAAATACTACACCATATAGTGCATTATTCTTTTTTCCCTATCCACTGTGTGGAGGAGAGTTATGGTGTTAACAGTATGCTGCTGATGTATAGCTGGTGAGCAGGCATGCAGTTTTGCTGACTATACTACCTCCTTGGAGAGACTGCTGATTATATATCATTGAGAGAACAGCCGTATTAACTGTGTTCCAGTCTCTGGACAAGATATATGCAGATAAGCAACCTTTATTCCTTATGGTGTGTATTCATCTAGGTGATGGGCTATCACTAACACACTGATCTCATACCTGTTTTTTTCTGTTTTTTCTGTCTTTTAATGCTTACCAACTGGACTTATACCTGTGGTCCTTAAGGATCGTCCAGGAAAATTGAAGTATTGAACGGTCTTGAACTATATTATTATTCCACTGAACTTGGGTTACATACCCCTGGCAACGCACCTTATTGCGCCATGTCCTGTACTTTATACACTTTACTATCTTGGACTTACCAACCATTTCTAAGGAAGGCTGCCTCCATACGTGGAAGAGGTGTTTATGTGGACTTATATCTATATACCTATACAATACTGTTGTGAGCGCCACTGTTTATTACTCCTATTGTACATATATATATATATATATATATATATATATATATATATGTATGTATATATATATATATATATATATATATATATATATATATATATATATATATATACATATATGTGTAGTTTTTCATACAACTTCTGGAGCTAACATTAACTAGGAATGTCTTTCGTTTGATGCCAGTGTTACCTTCAATTATTCAGATGTGCTATGGGATCAAATGTGGCATTGTCATACACCAATGCATTTATGTTTTAAGTTGAACAAAGCTTCATTCATGTTTCCTGGCCTTGTTGTTGCCAAAAACATATTCTTGTTCACACACCCACGGAGGTGGGTTGCCCCTCTAATCCTCCCTCTTCTTTCAGTGTTGTGATGGCAGGAGGCATACAGCCTATAACTGCAACGCACAGCCCCACCTTCTAATAAGCCATGTCCTGTCTTCCTGTCCACAAACTACCTATTGCAATATAGAAAACATTGATCAGCTTTTTATTTTGCAGATTATGGACCCATCTTCCACTTCCCACCTTCTGGTGAGCGACAGCTGACCATTTCTCCTCCTTCCCTGCTTTCTCTGTTTCTCTTCTCCTGACTTTTGCCCCCATGTTTGTGTCTTATGAATGCGGCTGGGTTGTTTTTCTTATTATATAAAGAGAAAGGATCAGGAGCATTGCATAGAAATGTAACTATTATTTATATTAACACAGCGCACATATGAAGAATAAACTTGTATTTTACTGAAGATTTACTGACAATACATGATTAAATAAAAGTAAGTGGCAAGCACACATTTTAAGGGAAACGGCTTTGCGCTTTCTTACAAGTCATGGAAGGATACAGTTGTATGGATGCATAAGTCAGGGGAGGGCACAGGTGTTTGGATGAACAAGTCAGGGAAGGGCACAAGTGTGTGGATGCACAAATGGGAGGAGGGCACAGATTTGTGGGCACCCAAGTTAGCGGCGCTCACAGGTGTGTGGGCATCCAAGTTAGGGGAGGTCACAGGTTTGTGGGAGCACTAGTCAGGGGAAAGCACAAGTTTCTGTGGTCACCCAAGTCAAGGGAGGGCAGAGGTATGTGGGAGCACAAGTCAGGGGTGGGAACATATGTATGGCCCAAATATAGGGACTCTCATTGTTTAGAGTAGGACCATCCTATATGCAAAAGCGCCTTGGCGTGGCAGGATGGCTTAAACATACATTTGCAAATGTGTGCAACAAAGACTTTTGCATTTTTATCTACAATAGAAATGGCAGATCTGTTGCTGGCTATAGCAGTGTGCTGGGGGAAAAAATGTTGTGTGTATGTTCCTTGCAGGATAACCCCACCCTTTCAGCACCTGTTATGGCCTATAAATTGATTTGAGCAGCTTCCACTTTTGTATTACGTGGGAGAACAAGTCAGAGGATCATCCTGACTGAATACAACGCAATGGTTTAGGGCGCGTGGGGAAAGTGATTGAACTGCTCGCAGCTGCTTATGCTACATTTGATTATTTTTAGCATTCTTGTGTATATCATTCTGAATAAATGTTGCAGTTTTTATTTACTGGTCTACTGAATAAATATATATATATTTTTAGAATTGGGAGTTTATCCAGCACTAGTACCAACATTCGCCTAGAATCTGCTATAATCTAACACAGATCACTCTTGCTGAAGATAACATTGTCAAGTAAACCTGAACTGCACATGAGGAGATTGGGAGGAAGAGGGGGGATTGTATAGCTGTAAATGGCTGTGCAGTGCCTGATTATCCTATAGACTGACTAGGGGGCAAGGCTTTTGGGAGCGGGACAACATTTATGGGGGTGTAAAATTGTGACAGAGAGAGTATAAACTGAAATTTATTTTAAAACACGAGAATATATCAGAGATGAAGGAAGCTGGACTTTAACTTAAGGATAGATTTTGTCTACCACATGGAACACATCAAGCGACACTACATAACATCTCCAATAGCTTCATGATTGCCTGAAACCCGTGGCCTAACTACTTCAAGGCTGAAACCCCACTAAATACTATATGAACAACCTTTCTCATATACATAAAAAAGATAGCAGTGACTTCCCTCCAGTCCCCTCCAGCTAACCACCTCCCCATAATGCTAAAAGGTCAGAATGTTCGCCATCAACACATTCAGACACAGCTCTCATAATCTCTTGGAGGGTGATTGCAAAACCACAACATTGTGTTAAACTGAGCTATTCTAAATATGTTGCTGTGTTCTGTTACATACCTTTTTACCTCTACAAAATGTTTGTGTGCTGCTTGCATGCCTGCCCTTCTCCATCTCAATTCCTAGATATTATTATTTCTTCTCCCCCCTTCCACACTTCCATATTTTTTATTTGTTCTTGTTCCTGTTACTGTCCTACCCGGCTTTATTGTTAAAAAAAAACAAAACAAATAACAATAAAATATTTGTCTACTTTTTTATGTAATTTAAAAAAGCTCATGTTTTACCAACACCACATGAGCAAGAAGAAACATATGTAAAAAAAAAATAGGCTGACATTTCCAAAAACATTCCAATCATAATTTCTCTGCCAGCTGTTGAGAGGAACTCAGACAGCTATTACAACAGTCCCATCTTTCGGATAAGAGAGAGTACTACAATTTCAATAGTCATTTGTCTACAACTGACAAATAGAACATCAATGCTAAACTGAAATACTTAGAGTAGCAGATGGTGTAGGCCCGTAGTAGGCCAAAAGCATTAACAATAAAGAAGGAGAGGGATTTAGAGATCCAATAGCCAGGCCTCTGTGTCATGTTGACATCATTGAATGTCAGGAGTTATAAAATATGAATAATAAAACAATAAATAAAAAGTAATAGTAAAATATGCATTGTGTAGTTTGCAGTTAACCACATTTTAGAATTGTTGACTGTGGTAGACAGCAAGAAACCATTAATGGTAATTAGGGGTCCCTTGTCTTCCCATGATCCTCCTCACAAAATGTCTGATAATAAAATACAGTACTTCTGCTTTCAGTATAAAATGGAAATGGTCCAGGTTTAGATGGAGATAGAAGTTTTTTTTAGCACACAGGACTTCCATGAAAAGACAGCAAGTCTAACAGTGGTTCCTCACATAGTCTATTTAACTGTGCGAGTTGGCTGATGTTTTCTGTACATTTCTTTTTTTTTTTTTAAACAAACAAACTTATCTTTAAAAGTCCAATAGATAAATAATATGGGAGAGGGAATTTAAGTACCTTTAAATTCATTATGAAGCAATTAAAAAAAACAAGCGGCAAAGCATGTACACATATATGTATATTACAACCCTCTTATTGTAGCTATAGAATTGTTTTGTTAATTACTTTAGGAGGAAAATTTACTAAATTGTATTTTAGTGAAACTGCTGTTTTGTTTGTGTTTTATTGCGATTTTAAAACCACCAGATTTATCTTGATTTTTCAGATGCTAAGAATGCAAAGCATGTGATTTATCAAGTTGCAGTTAGACAAACTGCCTTAAAACCCGCCAGAAAAAAAAAGATGATTGTGACAGACGAGATAGCTCAAATTGGGCTATCTTACATGTCATTACTTTATAAAATCAATTAATAATAACATTAAATATAAAATAAACCCTACTCCCTCTCCTTCTGTTACAACCCATGCTACTCAACATTAAGTCGGTTCCTCTAATGGGTGGGGGTGAATGAACATTCATGTCCCCATCCCTAGAGAGGACCGTTTCAAGGCTAAGTAGCACTGGGCCCCTCCTTGTACCCTTGGCAGGTGGAGGGAATTAGTAAATCTTGAGCTATTGGTCCCATTTATCAATACATCTGAATTAGTGCACCCGTTCTTAAATGATGAAATCATAATGCCCCTATTTATTAAAAAAAAAAAAATACTGCCCCTATTACTTAAAATTACTGGCACCCCATTTCTTATATAAATAAATAACTGAGGCCCATTTCTTATATTAATGTAATAAAAATTATAATATAATATTGAATAGATGGTGCTGATGGTGGTATAATGGTATAAGGAATATTTTCTTGAAACACATTAGGCCTCTTAATACCAATAGAGCATCATTTTAAATGCTACTGCCTGAGTATTGTTGCTGACATGGACCAGAATCTCTAAGTAATGTTTCCAGCACCTTGTTGTAACGATCTGCTTGCAGCTTGTATTGGCAGCTCCTGTCTCCTGGAGTTTTGGACTGTATTATTGTGTTTCATTTTATGTGTTAGCAGCAGTACCTCTGATAACCAGAGGTGCTGCAATTGTGCCTGCTTTTGTGTTTTAGGAGTTAACCTTTCTGTTCACTCATTATCCCATGCACCTGGGTGTGTTCCATTTAAACTTGTCTCTCCCAGCAGTCATTGCTGATTATTGTTGTCATATCCTGATGGTATACTCTGTGGTCACTTCCTCCTGGATTCATGCTGCCTGGAATCTTTCCTCACCTCCCATTTACCTGCAACTGCTGTACATCTGGTAATTTCTGCAATTTCATTATTTGATCACCTGTTCATACTCTCCAGCAATAAACATTGTTGTTTTTTCACCTTATCCATGGCTCCTTAGCTGTATTTCTACATTGATCCGTGACACTTGCTGAATTCATGCCATGAAGAATTCAGGCTGTTTTGGGGGCAAAGGGGGACCTACTCAGAACTAGAAAGCTGTACCTAATAAAGTGGCCACTGAGTGTATATACACACACACACACTTATGAAGAGCATGTTTGGTATCAGTAGCTGATCGGAAGCATTGCCATTTGGAGGTTCCTTGGGTACCTCTTAGTAAGATAGCTTTTAATTTAAAAACACATGAATGCGTCGTTATGTCCATTTCTATTGTCACCAATAACGATTGTCCGATGCACAAAAGAGATTTAACAGCAATAAGCCGCAAAATACAATTAGAATGTTATTACAAAGTACAACCTATACATACGGTGCAGTTTAAACTGACAGAGACTAAACAGAGTGCTTTTGAGTATTAATCTCATACTATTCGTAACTTGCGATCGCTACTCTGTTGACACCGGATTTCTGCTGGTAAAATATGGATTAATATGAGACCAAACGCCATACATTTCTAAGGACTTGAACCATAATTACCTTTACTGTAATAATATCTATGTATAAATAATCTCTAATTCATTTATTAATAAATAAATGTGGATTGGAACTTTAATAAATGTGTACTATTTACAAATGTAAGTATGAATGTAAGTGTGTGTGTTGTTTACCTGTGCGATTGCATTATTAACCCCGGTATGACGTAGTGTACTAATCGCAATCGCACGATAAATCAATATTAATCAATTTAGCAGATTTAATCCAATTATTCGATTTCAACAGTATGACTCAATATGGGGACTCTCATTGTCCCCATGTTTAGAGTTAGGACCACCCTATTAGCAGAAGTGCCTTGACACAGCAGGTGGCTTATCATACATTTGCAAATGCCGGGTTAAGTATTTAAACACTTAACCTGCGGGGTCCCGACATTGCAGCTGTAAATGAACATTATTCCAAGTCGTGATGACATCACAGTGTAGTGCCGGCCACCTCTTCATTTGGAATCGGAGGCGGTCAGCATGCAGAGGCCATCGGAGATGTTCAGCGTCGCTTTTCAGGTAAGTCTATTTATATTTAAATCGTTTTTTACTACATTTGATTTTTATTTGTAGGTCTCCTCCCTGTCGGAATTGTGGTAATAGTTTCAACGATTACCACCGTTTTTATTATATTGTGTATATTTTGGTAAGGGAAATCTTTAATTTCTGAGACCAGGGGGAAAAAATTAGTTTTTTTTCTGTTTTAACCTTTCTAGAGGAAATGTCTTATTTCTGATATATATATATATCTGAGTCTTTATTTAGAAAGCCTTTTGTATATATTGGTGTAAGGAAATGTCTTGTTTGGGGTTTTGTAACTATTCTTGGGGAATTCTTTTCTTTGGAGGAAATGTGTATTCAGCAACTGTTGGAAGAAAGGACTCATGCTAATCTCATGCTAATTAGACCTTTTGATGTGTGAGGGTCATGGGAAGATGTAATTAGACTTGCTGTCAGATGTCCACTGTGTCCAAATTAAGATGCAGGATATCACAGCAAGGTTTTAAGATAACACAGATAAGTGTAAATATTGTTAGCTTTGCAAGGCATGTAAATCTATGTTTTGGTAAACCGGTTACATCCCGATAAAAAAATAGAGACATACAATCTTCAAGTTGAAAAGGATTGGTTATCAATCGAAACGCGTTGGTTAACGGAACGGCACATCTGATCATTAGAACGATCCTATCCCATACTTACCATAGAAGCGGAGAAAAGCTGGCTCTCCGTGTGTATATGTTAAAAGCGCTGTTCTATTAATATTAGGGTAAGGGTCCATCTATTTGGTTCAGATGATGCGGAATACCTATACCTTTATTTGTTATATGGTGTTTGTTAGTGTGTCATTAAAAGTTTTATAAAAGGTGACACACTATTAGTACTTTTTATTATTCACATGTTTTCCGAGGCATGTTTCAAAGGCTCAAGCTTTGGGGGAATAGAAGGAGCTAATTATATATGAACAACATATGAGTCGGTGTTTCAGCCTCATCTATTCGTTTTACTACTAACAAGTTGGTAACATCAGAAGGAGTCTACTATAGAAAGAGTCCATTATATGCCTATATATACTTTCTTTCTTTTTAGTAAGTGTATACCCCTGAGGGTGACGTGTTTTATTTCAAGCAATTAATTATACACTGGCTATGGTTTTGGATGTTGCATATTAAACAACCTACTCGTATTTTCTTGATTTTATATATTACGGCAGTGTGCACTATGTTGCTGTTTATTTTCTTTTTTATGAACTTCGACTCTTCTTTTGGAGAAGAACACGCTATTGTTAGAGATCACGGCGGCCGTGGGCGCCGCCGCGACTCTTCCGGGTTCTCTGGGGACGCCCTGTCTGTTGCTACAGCAACCGGGGCGTCACTTCCGGTTTTAGCGTCCCGGTTGCCTGGGCAACAACCGAGACGCAGGGAGCTTCTGGCGCCGCGCCCGGCCAGCTGTCAAACAGCCGGGCGCGTGCGCATAGGGAGAATTTGAGTCAGCCGTGCAAGGCTGTTGTAGATCAGTCAATCATGGCTGATTAAGGATTTAGTTTACCGCTGGCACTCTGTCTTTTCCATTGGCTGCAGGATCTGCATTTTTATTATGCTACAGCTGAGGACACATTCTGGACTGTGTCCTGATTGGCCATCAGTACTATTTAAGGCAGTGAGGACTTAGCCTCACTGCCGGTTATAGCGTTCGGTCCTCAGTCCTGTGCTATCTGTTTGGTTCTTGCTACTTTGGATTGACTACCCGTGTTTTGACCCCTGCTTGTTCTTGGACCTGTGACCCTTCTCTTCTGACCTCGACCTTTTTGCCTGGATTTTGGATTTTGCTTCTCTGCCTGTGTGTCGCTTGTCTCTGGATATTGCATCTGTGCTTGTGACCCTTTGACCTAGGATTCTTCTTATCCACAGCCTGCCAATCACTCCTCTCCTGGGTACTCCTTTAAGTCAGTATACGTTACTCGACCCTCGGTCGGCCCGCAGCCCAGTCTGTCCCCACCACTAGGGGCTCCAGCGAACACTGGGCCTTCAGAGTAGACCCAGAGTTTCACTGTACTGGCTTGGGAGTTCCTAACAGCTATCCACTATTCCTGAAAGTTGATATTGGATATTCAAATGCCTGTTGGAATGGAGAAACTATCTGACTGATTCTGATTATAAGCAAAACCTACTGTTATATTTGGTAATCCTCCTCTAGACATTCTAAGTGGTGTGTTATATAGAGTATCAGAAGATATTATATTGACTCAGATTGTATTTTTAAGACTGAATCCCGATTAAGACATATTTTCTAAAATATCAATCTTCTGGATGTAAAGCGCTGTTTCTATATCATATCTGTATTTGAAGGGAGGGATGGAAGTATGACTGAGACCAGTACACGGTACAATATACAGGATATTGAGCAAACAGTCGGCAGTGAGAGGTATCAAAATAGTAGTGAGAATAAATTGAGGTATAGCAAACAGTGGCTAATAGTAACCATAACCAGCAGCAAACAGTAATATACAGTGCAACAATGGGTTATACCATTGTAGACATTAGAGTACCAAAGATACAAGACTTTATATTTGTTTTGTGCATTTGTTACATTGTTGAAATTGTATTATATGATATGAAGAATTTTCAGTAAAGACAAACTCCTTTGTATTCCTCCTATTGGAATTCACATGGTCTCAACTGGATTACTTTGAAATCCCTCGAGTGGAGACTGAATACAAGGGGATTGGTCCCTCTCCCTCTAAAGGTCTTGGAAAGGTTTAAATGTATTACTTGGTATTTCTTGCACTGGTTCTTGACCTGTACCTGTTTCGTAACCTATAAAGTTAAGTAAACAATCTAACCGCCACAATTCACTTTCTGCTCCCTTTGGCGTCCCGGCCGTCGCTATGACGACCGGGATGTCACTTCCTGTTTCAACGGCTGGACGCCAAGATCTCTGCTCTTGCGCCCCTGCCACTCAGTACTGCCGCACACGCGCACTATAGCCTGCGGGCTAATTAGGTCCTTTATAATTAATTTACCTAACCTATGTGTTGTTGCAGGGCAAGGCCCTGATTGGTTGGCTACAGTGTAAAAGGCAGGGAGGGCTTAGCCTCCCTGCCGGTTATAGCGTCCTGTTTCCAGTTCTGCTGCCTGCTTCCTAGCTATTGTTTGGTGTTTAACTTTGGATTGATTACCTGTGTATGACCTTGCCTGTCCCAGGATTCTGAACCATTGCCTCTGACCTTGACCTATTGCCTGTACCCGGATTCTGAACCATAGTCTGTGACCTTGATTTATTGCTTGTACCCGGACTCAGCACTATTGCCTGTGATCCTGATCCATTGCCCATCCCCGAATTCTGAACCGTTGCCTGTGACTCCGACCCTGCTGGTACCTGACATCTCCGGTGCTCCGTCCAGTCTGCAGATCGCTGGCCTACGCATTCCGTGTGTTACCTCCTGTACCTGTGCGCAGCCGTGTGAGTATAAACTTATACTACTTTGAGTTTAAGACATGGGGGCATCTGAGTACCTGTGAGCATAACCAGTCTCTACGGGAAAGGCGGCTGCTAAAGGTGAAGACCTCAGCTACCTGTTCTATAAGTTTATGCCGCACTGGTTGTCATAACATTATAACAGGCCAGTGAAGATTGGAGGTAATTCCACTATGGATGACAGCGAGTCGAATCTTTCTCCGGCTCAAATCCTAGCTAAACAGATCCATTCCTTGTCATAAGTAGTACGGAATTTATCACACCGTTTGTCAGCACAGGAAGAGTCCTATAGAAACCCGCAGCTTCAACAGGCCTCCTCTGGTACCATTACAGAACCGAAGCTGAACCTGCCCGATCGGTTCCCTGGAAGCAGACCCACCTTCCGCAACTTTAAAGAAAGGTGCAAGTTATATTTCCATTTAAGACCACGCTCTTCTGGCTCTGAACAGCAGAGAGTCCGTGTGTTAATTTCTTTACTTCAGGGCGATCCCCAGTCCTGGGCCTTTTCTCTTCCACCAGCGAGCCCCTCCTTGCAAACCGTGGATGCATTTTTCCAAGCCTTGGGTCTGCTATATGACGACCCTGACAGAGTGGCCTCAGCTGAATCACATCTCCCCGGGCATTAAGGCAAGGACGTCGTTCTGCAGAAGAATATTGTGCAGAATTTAGACGGTGGGCAACCGATAGTGAGTGGAACGACCCAGCGCTTCGGAGTCAGCTCCGTTTAGGACTTACGGATCAAATCAAGGACTCCTTAGTCCAGTATCCTGCACCAACTTCACTTGAATCTCTGATGCAATTGGTCATCAAGATTGACCGCAGATTTAAAGAAAGAAAGGCAGAGAGGGATACCTCCGTTTCCTCATGCTCTTTTCTGACTCCTTCTGCTGCACCATTTGAAACTGCTGAGCCCATGCAGCTAGGTGCTTATCGTCTTACGCCGCAAGAAAAGACTAGGAGACGTACCTTAGGCCTCTGTCTATATTATGGCAACAGGGGGCATCTTCTCCGAAGCTGTCCTAACAAGTCGGACGGGTCAGGAAAAGAGCAGGCCTAGAGAATGTGGAAGAGGTTCGTCTAGGTCTGCAGATAATATCTTCCAAGAATGCCCTCCTGGTTCCTGCGGTAATCTCTTTGTCGCCCGTTCCTTGGGAGTTCCTGCCATTAAACTCACATCATCCATCACAGTCTGTGGCCTGAATGGTGGTCCATTGCCTGGTGGAAAGATATGTTTTCAGACACCTCTCTTGCAGCTCTCTGTGGGGGCCCTGCATACTGAGCTGCCCCTCTGTTCCAGTAATCTTGGAACATCCCTGGCTACAGGGTTTCATTAGGCCCTCTAAGTCCCCTGTAGGAGCCGGATTCTTCTTTGTTTCCAAGAAGGACGGGACTCTTCGGCCCTGCATTGATTTCCGTGGCTTAAATAAAATCACCATCAAAAACACCTACCCACTTCCACTCATATCAGTTCTTTTTGATCATCTCAGGGGTGCCTCTGTATTTACCAAGATTGACTTACGCGGGGCTTATAATCTCATTCGTATTAGAGCTGGTGATGAGTGGAAAACCGCATTTAATACTCAGGCCATTACGAGTACTTAGTCATGCCCTTTGGTTTATGCAACGCTCCCGCAGTCTTCCAGGACCTGATCAATGATGTCCTTTGCGAGTTCTTAGGCTGTTTTGTCGTTGTATATCTGGATGACATCCTGATCTATTCATCATCTTTAGATCTGCATCGCCTTCATGTTCGACAAGTCCTTTTGAAGCTTCGGGAGCATCAACTTTTTGCTAAATTGGAGAAGTGTGAATTTGAGGTCCAGAAGGTCTCATTTCTAGGATACATCATCTCCTCTGATGGGTTCTCAATGGACCCTAGCAAGTCCAGGCAATCTTAGATTGGGTGCGGCCAATCAATCTGAAGGCCATCCAAAGATTTCTGGGCTTTGCGAACTACTACCGGAGATTCATACATACCTTTTCAGACTTAGTAGCTCCAATTACTGCTCTAACCCGCAAAGGAGCAGATACGGCCAACTGGACTCCTGAAGCGATAATTTCTTTTGATTCATACATACCTTTTCAGACTTAGTAGCTCCAATTACTGCTCTAACCCGCAAAGGAGCAGATACGGCCAACTGGACTCCTGAAGCGATAATTTCTTTTGAAGCCCTGAAATCAGCGTTTGCCACCGCTCCCGTCTTAAGACATCCAAATCCTGAGTTGCCTTTCGTGGTTGAAGTGGGTGCCTCCGATATGGGCGCAGGCGCTGTTCTGTCTCAGAGGGATCTTCGGGATCGCAAGATGCATCCATGTGCCTATTTCTTGCGGAAATTCTCTTCTGCCAAAGTTAATTATGACGTAGGTAACCACAAACTCCTGGCTATAAAATGAAGATTTGAAGAATGGCGCCACTGGTTGGAAGGGGTAGTGCATACTATTTCTGTCATTACAGATCACACATATTTATTATTCATTGAGTCTGCCAAACATCTGAATGCCAGACAAGCACGTTGGGCATTGTTCTTCACTCGGTTCAGATTCATGATTTCTTATAGACCTGGTTCAAAAAACATTAAAGCCGACGCACTCTCTCAAAGCTTTGTTTCCTGCCATAATCCGCCTGCTGATCCTCTGCCAATTATTCCTCCTTCCTCAATTCACGCCGGTATAACTCAAGACCTTGGAGCCACACTCCGTCAATTTCAAAGTATTGCTCCTTCTGAGACCCCTACGAATAGATTGTTTGTTCCTGTTCACCTTAGGAAAACAGTCCTTATCGAAGGCCATGAAAACAAACTTGCCGGACATCCAGGGATCTCTAAGACCACCGAGTTACTCTCATGCTGGGTCTGGTGGCCCACTCTACCCTCCGATGTCAAGGAATATGTTCTTTCCTGTGAAGAATGTGCCAAAGGCAAGTCCACCAGAAGCCGTCCTTCGGGGTCAGTTGTTGCCCTTGTCCACTCCAGCTAGACCTTGGACACATCTCTCAATAGACTTCATTGTTGATCTACCCTGGTCATCGGGCCATAATACCATCTGGGTGATCGTAGATCGTTTCAGTAAGATGGCCCATTTCATGCCTTTGCCTAGGCTGCCTAATGCCCAAACACTGGCTTCATTGTTCATCCAACATGTATTTCGTCTCCACGGCCTACCTGAAGATGTCGTCTCTGATCGTGGTTCGCAATTCTTTGCCCAATTTTTGAGATCTTTCTGTAACTTGCTAGAAATTAAGGTTAGCTTGTCATCTGCTTACCATCCCCAGTCTAATGGGCAGACGGAAAGGGTAAACCAGTCACTAGAACAATTTCTTTGTCTGTATATATCCAAGTTCCACGATAATTGGTCATCCTTACTTCCGTGGGCTGAGTTTGCCTATAACAACTCTTGTCATTCCTCTACTCGCCAGTCCCCGTTCTACTGCAACTTCGGATTCCATCCCAGAGCTAACTCTCTCCACTCCATGAATCCTTCTGGTCTGCCTGAGATACGTCCTACTGCTTCACGGCTGAGAATTATTTGGAAAAAGGTCCACTTGGTCTTGCTCCAGGCTTCTTTCAGATCCAAGGCTCTGTCAGATCCTCATCGTAGTCCGTGTTCCTTTAAAGTCGGAGATGAAGTTTGGCTGTCTACCCGGAACATCAAGCTTAGGCAGCCCTGTAAGAAACTCGGGCCTAGATTTATCGATCCATTTACTATCATTAAAAGGGTTAATCCTGTTGCTTTCAGGCTGAGACTCCCTCGTTCTTTAAGGATCCCTAACACCTTCCATTGCTCCCTTCGGAAGCCAGCTGTTTTTTCTAGTAACTTTAGAACCCTCCAACCTAGGATACCTCGCTCTCTGGACATTGATGGACAGAAAGAGTTTCTTGTGGAGAAACTTTTGGATTCCAAAAAGGTCCAAGGACAAACCCACTTTCTCGTGCATTGGAAGGGCTATGGGCCTGAAGAGCGATCCCGGGTTCCACGGAGACGTCTACATGCTAATAAACTCATAAAGGAATTCTTTAAAAAATTTCCCGGAAAACCAGGCTGTCGGGGTGCCTTGACCCCTCCTCAAGGGGGGGGTGGTACTGTCACGAGCCGCGGCGGCCGCGGGCACTGCCGCGACTCACTTCCGCTATGACGACCAGGACGTCACTTCCTGTTTCACAGCTCCGACCGTTGCCAGGGCAACGGCCGGATGCCGAGATCTCTGCTTTCGCACCCCGGCCACTCAGTACTGCTGGGCGCGCGCACTATAGCCTGCGGGCTAATTAGGGCCTTTATAATTAATTAACCTAACCTGTGTGTTGTTGCAGGGCAATGCCCTGATTGGTTGGCTACAGTGTAAAAGGCAGGGAGGGCTTAGCCTCCCTGCCAGTTATAGAGTCCTGTTTCCAGTTCTGCTGCCTGCTTTCTAACTATTGTTTGGTGTTTAACCTTGGATTGATTACCTGTGTATGACCTTGCCTGTCCCCAGATTCTGAACCATTGCCTCTGACCTTGACCTATTGCCTGTACCCGGATTCTGAACCATAGCCTGTGACCTTGATTTATTGTGTCGAAGTCAGCAAATTGGATAAAGTCATTTCAATTAATATCGAGCAAACTTGGTTGTCTTTGTCTGAAAATATGCGTAGAGCACGCTACGGCGTGGAAGGGCGTATCCAGCTGCAACAAACAGTTTTTACACTTTTATATACATTCGCACGAACACTCACATTTGTAAATAGTACACATTAATTGCAGTTGCAACACATAGTTATTTATGTTGAAATATAGTAGTGTTTATGTGTAATATTATAAGTTATATACATATTAGTATAACATTTGGTACAGGTTAATGTCTGGTATCATTTTAATCCCCTATTCATCAGCAGCTGTCCAGTTCATTCGACGAAGAAATCGCACATTGCATACTCTAGTTATTGATGTTAGGGAATAAACCTTTAATGTGATACTGACTAAAAAATGCTAATGGACTAGTTGAAACTGGAGTCTTGGCGGGAAGATCGGAGCACATCCCCTGGAGAGATGACCCCCACCTTTGTATTCTTTAGTTTGAACTAGCCTATGACCTGCAACCTCCTGGACCCTCCTGAAACCTGGACCTATAGAAGCAAGCCACACAATCTGTATTGTTTTACTGTATTTCTGTATGCATAAAAGCAGGAGCTTTTCATCTAGTGAACAGTCATCTTTGACCACAGACTTCAGACCTGAATGACTGTTCACTGGATCTAGCGATAGGTAACGGCTGTACTTATTATTATTTCACTTGAATTATTCTGTTACTTTTTGAGAATAAATATTTGTGCGTTGGAAACACAAATACAGAGATTCGACAATCGTTATTGGATAGCGACAAAATGTGCATAACAATTGCTTGTACCCGGACTCTGCACATTGCCTGTGATCCTGATCCATTGCCTGTCCCCGGATTCTGAACCATTGCCTGTGACCCTGACCCTGCTGGTACCTGACATCTCTGGTGCTCCGTCCAGTCTGCAGATCGCTGGCCTACCCATTCCGTGTGTTACCTCCTGTACTTGTGCGCAGCCGTGTGAGTATAAACTTATACTACTTTGAGTTTAAGACCTGGGGGCATCTGAGTACCTGTGAGCATAACCAGTCTCTACTGGAAAGGCGGCTGCTAAAGGTGAAGACCCCAGCTACCTGTTCTATAAGTTTATGCCGCGCTGGTTGTCATAACACCTATGTCTGTTATTATTCGTTATCTGTGTCAACATTTGATGTACAACCAAACCTCAGTTTAAGTGTAACAGAAACATTCACACATTCACTTCTAAAAACTTTAGTCAAAATGGTTTCCTGCAAATCAATGTGTGTAAAAAAAAAAGGGTAAATATATTTTGATTATGTAAATATGCTTAAGAGACATGCCTACGGTCACCTTACTTTGATTATTTGTTCAGAGATACTGTATTATCACTGAAGGACAATCAACCACTTTTTATTGCCCAGTTAAAAATTTCAAGTACCCTAAAAGATTGGTTGAAGTGTTTGGGTCAATCCAAGTTCAGTATATTCTCCTTATGGGAACATAATTGATCAAAGCATTACTTCCCTAATACATGTTCCTGAATACCTCTGTATACAACATAATTGCCTACTCTCCTGGAATGTCCGGGAGACTCCCGAATTACGGTTATGTCTCCTGAACTCCCGGGAGAGCAGACAAGTCTCCCACATTCTTTTGGCCTGTGACAAAGTACCAATTTGGTTGCGGGTGTGGGGCCAAAATGGCGCAATTCGCCATGCCATGCTCTTTTCTTCCCTTCCACCACACCAATATAATGTGGGATCATTTTGATCAAAAAGGTTCACAAACTTCTAGCACCACAGTGTATGTCTACTGCATTTGCACAACATGTAACAGTGGTAGCTCTGCCTCTGCTCACACCCACTGTGATGTCAACGCAAGTGCAGTAAAGTCAAAAGAGGGCTTCACTGCCCATGCATAGTCCCCCTTATATGCGCCCAATTGTAGAGGAGTACACCAGGCCCCCCACCTCCGAATGTTGCTATGGATTCCAGTGATTTAAGGTAATGTCCCTGCTGAGAACATATTGGAGCCAGTCAGATATTGGCCATTTTTGCTTGTAAATCACCTTTTGAAGTTCTGAAGGACCTGGATTACAGATGACTTAAGTCTAAGACAAGCTGCCCCACAGGGGCAAGGACTCTGTAAGGCTGGGTATACACTACAGTGTTTTCAGGCAACTATCTGGCCAATCAGATGAAAAATGACTGATTGGCCAGATATCTATACCTTGGAGCATGAAAGATTATCGTTTCAGGGGGCGTGGCCTGGTAGCCATTCGAGAAAGTCGCATGTACCTGGAACTCCTCACATAAAGGCCATTGGCCACTAGTTATAGGCGACTTACGGGCATTCTGACCGCTCAGAAAAACATTTAACCCCCTTCGGGAGTGCTTGACAGCCTGCCCGCTGTCCCAGTGGCTGGAGCGGCCAGTATTTTAAAAAAAACTGTGGGCTAATAGAGAGCACTCTAGGTTTCCAAAAGTCCGCACGGTCTGGCTGGCTAACGATAAAGGAGCTACCCGTCTCCTGCTCCTACTTTTCTAGAGTTGCAGATCTCCCCCGTGGTCCCGAGCGGCTGAGAAGCGCCGAAACTAAGACAGACCCTTGTCTGCCCTGATCGCAGGTCCTTGAAGGGAGCGCCTTACCTAACATCGGCAACATCCAAGCTCAGGACTTCCTCGGGCGCTTCAGCGGTCTGTTGTGGCCCAGAAGACTTCGGCACCGCGAGACCGGAAATCCTTGGACGTCATCGCATCCTTCTTTTCCGGTGAGCAGTTCCCGGCGGTGCCTGCTGGGATTTACTCTGCAGCGCTGAGGAGGGAGGAGTCACGCTGCGGAGGTAAGAAGAATCCTGCCTTCACTCATAATCACTCAGTCCCATGGCTGCAATCTCCATTTCTAAGGACCCAGAGTGACAGGTCATTGGCTAACTTTCTCCACAAGATCTCATAAAGTAGCCACATTATTGGTCATAAGTCTATCTGTCCAAATGTCACTGATGCAGCTCTCCTCTGCGTTCAATAATTAAGAATTAACAAATTCTGCCATCTAGAGGAGGTTTTTTATACTGCTTTGAAATAACTTTCATCTCACAAAACCTTCACTTGATCCATTAAGAACTTACTCTTTTCAAAATATACCACGCCGCTGGTAAAGCAGATGATGTGGGAAGAGGCACTATATTCATACGACTGAGAATTTTTTTCTTGCCAAGCAGTGATCCCTCTGCATATTCAACAAACACACCATTATAAAAGTTTTGGAGAAGGCTAATAGTCATCTGACTCTGACTCCAAAAGAGATAGTGAATATTGTCGCAAAAACCATCCAATCAGAATTACGTTCTATAGTAGCTGAATTTCGTTCAGAAATTACTGAACTTGGTACTCGCACAGATCAGATTGAACACCAATTGGATGCAGTCACGCAACTTCAACAGGCAACTGACAAGGAAGTTGATGACCTCAGAGCTGAATTCAATACTTACAAAGACCATCTTGAGGAGCTATAAAATCGTAATAGACGTAATAATATTCACATTAAAAATGTGCCTGAATCGGTCACCGCAGACGCTCTTCCTGAGTATCTTAAAGGTTTTTTCTTACAAATGATTCCTGAATTGTCCTCAGATATGCTACTTCTGGATAGAGCCCACAGAGCCCTCCGTCCTAAGCCCACCTCGGATTAACCTCCTCGTGATATCATCATTAGATTTCACTATTTCAAAACCAAAGAAAAGATAATGACATCTGTGAGAAATGTTCAAACCATTGCTTATGCGGGAACTCACCTTCAAATATATCAGGATATTGCCCCCTCTACACTCAAGAAAAGAAGGGACCTAATCAACGTTACGAAAGCTTTATGCAACCATTCTATTAGGTATAAATGGGGTTTCCCCTTCCAGCTGATAGTTTCGAAAGATGGGCGCACTCATTCCGTAAAAACGCCCGAACAAGGCATCAACCTACTCAAACGCCTTGGTATCCTTCAAGACGCGGAAACGTCGGCAACACCGCTGTCTTCTTCACAGAGATCGCCTGCCCCAACACCAGCTTGGCAGTGGGCATAAAGGACTTCGGGAAACAGTATCATCTACAGCATTCCCCCAGGTTCAAGTCTCATTCGTATCTCTTTTCACTATGACTTCAGATATAGTTCTACTAATTCCACTAAAATATCTCACAGGTTCTCTGTGTTCGCTTCATCACTTGACCCCCTGGGATACTAAATCCACGATTCAACCAGATATATATTTTTGTCAAATGGATATTGAAATTTAACACTGGATTCTTTCTGGAGACTGCTTCCCCCAATATTGTTTGTTACCAATTTGTTGTTTACCTTGTTACAAACACTGTTATTGAATTTCAAGTTATTTGTTGTTAATTAGTCATGCCCATTTATTGTAAGCTACAATGTTTTGACATTACTGTTTTTATCCTAACATATTAGTTTCTTGTTGACTGGAGGGACTGGGAGGAACCACCAACAAGGTTTGGCATTCTTACTTTCGCGGAACTATTGCCGAGTTTGGACACTAAGTACTGAATCACGCTTTATTAGTAGTATTACCGTATCCGGCCTCGGCATGTGAATGTTGGGGTTGGGCCTTTCGTTCCTCCTCGCGCACTCCCGATTACTTACAGAATGTTCGATTATTTGCGAAATTGCTGTTCCCCCTACTGTTTACTACCATTTTTTAGTCAATTTTACCTGTTCCTACAGAAGATATTGTCAGATTGGTATTTCCACTACACCACACGCATACTCACTGCTCAATACATTTTAGGCCTCTTCCCCACTACTACTACCCTCTTCGCACTCTCACTCATCTATGACTAGAAGTATTAAAATTGTACTTTATATGTGTCTTAGGATGCTCTATACTTACCTCACGCCTCCCCCTAACACAGAGACGGAGTCTTTCTTTTCTCCGCCTCTTTCCATACTGGTGCCTAAAACTCGAATTGAGTTCAGAACCCTATCCCTTTTTCCTTTCTCCCCTCTATGTATGTCCCCTAATCCATTTCGATCGCGGTATCACGGATTACAAATCACCTACCTCCAGTCATTATCTCAGCGACCTAAACTTTTCAATCCTCTGTGAAGTTTAGGCTGCTTACATTGAATGTCAACGGCCTTAATTCTCCTACCAAATGGACGATAGCTCACCAATTTATTAAGAGACAGAACCCCGATATAGTCTTCCTCCAAGAGACTCATTTCAAAGATCCCCATCCTTCACTTGCATCCAAATTCTATCCAAATGCTTACTACTCCTCTTCCAGTGCGAAGCGACGTGGCAGCGCTATTCTTATACATCAAAGAGTACCTTTAACTATAAATTCCACAATCACAGATCCACATGGTAGATTTCTCATTCTTAAAGGCATGCTCAACCAAACTACTATAACAATAGCCTCAGTATATGCCCCGAACGTGCGACAGGGAGCCTTCTGTTCCGCTTTCTTTCAGCAACTTTCCTTATCTGCTAGCACGATTACCATTGTTGGGGGAGATTTTAATGTCACCCTGGACAATTCACTAGACCGATCTCATCCTAAACAAATACACTCAAAACAATCCACGGACTCGACAAGATTAAAAACGCAGCCTTATCTGTATAATCTGTATGACGATTGGCATTTAACATACCCCTCATCCAAATCATACACACACTATTCAGCTCTCCATGACGTGTACACAAGAATGCACTTCTTTTTTGTAGACCACCTGACTACACAGAAAATAGATGAGGTCCAGATAATACCTGCATCCTGGTCCGATCATGACGTGGTGGAATTAACACTGCGCATATCCCAACACAATAATACACATCCAAAGTGGAGACTCAACGAATCCCTTCTGCTCAAAAAAAGTCACATCGTAGAAGTAACACGAGATTACAGAATATATTTCCCTTAACTCTTCCCCAGATATTTCTCAAGCCATTCTGTGGGAGGCACATAAAGCCACAATTCAGGGGACCTTTATTAAGATGTCCTCGATACAAAAAAAGAGGAGAACGAACGCATAAAATCCTTAGAATCAGACATTCATCGCATCACAATTCATCACCAACAGCACCCTAAAAAGCGAATATACTTAAAATTGTTGGCGCTTAAAGGTCAACTGAATCAAATCCTCTCTAAAAAAGCGGCCAAAACCCTCCTTTGGCTGAAACAAAAATACTATGAGAAGGGCGATAAAGCCGATTTGATTTTAGCTCGGAAACTAAAAGCCAGATGAACACGAAACAGAATCACTTCTATAAAATCTTTCTCTGGTTCGCTGCTGTGTAACCCAATGCATATAGCACATAGATTTCGTGAATATTATGAATCTTTATACAACATCACCCCAGACATCACAGATCCCCTTCTTCTAAAATCCAACATAAAAAGCTATCTACACTCGTGCCGTCTTCCTAAAGTAACCCCTGCGCAACTCACTTCCCTAAATACAGAAGAAATCATTGAGGTTATTAAATCTTTGAAACGTCAATCCGCACCAGGACCTGACGGGTTCACATCACTTTATTATAAGAAATTCATTAACCCACTGGCACCCATGCTATCGGGTTTGTTTAACTTCATATTATCAGGGGGCAAGTTCGATGGGGCGACCACGGGCGCAGGGATTGTGGTCATCCCCAAACCTGGACAAGACCCAACAGAGGCTGGCAGCTACCGCCCTATCTCACTTTTAAATGTTGACTTAAAAATCTTTACTAAGGTCCTAGCTAGTAGATTGAGTATGGTGTTGCCCTCTCTAGTTCACCCTGACCAGGTGGGCTTTGTCCCAGGCAGACAGCCCTCGGATAACACTAGGAGACTGATCGACCTGATTCATAAAGCTAATACGGAGGCTCTTCCTGCGCTGGTGGTCGCTTTGGACGCCGAAAAGGCCTTTGATAGGGTCGCTTGATCCTTCATACAACAAACGTTAGCCTACATGGGAATTCAGGGGGATTTTTGTTGTGGTATTTCGGTGTTATATCACAACCCAACAGCCTCAGTGTTAGCCAATGGTTTCACCTCTACCCCTTTCATTATACTGAATGGCATCAGAAAGGGATGCCCACTTTCCCCTCTTCTGTTTACCCTCATTATGGAACCTCTAGCCGCACGCATACGAAACAATCCCGACATAACAGGCATACAAACTACCACCAGAGAGCATAAAATTGCATTATATGCGGACGATGTTATCTTATCGCTGACTAATCCCCATATCACGCTCCCGAATCTTATAAAAGAGATTGACGCTTACAGCTCCCTATCCAATTATAAGATCAGTGCTGACAAATCTGAAATATTAGGTTTAAATATAGCGCCCGCTGAAGCTCAGATGCTAAAAACGAATTTTAATTTTAGATGGCAAACTAAGCAACTCAAATACTTAGGGTGTATACTTAACCAAATCTTACTCTCGTCTGTATGCTGCTAATTTTCCAACACTCATTAGCACGATAAATGCAGACCTAAAACAATGGTCCAAACTTACGGTCTCGGTTCGGTCGTATCGCCACTATAAAAATTAACATATTACCGCGCCTCCTCTACTTATGGCAAATCCTCCCTATTCATGTCCCCACGCATGTACTTAAAAATTTACAGCAATCTCTTTCAATATTCATTTGGGCCGGCCGTAAACCAAGAATCCGTTTGCAGCTTTCATTTAAACACCAAACCTTGGGCGGTCTCGGTCTGCCCAATATAACAAAATACTATCAGGCCTCCAATTTAGCACAATGTGTTCTTTGGAGCGCAGCGTGTCTGGACACAAATAGAAGCTGACCTACTTAATCTATACTTTCCTTCCTCATTGCATTGGACCAAATCCCACCACAGAGCTAAACTTCTAAACAATGTCCCCACGGCTAAATTCTCATTATCCATTTGGGATCGAGTGATTCGAACCTATGAGCTGCGTTCCGATTACCCACTGCTAGTTTCATTGTGGAACTCCAGTGATTTTCTCCCAGGATTGGATCATAGGGCTTTCCATCATTGAACCCGTCATCACCTTCTCTGCCCATGGGACTTAGCCCCCATGAATGTTTTCCCTTCATTTGCGGAACTTAGAAAAATATATAATTTCCCCAACACAATATTTTATCAATATTTACAAATTAGACACTTCTACAACTCCCTGCCTAAGCCAGCCCTCACAGATCAATGTCCCCCCCCCCCCCAGAATCACTCTGCAGACATTCAATTTCAACGAGAGGCCTCATATCCACATTATACCAATTGACCAACAATTTTGGCCTCCCATCTAAGGAACCCCATGAACTTGCGTGGGAGAAAGATACAGGGGAAACTGTAGATCCCAAAGAATGGGCTAACCTAGCCAAAACCTCTATTTCCGTTCGAATTAAGGAAAACTCATTTAAAATTTATAGTAGATGGTATTTGGTTCCATCTTGCCTTCACTCTATATATCGAGCCTCCTCAGATAGATGTTGGAGGGGTTGTGGCTGTGGGGGCTCCCTGCTGCACGTTTGGTGGTCATGTCCCAAGATAACCTCATATTGGCAACATGTTCATGGGTTGATATCCTCTGTTACGGATATTCAAATGCCTGATTCACCCCTTTTTTTCTATACTCCCTAGAACAATTCCTAATGTACCTCGGCCAACCCAAAAACGAATTAGGCATTGTCAGACGCCGTCCCTGCTGATTCCCTGTCAGATGGGGAACGGACGTCTGACCTCCCGCTGCGGCTGCTCTCCGGAGTTCCTGTGCAGTCCTCTCGCTTCCGGATCTCTTCTGCTGCTGTCGGGCGCATGCGCCCTTCCTCCGTCCCGTTGCTAGGCAACGGGACGCTGCTTTCTCCACTGATCAACGCCTCCTTGTGCCTGCCAATCAGCGCCTTCTGACCATTATTTAAAACTGGCTCTGGCGCCATTAGGGTGCTAGAGTAACAGGTCTACTAGCCTGTGTTCTTGGTTCCCTTGCTCCAGTCTCTCCTGTGTGTTTCTACAGTTCCTGCTTCCCGTTGTGACCCCGGCTTGGCGACTATCCCGTTATCTGAGTGACCCATATTGTACTGCGACCCTGGCTTGGCGACTATTCCTTCGGATTCCCCTTGGTACCGTATATTCCTGATTGGTGTGACCCGGACCGTCTGACCCTTCTACACTACACCGGCAACTGGCTAATAGGACCGCGACCTGCGTACCCTGTGCAGCGAAGTCCAAACCTCCTTGCGGGGGTCCCTGGCGAACACCAGGGGTACGTTAGACTCCGCACCTACTAGTTCAGTAGTGCTAATACCGGTTAGTGTTTTGCTCTATTACATTCCTCAGAAGGCCCACGGCCAGACAGGCATATTTTGAACGCTGCCAACTGTTTGATTGCATTGCACTGGAAGACCACGATTCCACCCTCACTTACTGAGACCATAAACTCTATCTGGTCATCATACCACTTGGAAAGTATTACTGCTACTATTAATGATACCCCAATACAATTTCAGGCTGTGTGGACCCTCTGGACATCTTTTTATGAAGCAGAACCGACCCTACCGTTTGACATTTTTATACTTAAACTCCATATATTACTCACTATCTTGAGATGACTGACCAAAAAGACAAATATTTTTCCGTGATTACTTCCGAATCTATCTCCTTCCACACCACCCCTTGATTCCCCCCCTCCTATCCCTCATTCCCCACTATGTCTTCCCATTCTTACAAGTTTCTCCTTTACGAATTGTATACGCTAACCCAACATTTTGGTTATACTGTCTTTCATGTTTATTATAATCTTATATGTGGTAACCTCTGCAATCTTTTATATTTTTGATATACTCTATGTATACAATTCCACTATGATGCTATATATTTGTAAACTTGCTCAAATAAAAAAAAAATAAAAAAATTATATTTTCAAAAAAAAGAAAGATTATCGTTTCAGAGCACATAAAATCGTTTACCAAGATTTTCAAACTGACTTGATGGAACAATTTCGTTCTAATTCTGCAGTGTGTATGCACTCTGCAGAATTGAAAAGACAATTGAGACAACTGGTGCACTTACTAGTGGAAATGTGCCCAGGCAGGAGTATCAAGAAGCATGTCCTGGCAGAGGAAAGGAAGCAGGTCCTGGCAGGAAAAAGGTAGACCACTTATTTAGGACAGCTTTCACTTGCAGCCGATGGTTATGACAGATGAAGAGAACAGATCTGAAGGTAATTGTGTACAGTGTGTACACATGAATTAGCATGCTGATCAGGAGGTTTTTTTTCCTATCATTGGTAAAATCTGTCTTCCGATGTAGAGTGTACCTAGCCTAAGTACATTTATATACGTATGTATATGTATGAAAAAGATGCATAATGTTAATATTTAATTAAGAAAGTTGCCACTGCACCCCTAGTACAGAAGGACCTCTTAAGTCTTCGGTTTTAGTGGTTTCAGCTCCAGCTTGACTAGAAAAATACCTTTTTGGCAGGGAGGCATCAGAGAGGGAGAGAACCACAAACCATGACTCCATGAGGTCTTAATCCAACTCTACAGCTTTTATTGTGATAATATGCATTTTGAAAAAGCGCTAGTGAACATTGCACCAATCTTTACATGAATATTTGACTCTACTTGTAATTTAGTCAGTATTTTGGACCATGCCAGCAGGAGTGGATTGGACATAGGCCTTAAGAGTTTTCCGAGTAGAATTGCTGGTTAGAAACGTTTCCGTTTTATATTTTTCTTTTTTTTAAGTAAGGAACTCAGCGCTAATCAAGGCCGACCCTGGCTTATTAGTGACCGACCCCAGTATTAGTCTATTACTGGTAGCTGGTCCCACCCAACGGACCAACCACCCTATTATATGTGCTGCAAATCAGCTCAGTGCTGACCTATCCCTCCCCTTCCTGCTTCTCGACTCCCTTCTCCTCTATGTGACTGGTCAAACTCCCCTCATTGACATCAAATTCTGCACAAATCCCCTGGTACCTGTTCTATGGAGGTCAATTATGTCTAAGTGAGGTTCTGCTCACCCTCATTCTTCTCTCAAAAATGATATGGAGATGAGATGAATTTAAATAATGCACAAACCCTTACTATGGTCAGGCTTGTTTGTGATCTCTTTGAGTTCCCATGAAGTCCTTCCTCTTGTACTATAATACTTGTGCTTTTATTTGCTCTTTGCCTTTTATCTGACAGCCATTCTATGGAGAATTTGTCCTGGAGGCTTTATAATATTCTTTAGTAATTACTGCATAGTCTAATCTGTTGGTAAACCAGGTTATACCTATTAGTAAGTCAAGATAAAGTCACACCCAATCTTGTTAAAAGAGGTTTTATTTGATGAATTGAATTATAGTCATAACAAGATGGAAAAAGAAAATATTTCTTACTTGTCCATAGCATTTATCCATAACATTAAAGTGTAATTGCATTTTATTTACTCACCACTGACAGACGTGTTTAATCTAATATAACTTTCCTCTTAAACTGGTTATCCTTCTGAAAGCACCAATGAATCTATTTTATACAAATGTAGCCCCATCGGGATAAATGCATAGTAAAGGGAGTTCCCCTATCAATGCACAATGCCACTTTGGACCAAGGGGTTAAATATTTACAAGTGAAGTAAATTCACTTCCTGCATGTGTCATAATCAAACCTAAAAAGTATTAAGCCATAGATGAGTGAAAGCAAAAAGAAAACTGCTTCCTATACTCTGATACCTCTCTGAGATTAACTCAGTCAGGTGATGTCACTAGACCCAATTGGTCAGCATGGCTACGGTCAGGTCATATTTCTATTGGTCCAAATAAAGCACATGGCATCACCAACAATTTGCTATGATCACACTCCATTGAAAAGCTGAATTGTAGACATGGTGATCTGAAACTTGCCAGAGATTAAATCTCCTCTAGCTTCTTCCTTTGTGACTGCTGTCCCTGCATTGATTTGGGTCCACTTCCCACCATTACTATTCAGTTTATACTGTTGTTGCATTCAGTAGTGTCAGGTCACTCTAGATCAGGGCAACTCAACTTTTTTTGTTAACTTGCACCCCATGATGATTGTAACTGTATCCTCTATAGGGTGTTCATTTATACTAGCGTACCCCCTGAGTGTAAATTTATCTAAAGTACTCACTAATTATTAGCTTTATACAAGCCATTACTTATGCATTTCTTGAATGTGTTTTATTCTTTACTAAGAAATTTATTTTGATTTAATTTAACACACAGAAGTACGACTTAAATCTATCTGAGGTACCCCTTGGTCTACATATACCAAAGGTTGAGATCCTAGGCTCTAAATACTTAATTGACTATAGTCCAAACATCATTTATAGACTCCAGTAGGTGCAAGAACACATTTAATAAAAGGCTATCTGGGGTCTAGACAAACTGGGTAGTCACACCCACTGCTACTGGGGCACCATAAAACCTGGCATTTCTGAAAGCTGGCACCCTTTCACTTCAGATGATGATCTCTTATGCCTTTTCTTCTCTTCCTTTGAAAGTTTCTTTTCCCACTATACTGAATCTGCATCTGGTCTATTTGTGCATTGAAGATTTCATCATTTAGACACACATCTTCCATAAAACAGCTCAGAGACATACCTCTCATCAACTAGTACAACATACCTCACCTACAATAAAATCTTTTCCAGATTACACCAAGATATTTCCCATTGAACAACTTCAAAAGCCAAACAAACTATAGCAAACATAAAAATGCTATAGATCACACCACCCCAATACTTATATGTAGTAATGAGTGCTAATGCCGACTATGATCCATTCTTTGGCGTAAGCCTTGGTCATTCAAAAACCAGTTCAGCTAAATGAAGGAAAGGTTCCCTTAATTCGTTTTCAGTATAGCTGCTCTTTGCTATCCTCCTAAGACTGAAAGAGATGTTTTCTAAACATTGGCTGCATTATTGCACTGAATTTTACTAAAGATAAACTTTGACTGTAACATTTCTTGGCAAATAAGGCCCAGTGTCTGTTTTCTTTGAATAAACTTGACCAGTGTGATAGTATTACCAGCTGATTATTAGGAAAGACAGGTGTGCTGCGTTTATACATATATATATATATATATATATATATATATATATATATATATATATATAATTATATAGCGATGACAGGATAAGTTTTATTAACCCTTTACTGAAAGTGCAGCCTGCTTAATAGAAAGATGATTATATATATTTTTTTCTTGTGTTAAGAGCTGCAAAAATATTTTAAAAAGATATATGTGAATATGAAAAAAAAGAAAAAAATTAATCTGAAATGTGAAGAAGGTTATAAACTGAGCTGTCCAAATGGAAGGCATCCTTGTACCCTTCCTAATCGCTGTCGCTTCTTTCAGCTAACACAGCATCAGTGTCCTCTGTGATTTTCAGTAGTGCATTGGGATCAGGGCTCTCTCCTCTCAGCAACTCGTCTACCTCTCCTTCTTCATCACCATCCCCTCCAACTTCCACCATTTCTGTGGCCTGCACTTCAACTTCACCCTCACGGATTTTCTTGACATAGAAAGTGAAGGGAGGCACCTTGTACACAGCTGTTTTGGAACGAGCATAGACTGGGTGGTCAGGTGTGAAGGACTTTTTTAACTTATCCTTGGAGGTCTTAATCTTCTCTCGCCTCTCGTTTGTTACTATCTTGGTTCCAAGCTTGTTCATCTTCTTTTCAATGTTATGTCTGGTCTTCTCCAGGTTCTGCTTGGTCTTTTCTAAATTCTCTTTGGTTTTCACCTTGGTCTTCTCCATCTTTTCCTTTGAGAAAGCTTTCTTTATGTTATCAACTCTCTGCAGTCCACTTCTCTTGATGCGCTCAGCCCTTGACTCTTCAATGATTTCTTCTACCTCAACCTCTTCATCGGAGGACAGCTGGATATGTTCTGTGTCTTCCCTGTTCTCCTTTTCTTCACCTTCCTCTTCAACCTCCTGCTTCTCAGAGTCTTTTAGAGACTTGCTTATGCTAAGCTTGGATGGCAACTTCACCTCATCCTGGAATAGGGAGAAAAAACATGAAACATTTAGCGAAAGAGGTAACTGCTATGGTCAGCAACATTTTGTATATTTTAATGTACTAGAATATGTACAACTGTAATTAGTTTTTGTAGATGTAAACAGAATGAAAAAGAATATATATATATATATATATATATATATAAAACTATAAAAGTGATATCCGTTATTCTTGTTGTATAGAGACTATATTTAAATATATTAGTTTTAAAAAGTTGTTGGTGGAAAATAATTTAAAAATCATAAGTGCTCCCTCTGGGATTGCTCCCTCCCACCTCCCAAAACTGATGATAATGGCCCTGATTCATTAAGGAACTTAAATTAAGAAGTTTCATCGTCATCATCACCATTTATTTATATAGCGCCACTAATTCCGCAGCACTGTACAGAGAACTCACTCACATCAGTCCCTGCCCCATTGGGGCTTACAGTCTAAATTCCCTAACATACACAGACAGAGACAGACAGACTAGGCAGGGCCATCTTAACAACATTATGGGCCCCCGGGCAAAGCAGTGCATCGGGGCCTATAGTTATAGATATATAGATGTATACAGATACAGATACAGATATAGATATATAGAGATAGAGATAGATAGATGTACTTGCTCAGTGACCCTTGAAGGTTTTTTTTGCAGGTTTTTTTCTTTTGCAGGATTATTTATTCTCATTAAGAGCCGTGCCTATGGGGCCCCTGGGCTGCTGCCCATCGTGCCCAATGGAAAAGATGACCCTGAGACTAGGGTCAATTTGTTAGCAGCCAATTAACCTACTAGTATGTTTCTGGAGTGTGGGAGGAAACTGGAGCACCTGGAGGAAACCCACGCAAACACAGGGAGAACCTACAAACTCCTCACAGATAAGCCATGGTCGGGAATTGAACTCATGACCCCAGCGCTGTGGGGCAGAAGTGCTAACCACTACGCCACCATGCTGCCCCAAGTTTCTTATTTCAGTCTCCTGGACAAAACCATGTTACAATGCAAGGGGGGAAAATTAGTTTTCTGTTTTGCACATAAGTTAAATACTGACTGTTTTTTCATGTAACACACAGATACTTGATAGCTTATTAGTACACTGAAATTTAAAGTTGATATTTGTGTGCTACATGAAAAAACAGTCAGTATTTAACTTATGTGCAAAACAGAATACTAATTTTCACCCCTTGCATTGTAACATGGTTTTGTCCAGGAGACTGAAATAAGAAACTTCTTAATTTAAGTTCCTTAATGAATCAGGCCCAACATGTTTGATCTTGTCCCATCACAAAGAATAGCAGAACAGTTTATAGGACAATGTTAGATAGACAATTATAGCATATAGCATACATCACAAGAGGACAAGTTCATAAATTCCAAGGAGTTAATCAGTGCAGGAGAGAACAATCTATGGGCAAATCAGTGCAGGAGAGAACAATCTATGAGAGAATCAGTACAGAAGAGAGCAATCTATGGGAGAATTAGTACAGGAGACAGCGATCTAAGGAAGAATCAGTACCGGAGAGAGCGATCTATGGGAGAATCAGTAAGGGAGAGCGATCTTGGGAGAATTAGGACACGGTGATCTATTGGAGAATAAGTAGAGGAGGCCGAGATCTATGAGAAAATGGTCTATAAGCAGGGCCGGATTAACCTGAGGTCTAACTGGGCTATAGCCCAGGGGCCTCGGGCATCCAGGGGGCCCTTCAAAGTCCTCAGCAGCATTATTGATCGGCCCGATCAATGCTGCTAAGCACTGTCACTGTAGTCCTCCGTCCCCAGCACTCAGTAATCTGCATACTGAGGAGATCTTGCGATTGAACTCTCGCAGGATCTCCTCAGTAAGGAGCTTACAGCGCGCCGGGGACGGAGGACTACAGTGACAGGTAAGCGCTTGGGGGGGGCCCTCACGGGGTACGGGAGGGGCGGCGGGTGGCTCACATTGGGGGCCTCACGGGGGAATGGAGACGCCCTTAGCCCAGGGGCCTCCATTCCCTTAATCCGGCCCTGTCTATAAGAGAATCAGTTCATTAGAGACTAATCTATTTGAGAAACAGTAGAGAAAAGAATGATCTTTTAAAGAACCAGTACATTGTGGGCATGATGTATTGTTTTTGTCAGTCGTGTGCTCTCCCCATATAATTGATTGGCTACCGCCATTCCCATCGAGAATTATGGGGACTGCGGTATTATTCTGTAATTTAGCTAATGCAGGAGATATCTTCAATATCTCCTGCATTAGGCTTTTGTTAAATAGTTAATTTACTTAAAAATGCCTAAGCCATGGGGAAAAAAATGTTTCTGCATGGTTTAGGGCTTGATAAATAGGCCCGTAAGCATGTTGGCTACTTGCCCATATGTTAAATGTACTAAAGGGCAAATAATCTTTATTCTGAAGTTCAGAAACCTCAGGCCGATCAGAAAATAATACAGCAATAGTGGCTTTGAAGCTTGGACGAGACTTTTTAAATGGCTCAGACAACTCCTAATCACTGCAAGATTTAGCATTTTTGTCCTCTAGTAATTTTTTCAGATAGGCTTGATTTACAGTATTTAATCGGTTAACTGAAGTCCTCACCCCTCACCTAGCACCATATGTTAAACCAGCTGTGATGCCTGAGCATATTCTGTTTGTTCTTAACTTTATACTTTAGCAGGATTTACACAATTTTCTGCAGTGCATAGCTGGCGAGTAGTCGAATCATTTAATTTTTTTCCATGTGCATATTATTTTCCATCCCCATGTCTGTGCCAGAAATCTCCATACACATGAAACACTTTGTTCCATTCCCTACACAGTCAGGAAAGTTGCTTTATAAGGGCAGTCCTCATATTTTGAATGCCTTTTTTGTGGAACTATGAGGAGTAATATATTACATACACTGGGGGGTATATTTACTAAACTGCGGGTCTGAAAAAGTGGAGGTGTTGCCTATAGCAACCAATCAGATTCTAGTTAGCCTTTTAGTACATTCTACACAATGACAGCTAGAATCGGATTGGTTGCTATAGGCAACATCTCCACTTTTTAGAACCTGCAATTTAGTAAATATACCCCCGGGTCTCAATGTATAGGCCAAATATTAAACATTACATTCTGGAACCATTCCTAAAATTGTATAGTTCATCCTTGTACAGCAATAGTGTCTGAGAATTTGTAAAAGTTGTTGAGACTGCCAAGATAATTTACACATGTGGCACAGTGCATCTTTTTTTGTGTAAGTGCACCTACTTGCACGGGTCAGTGCATACTCGTACATATGTACACAACAGAACTAAGCACCGTTTTTGTCCATTTGATGAACATAATCATTACAGTTATAGTAATCATTATAGGGCAGCATGGTGGCTAAGTGGTTAGCACTTCTGCCTTACAGCACTGGGGTCATGAGTTCAATTCCTGACCATGGCCTTATCTGTGAGGAGTTTGTATGTTCTCCCCGTGTTTGCGTTGTTTTCCTCCGTGTGCTCTGGTTTCCTCCCACACTCCAAAAACATACTGGTACTGGGCTCTGTAGTGACTACCCAGCTTCACTTACACGTACACACGCAGGGAGGACTCTGAATACTTCGGATACACTGAGCGTGCAAGCGGGCTACGGGAGATCAGAAGGAGCAGCACTCAGGACTGCATCTGTAACATCTATGGTAAGAATCATGTCCGTAGGACTCCGATCCTCTTGCTGGACACCACGCTATTTTATCAGAAAAGATTAACACATTATGCATTTGTGTTAAGTTCCACACTCAGAGTATCGTTCTCCTGTCTGCTTCTAGATTTCAGTATTTACAGGAATTTACCCTCCGAGTGAGCCTCCGTCTGTACATCTAACTTCCACTATACATTTTTCACTTCTTACATCTGGTTCTTATATTGCAGTGCCCTCCTTATTATTGCATTACTGGTAGGTTAATTGGCTGCAAAAAAAATACCCTAGTCTGTGTGTCTGTCTGTCTGTCTGTGTGTTAGGGTATTTAGACTGTAAGCCCTAATGGGGCAGGGACTGATGTGAGTTCTCTGTACAGCGCTGCAGAATTTGTGCGCTATATTAATAAATGGTGATGATGATTACAGTTTTAAAATTGGGTCTCCACAGAACATATAAGTGTAACTAACTGATAGGAAACTTAAGATTCCAAATCCATAAGAGAACTGGGCACACTAAAAAAATAAACTTCTTCTTTACTTAAGGAGAAAAAAAATAAGAGGTTTAATCTACTTGAATGTACCTGGTTCTCCTATCAATGTTCTGATGTCTACTGCTTCACTTTGATGCTGCAAGCAAAGTGGGCTACTCTTTATATAATCATAAAGGTGTGATACATATGTGCGACAGTTACATGATCAACCTTTATATGGTCAATATTTTAATATAGACAGGGTTGGAAAGTCAACAATAATAACATTGACAGTATTATTAGTTCGATAATTCTAATGTAGACAGTATTATTAGGTTGACAATTCAATTGTAGACAGTAGTAATAGGTCAACAATAATATCCTTAATGCTAACCCTATCTCTAACCATATAATACTATCCAGGGCCGCCATCAGGGGGGTACAGGGGGTACCCTTGTACCGGGCCCGGGCTCACCAGGGGCCCGGCGGCACACCCGTAGAGGCGCTGCATTTTTCATTTACTTTTTATATTGGCACATGATTAAGGAATAGTGTGTGAACTGTTACCAAGTTGTGTTCTGAATAAAGTTATCCTATCGGCTGCCCCGCCTCTTATTTGTGGAGTAGAAGCCGTACGTGGGTAATCAGACTGTGTTTGTTAGCAGTCGGTGGTATTACCACGCTTTTGCATATTTACTATCTTAGTGGAGAGACCACGTTTATTTCAACCAGACACAGAAGCCTTCCGTGGTCGGCAGTCTTGCTTCCATCATCTACTTGCTGAGATGACGAGAGGAACCTGATTTCCTTTACTTATGTGTAAGTAACGGATTTTCATTTTCTTTGGGGATTTTAATCAGAAGTTGATTACACCTTTCCCTTTTTTGTATATTCTACGGACTAACATCGGGTGAGGTTGGCCACATCTGTGATTCATCCCAGCACAAGATTCATCATTTATTATTGGACTTATTGAGGATTTGAAGATTTCTATTGTGCATCATATCATCAAAGACTTTCATAGTGTTTAGCTGTATTGACTTATAGAGTTATGAATGGCTGTGCTCTGTAGTTAATTATAGAGCCGTAACTGTACCTTTAGCACTTAACTTCACTAACAGGAAGTTCGGCTTTTGAAACGCAAACTTGCATTCCACTGCGGAAGTTAAGGCCTGAAGAATCAATCTCTCCCTCTCTAATATATATATATATATATATATATATATATATATATATATATATATATATATATATATATATTACACATACAATCACTTTTTTTTTACATAAAATTATATATATATATATATATATATATATATTAGGGCCCCCCTTAACTTACCTTTCAATCGCCTAAGTCCAACCCCCTTCACGGAAGAGGGGACCAGGGAGGGAGCCGGTTCGTGACCACAAAAGGTAAGGTTTTTCGTTTTCAGTTTTTTTGTATACAGGATTTTTTTTTCATTGCCTTGGGCCCCTTTCCCCCTGGGCCCCCGGGCACCTGCCCAGTCGGAAAGAAGCCCCTGGTTCAACAGGGGGGGGGTTTCGGGGGGCCCTGCCTGCTTCATTGTACTGGGGGGGCCCCACGATTTCTGATGGCGGCCCTAATACTGTCTACATTTGAATTGTTGATCTAATAATACTGTCGACTTTCTGAATGTCGACCAAATGAATGTCTATCCGTTCTGCATTATGCTGTGCAAAGCCATCATCATCATCATCATCTATTTAGCGCCAGCAGATTCTATAGCGCTTTACAATTGGGAACAAATATTAATAAAACAATACTGGGTAATACATACATACAGAGAGGTAAGAGGGCCCTGCTCGCAAGCTTACAATCTATGGGAGTATGGTTTGATACACAAGGGTAAGTGCTACATTATATTGAATATTTGTCCAGCTAGAATGCAAAGGTTGCAAAGTATTTAGTGGGCTGTATGCTCAGTCACACAACTATGTTGGTCAGAGGGTTGTTGTCTTGTGTTAGCTGTGTAGAGGATGGTAATAGGGTAGACTAGGGAGATTAAGAGGGTGGTAGAGGAATATTATAAGCTTGTCTGAAGAGGTGGGTTTTCAGAGAGCGCATAAAATTTTTCACACTCGAGGAAAGTTTTGTGGTATGAGGGAGTGAATTCCATAAAGTTGGTACAGCCCAAAAAAAGTTCTGTAACCGAAAATGGTAGGAAGTGAGGAGAGTGGAAGAGACACGCAGATTTTGTGCAGAACGGAGGTGTTGAGTTGGGAGATATTTTGAGACAAGTGAGGAGATATATGTCGGTGAAATTTTGTTGATGACCTTGTATGTTAGTAGAAGATTTTTATTTTGGATTCGTTGAAAAACAGGCAACCAATGTAGAGACTGACAGAGTGACTCGGCAGACGATAACCGATTTGCAAAGAAAATCAATCTAGCTTGCAAAATAGATTGTAGGGGCTCGAGTCTGATTTTGGGAAGACCAGTAACAAAGGAATTACAATAATCTATGCGGGAGATGATGAGTGCATAAATTTAAGTTTTTGTAGTGTCTTGTGTGAGATATGTATGTATTCTGAAAATGTGTTTAGATGTATGCAGCATGATGTAAATATAGAGTTAATCTGGGGAACAAAGGATAGTTGCAAGTCAAGCATCACACCTAGGCAGCGAGCTTGAGGGGTGGGATTTATGGTCAAGTTGTCAACAGAAATTGAAATGTCAGACAGGAAGCTTCTATTATTGGGTGGGAATATTATTACTTCTATTTTTGAAAGATTGAGTTTGAGTTGGTGAGAGGACATCAAAGATGAAATGGCAGAAAGATAGTCAGTAACGCAAGACAACACAGATGGTGAGAGTTCAAGAGAGGATAGATAAATTTGTGTGTCATCCGCACAGAGATGATACTGAAATCCATGCACAGTTCCTTAGAAATAAATAGAATTGTGTGGTGTCACAACCCTTCTGATGCAGCACCTGATTTGTAAATAACCAAAAGATGTCTGGGCCACTTTGGTCCCACCCTTCTGACAATACAGTCTCTCTAAGGCTGGTACACACTACAGTATTTTCAGTAGATTATCAGGCCAATCAGACAATAAAAAACTGATTGGCCCGACATCATAGCAGTGTGTACCCTACAATGAGGAATGATTATCGTTCCAAAGCCCATCATATCGTTGAACAAGATTTGTAAACTGAAATAAAAATCTTGTTCAACAATGGAACACTGTTGTTTCAATTCTGCAGTGTGTATGCACTCTGCAGAATTGGACCAACAATTTAACTATCAGTTTGCTGTCACTGAGAGGAGAGGCAGAGAGGAGACCATGGGGTATATTTACTAAACTACGTGGTTGAAAAGGTGGCAATGTTGCCTATAGCAACCAATCAGATTCTAGCTGTTTTGTAGAATGTACTAAATAAATGATAACTAGGAGCCTGATTCATTAAGGATCTTAAATGAAGAGGATTCTTTTTTCAGTCTCCTGGACAAAACTATGTTACAATGCAAGGGGTACAGTTCTGTTTTGCCCATAAGTTAAATACTGTCTGTTTTTTCATGTAGCACACAAATACTTGATAGCTTATTTGTACACCGAAATTTAAAGTTGATATTTGTGTGCTACATGAAAAAACTGTCAGTATTTAACTTATGTGCAAAACAGAACACTAATTTGCACCCCTTGCATTGTAACATGGTTTTGTCCAGGAGACTGAAATAAGAATCCTCTTCATTTAAGCTCATACTTGCCAACTCTCCCGGAATGTCCGGGAGACTCCCGCATTTCGCGAGAGTCTCCCGGACTCCCGGGAGAGTGTGGCAATCTCCCTGATCTGCCCACTTCCTAGTGAAGTGGGCAGAATTAGGTCCAAAACGGCACGATTCACCAGGAATCGCTTTGGTCCCACCCGCGCTGTAAAATGACGCGGTTTGTGTCATTACGTCGCGGGGGCGGGGCCAAAATGACACGTTTTCGGAGCCCCGCCCCCTGTATGCCCACTTTCCCCGGCAGGCTCCCGAATCATACTTGCCATAAGTTGGCAAGTATGTTTAAGATCCTTAATGAATCAGGCCCAAGATCTGATTTGTTGCTATAAGCAACATCTTCACTTTTTCAAACTTGTAGTTTAGTAAATATACCCCCATGGGGTGTACCCAGCCTTTGTCTATGGGGAGCATTAACAAATGAGCAACAAGGCCAGAAACTGCCATTGTGAGGACCTTGTGTCTGTTTTTACAGGCCTGTGTACCATTATGCATAGCACATTTTTGCTTGCACTGATGATATGCTAGACTACTTGTGAGTCCACAAAAATGAAATTGTGTTTTATGGAACAAGATATTAAAATGTGTAAGGAGTGAAAACTGCAAACATCAGAATGTGTTCCGGATGATGAGGATGGCTCTGAATGGCTTTACAAATGCATTATAATAGACCTAACATTTACTCAGCATTTGGAGAATAAGTAGTGTAATATTTATAGGTAGCCAGTGGTCGAAATGGAAATTTGGAAGTGGTAGTATGGAAAATGTAGGTGAATGGAATTTCAGTTTTACAGTCAAAGCAGTAGGAGCAGTGGCGGTATGGCATACCACCATATACCAGTTCACTTTGACTACTGCTTGTAGGCACTTATCCTATGTCCCTGGACAGCCACTGTGCTGATACTTGTGACCCAGTGTGAATCTGCTTGCAATGAAAGGCAAAATGTGTTTATTGCTGACCCTCACCTGATTGATGATATCATCAGGCCTAGTCCATTGCATAGAATGCTTTTCTCGATCATTATCTATTAAAGTCAAAAAGAGGCTGTGTCGTTGGACTACCTGGGAAGACAGGAAGAGGGAGCTGTGCATCTTCTGTCCCTGGTGTGCCAATGTTGCTGAAGCTAGAGAGATAAGATATTTTCCTTAGTTTCGCTAGCAAGAAGGGATTTAGTATTGGGATAATTTGATTCTAAGAAATAAGCAGGTTAGCTGTCCATTATATTGCTCAGGGAGTATAGGAAAATAGCCTTTGTTGAAGTGTATTATAATTTTGTTATTCTGTAGATCCAGAGACTGCATAACTACCAGCATGGGTTGACCAGAACCGTTCTTGTACTTTGGGAGGTATGCCCCTCACATTAAACGTGTGTTTGTGTGTGTGCAGATTATTATATCCGTACCTGAATTACTGAATTACTCTTCATGGGAAATAATGAAATATACATTTGTCATAATGAATTGTGAATTTCTCATGTAAGAGTTTTTAGCCCTCAGTTACCCTAATGTGGTGTGTCGTCACCCTAGTCGGACAATAATACGTGTTCACAGAATTCACACACAGATATTTTATTGAATGACAGATTTTCATGAAAATATTTGCGATACCGTAGAGGAACAGCACACCATATACATAAACAATGTAGACCCAATTCATCAGTAAAAGTAGTAGTTAGCAGGCTAGTAGTAAACTCTGACAAGAGACTCAAGTGTGCATATATCCTGAACATAATAAAACTGGATATCTTTTCAATGAAGAGCAGCTTGACCTTCAGTTGGAGGCCTCCTTAGAATGTGCCTTACTTACATCCAGCTTGTATCAGATAACCTGTCCCAATGCAGTAATACTGTGGTAGCTTTTGCAGATTACAGCCTCATGTAGTGCTACCCCAAGCTATGATCTGACTGGGCAATCAGGGGTGCCTGATTGTATGGGGTGCCAAAAATAACATCCGACAGATTGTATTGGGTGCCAGAAGAACATCTTTGTGATTTATAGAGTGATTGTATAGAGTGCTACAATGACAACAAGTTGAATTAAAGGGGTTGCTCTGATGGATCTAAAATGCTCTGGATGAATGCATATAATGAGGGCTGAGGCATCAATTGTCAGACATGAAAAAATGAACATCTAAGCTTCTTGTCCCTCTGACTGCAATATTCTTATTCAGAATGTTGGGCGGCAGACATAATACAAACTGCATCTTTTATCTTATGAGAGACAATACAACAAGGACAGTAAGAGAAGTGGACACCCAAGAGTTAGGAAACATCATGATATAGTGATGAGTGTAATAGAAAACTTACAAGGTCTGATGGTGAGGTGGACGCATGTTGGGTGTAATTTACACAAGAAAAAATACCTAGCAGATAAAATATTCCTTCTCATGTCTAAATGAAAGCCTCTCCAGTGATAAGGCGGCACATGTGTCAGATGTCATAGATCCTCCAAGCACGCCTATGCATGCATATTCTTTGTGGGCATACGCACTGCAAATATTCATAATTTGTGCCGTGCAAACGGGCGTCCATTCAACTCAGCATCAGGCCCACAGTGACAAACATGTCTGCTTATACTGTGACAAGTATACAGATTTCAAAGTCTGATTGCAGACTTCTTTCTCAATGCAGTTATTAAGACATCCCTTGCAACATAGAGATGCCATATGATACAGGTTTATGTTGAACATATCTTGTGTCTCTGCCTTGTTATTCACATTTGCATTAGGCTTAGGGTGAACCGTATTGAATACTAAGTTGCGTGGTATGTTTTAAAAAATGAGAGCACTCTGAGCAATAAACAAAGTGATTAATATCTTAGCAACACATTTCATCCATGTCAAGGACTGACTGGACAATGAACAGCTGGAACATACTGTATCATGTGGGTGTAATATTTTCTCTTAGTTGGTCTGAATATCAGCATATGCACTTCTGTATACACTAGGATTCACTCTTTGTAACCCAACTCCGTGACTGCTCAAAGTGTTAGACAACAAGACTTAGGAACATAGCTTGAAACTAATTAACACATTAACTCCTAGCACTGCAGAAAAAGACAGAAGCAGCATAATGTCAATGTTTTTCACAAAGTAAAATTGGTGTTTTGCTCATGAGATTTGGTTCACAATAGAGAACTAAATATAGCATGTCATTAGAAACATGGTGCATACTCTCTGTTTAGCATCAGAATAAATTATCCCTAAATTGCTGATTTTCCATTAACTATTCATGCAGGGATAAATACATCCATGGCTAAAGTCTGAAATTGCCTGCATGGACTTGTAGATGTCTCAACTTTAACTGTTGATCATGATTCACCAGACAGGTTATTTTTGTGTGCACTACAGACAGGAATACTGACAGAGAGATACTATGACCTGCGGAGTGCTTGATGACATAGCTTGTACGTTTGGAAAGCTTGGAACTCTGCTGTAACACAGACGTTTGTATATTGTGTAAAACATAAAAGATGGTAGTATATCCTGGTATGTATCTTCGCAACATGCAGGCCTCCCTGTGCATGGTTATTTTTATTCCACATTGACAACTTTGCTTTGATGTTTTTCAGGAATTTGTTGTTCTACTTTGGGTTTTCTTTATGCAATTGTCTATCTGTATGTATGTGCTGTTTGCATTTTTGCCTTGTTATATAAAAAAAAAATGGTAGCTTATGTATGATAAAGAAAACTGTTACTCTATGATGATCTGATGAGCCACAATCTACGCTGGCATATAACCTATCCAGTCAGAATTCCAGTTGGAGACAAATTGATAGTTGCTTAATTACAGTGGCAACAAGTAAAACTGGTCAAAAATTGGTCAAAATATAAAAAAAGATTGGTTTTTGATGTGAAGTTTACACTTTTGCGTAGTGTGCTCCGCCTGCCAGCAAACCTAGGAACACAATTTGTTTTCAGTAATCGCTCAAAAGGCTGGGAAGAAGATACGCAATCTGCAGTGTGCTTAGGCAATATACATAGGCACAATAATGCAAAAATAAAGTAATTTGTGGTGAACACCCAATATGGTTTGTGAATGAGGTCCACTGTGTGCAGGTGACAGGAGCAGTACTTTGTGGGGTCTGAAATGAAGTGACCGCAGATGCCCATCACTTCAGTGATGGTAACATAATTGCCAGCATTTAAAACAATTAGTTAATTATAATGAACCTTGTTGACACTGTTGAATTATATATACTCCTATATACAGTATAACATTTCAATATATCACATTCAGGTAAAGAAGAGGTATTGATGGGAATTTTAACCAGCAAATTTAGTACTGTGAAGTTTAAAAGTCTACCCACCTGTCCAGATTTTCACAGGACAGTCCTGATTTTTATGGTCAGGCTGGGTGTTACTGATTTGAGGCTGTGATTTGGATCTAGGTAAGCCTTCATCGTTATCAGTTTTGCCCCAATTTCATTGGTCCTGTTATGTAAGTATAATGTGGCATAAGATTTTGGGGGCTGCAAAATTTAGGATACTAGTTCTCTTTCTTCAAAAACCTAAATAAGTGGTCTCTTAGTTGTTGGCAGATGTAAAAAATGATTAAAAAGTAGCAATTATAGCCTTTTATTGATTATTGTTGTCATACAATTGTTTATTAGTTTGAATAAGGGATGAACAGTGCTCCATATAGCTGCCGCCTCCGGCAGCAGGCTGATTGAGCACGCTAGTGGTCAGTTGGTTAGTACACAAATATGAATCTCTACAAGACAAATCTCCAAACATGCAGCTCTACAAGACTCTGTGGATTGGGTATTACATTACTGGTACTGTACATACAGTTGTAGTTTCTTATAATAGCTTTTATTTTTATTTTTAGCATAGCCTCCAAATTTCTCCTTCATGCTTGTGATTAAACTGATTACAGCCAACGCCCAGCGAAACCAAGGCTTAGGTTTATTCACAATGTTAATCTGTATTCTATGATATATAGCACATTCTGCTGTCATAGCAACCCCAAACTGTTTGGTGAGGAAAGATTTATGGGAATGTGCTTTCTTTGAGCCAGCTGCTTGTACCTGTCACACTGACACAGCAAAGGAATCATGCCTGTCACAGATGTGGTGATCCATGCTTCAAATCTAGTTCAGGTCTGTGGCTAAATTCACTATACTGTGCTGTTTCTACTTTACTGAATAAATGTCTGTAAATAGAACTTATGGGTTTCAGGATGGCGATAGCATTAGAAAAACAATTTAGAAATGTTTTATTATTTAAATAAAGCATTTTTTCAATTGTGAATTATTTTTAAATATTTTTAAATTTTTTTTCCTATTTTTATCTATTTCTTATAAATCATTTAGTATTATTTTTTAAAAATTAGTGGAACTGAAAGCCCAAATCTGGGCTCTCAGTATCCCTACACATGCGTGAACCAGCTCGTTGGCAACGCATGTGCAGATACCCTGGCAATGGCCTGGCAAAGCAGTAAGATTTTATTGATAAATTATGGTGATAAATGATTTTCTATGACCAGATAAATAAATAAGCCCTATCGCTGTTTATTGATAAATAAACTAGATAAGTCATTGTGGCAATTTTCTGCTACAAATTAAAGTTCTTTAACCATGGTACTGAAGAAAATGCTATTATTTACATGGTCCAACATACTTGCATTCGTCCCCGAACTGTAATTTTTCCAAGCAGGTTTGACGCAGTCAACAAGCCACTCACTCTGGCAAACTCTCTGTGTACAAGTACAGATACCAACTATACAGCTTCTCATTGACTGCAAGACTTTTTGTGACATCACCCTCCAAGGCCAATTTTAGTTAATAGCTGACAAGGAGTACAAGAAGAGCTCTCAGTGATGAGGTAAATGTGTGCATCCTCTGAGTCCAAAGCTGCCAAGTGGATCTGTTTCTAACAAACATATAGTAATTTTGCATGCTGAAACCATATTCATGAGAAGCAACCATTAGTGACAGCAGGTGTCTCATCACCACAGAGCTCCATGATCCAACACCACTATATCCCTTACACAATGTGAATAAAAAAATAAATAAAATACATTATTGTACCAGTTCTTTAAATGATCATTATTTTATCTTTGCGCACATACAAGTGATAAAATGAGGAAACTAGGGCATCCAGTACCCCCAGCATTTCTGCCATCCCAAGCCCAAGCGTGTAAGGTCTTTAAAAAGTGCAGGCAGAGTGACATCACTGAAGCTTGAAGTACAACGTGAATCAAAAACTGCAGTATGGGATTGGCAACCTTAAAAATGGCAGCACATTTCTCTTTATTTCAGCCATGAAAAAAAAAAAGACTCAAAAACGACCTGGTCATGTCCATATCACCAGGGAAGGGCTGGTAAATTTTAGCCTGGTTTAGACTCGACTCAGCAGACTATTAGGAACATTTTAAAGGAAAAAATATGCAGGTGGCCCAGGGACCCAACCCAAGGTAGCCCACTATGGGACCAGCCCAGGGGGCAGATACCAACCTGCCCCCCAGCCCAGCCAGCTCTGCATATCACAATCAAAAATGCTCCCACATGGCCCTAACTTGCTACAAAACTCCCCCTTATGCCCTCAGACCCCAGTAGCCACGAAATGTCCCCAATGCATTCAGATCCCCACTTGTTATAAAATACTCCCACAAGCTCAGACCCATATAATCCCTCAGATCACACATGTACCTCAAACCTCTCCAAGTCCCTCAGACCTCCTTACACGGCACTCACTAATCCCCTCATGCCTCCACTCGCAAATCTACAGCCTAAAAATGTCTATTAATAAAAAAAAAGAAGATATTCTGCACTCCTTCCTCCTCTGACGTGCTGCATGACCACTATGCGTTGTGCAGAAGAGGTCACATGATGTGGAAGCTAGCTGATCCAGTTTAGTCTTATTCTCTGGCTAATACCATAAGCAGAGAATAAGTCAGATCAAGAGCAAAGTGCCTATTGCCCACCGCTGGCTTAGATTCACCTGCTCAATAGCAAAGTAAGTGTGCACTAATAGACAAATTCATTTTCATGGCACTGCTTCTTAAATATAATGATTACCTTATCACATCTGCTCATGAACAAAGAGTTTACTTTTTTTTTAAAGAAATGGCAGCTGGTAAATGAGAAGTTATACTTACTGCCAGTGTGCTTCCCCACAATGCTTTGCACTAGGTGTAAATAATGGCCCAGGAAGCTATTTATGGAGCGGTTGTGTTATTCACAGACCATATTTTGGCTTTCATCCACAACCCAGTTTAGCTCATACAACTCTCTCTCCTCCATACATTCCTGGTTCACACAGTACCCAACAGAGAAAATAGACACAACAAATAGAAGGGATTTAAAAAAATATCCCCAAAAAAACATATGAGCTGCAGTGTCTATTATCTGTTGATATAATGTTTTTAAAATGGAACGAAGCTCAAGAGGCATCTATTTCTGAAATCTTGGATTTTAATGATTGGCAATCTTTTATAGAGGGTGGTACCTTACTGTGTAAAATGATAGCGAGTAAAAAACTAATTTATAGGTCCATTGCAGAGCCCAGTAAATGAGCCACGCAATAAATAAATACATATATATATATATATATATATATATATATATATATATATATATATATATATATATATATGTAACAGCATAGTTGTTACTACTTGTATTAATGGTTCTGTTTCTTTTTCATGCATCAATATTGCAGAATGTCTTCTGTATACACTACTTACATTAGCATAACGCCCACCAGTTATTCCAAAAAGTTTTGCTGCTAGAGGAAAGTTTGTGCATCTGGTACTATTGATCAAATGCCAGAGAGTAACTGAGGTCCTTTTCATAAAGACAGTTGTTTCAATGACAATTATGTGTGAGAGCAAGTGTGATGGAATCCAACATGTGAATTGTTGATCCCCAAAAACTATATGATGAACTGGTACAAATCATGGCATTGTATCTTTCCAGGCTGCATTAGATCTATTTCAGGACTGTTGTGTATCCATACCTCCCAACTTTCCCAAATGGAAGATCATGAAAACCGAGGCCACACCCATGATCCTCACAAACCTCTAACAATCAGGACTGATGAAGTTATGTGTTTCAGTCCTGACATATTCATTTTCAAACTCAACCAGGCTTCATTGTGGACGTAAGGATCTTAGAACCCCATTGTACAAACTCCAACACCAGCCATATTCCACAGAACCCATTGCATGGACTTCATTACCTCGCTGCCATGGACATTCAATAATTATGGAAAGCACTTTAATAATATCATGCAAATGCCACAATGTGTTGTAACCCGTGGCAATCTATCAAACACTTGGGGCCTGAATCATAAGGGACGTAAATGCCAATACGCGCTGTATTTTGCGTAAAGTCGCACTGCGCATGCCCACATCCGGACCATACGCCAGTGAACGCAGCATAGTCTAATTCATCTTTGAGCACAAAGGACCCATACTACAACCTACAATTTCATGGGCGGAACAAGGAAGGGACTGGAGTAAGAAGGGACTGCACGTAGGCAATGTACAATCGTGCCAATGCTAGAATATGTGTTTGCAATCAAGTCCAATTGTAAAAATGCATTTTATGTACAGTAGACATTCATGACATTCTCATAAATGTATTTTATGGGGGGGGGGGGGAGAAAAAAAAACCTTTATTTTTTTAATGTTTTGTCATTAATGACTACATAAAAGGGTGACATTGAGTGAATAGCTTTTTTTCAGCAAAATACAATGACTTTTTTTGTGTTTGAACAAAGTAGTTCTGCACATGTCACACTTAAGTTGGGTACACACCTATGCAATCATACTTCAAATGCAAGGTCTCTAACGTTTTAACCAACTGAACATTGCAATGAGCATCCCAATTCAGGCATACACACCTACACCATTTATCTTCAGATCTATGATCTTTATCTCTCATAACCATCTGCTGAAAAGATTGTGACTGTACACACTCTACAGATATCTGCCTACACTGCTGGTCGTGAATTCATACACACTTCCACATTTGTCCGAGATCATTCCATCTTTGATCGTGAGTTTTAGGAAGTTTAGAAAAGCATATCAACAGATGCAATATTTTGGTATGATATATGATAAAACACCGACCGTGGGAGCGTACACACTCTTTAAATATCTGAACAAACAGTCATGAATCGTGTGATCTACACGATAATTTCATAGATGTGTAACCAGCTTAAGCCATGAATGCCTGCAGTAGTAGATACAACAAATATTGCTTTTATCACAAAAATAAGTTACCAATGCTTTTGAAGCTATTTCCAGTTAATTAAACTAGAACAAGGTATGTGACCTGCAGATGATATGCTTATTTGTTCCTTGCAAATCCCCAGGTTCCTTACTCCAGTAACATCCAGAACATAAAATCTGCTTTTGCAATTAACACCTACCAGGAATATAATGGAACAATGGAGAGAGCTTGGCGGGCGTCACTCACTGAACAATGAGTGTGAACAGGGGCCGGATACACAAGGTTTCACAGGCTGAATTTTCATTACACTATTATAATGTACATTAACTCTTCACTTGACAGAGGTCTGCAGTACCAGCTTGGATTATGAGTCCAGTGTATTCTGCACCAGTTAAATCTTTGCAGTTGTGTTTTCATTTGTTATAAATTCTGTACAAAAAAATATAATGTTTTTAAACTGGGACTAAACCCAACAATTAAAAACATTTTAAAATCCAAGAGGTATCAAGTTATACACGTGGAAGTGATAATTGGGTATTTTGGATCATCATGCATATAAATTCTGTAATCTTAACTATAATGGTCTCAGTAGTACTAAGCTGCATATAATAAGAGCAAAAAAAACTCTATAGAGGTCATTTATGAAGTGCACTAGATAAGCAACGCAAAAACCTTTGGTTTTTCACGAGTGTGCTTAGATTTGCAAACTAGAAATGCGCCTGTACAGGTATGCGAAAAAAGATGCACACAAGTGGAAATGTCACGTTAAACTCCAGCCTCCTACCCCTTTAGCGCTATCCCTTTCATTACAAAAACACATCCATTTTTGTTCCCTAAAAAGTGATTGGTTTAGACTCAGTTATGGCTGAAATTTCCTATGAGTGAGGAGAGATTGGCACTTGGTCTTTACATGTGGCAGATTTGTGCGTGTACAGATCGGAATGTAACTAGAAATATGATTCTTCAATGAAGTGCAGAATATGCCCCATTAAAAGGACCAAAAGTAACTTTGCTCTGCACTGACGCTGTTATGCGGGTTGTAAACGACCTCATATGTTTGCAGAAATTTTTTGTTCTCTAATTTTTCTCTATGTGATATCTAAACAGATGAAATATGTTAAAAAGTGTACAATATGTTGTTATCAATATAAATGGAAGTCGGTGACTTGGGATGTGAAACAGACTTTCAAAGAAATACAACAGTGTGTTTTGGAGTAAAACCCACAGTATACACTCCTTAATAATAAAGGTACATACACTCACTGCTATTATTTCCATTACTGCTCCAATAATTAGATCTGTTATAAGCAAACATCTGCTGCCTATTTTTAGCTTTTTTTTTCCATATATCCTATATGTTCTTTTTTATCCACATATCTTTCTAAAGGCACAATCACAGATATTTTCCATCCAGTTATGAAAACAGAAAACATGTATGACATTTAGAACACATTGCTATGTATGTAAATCATATTATAGCATTGGAACTTGCTAGTGTTAAATGGAATGCATCTGACTGTATTTCCTATCTGCTATTCAGCCGTTGCATTTTTAAAAAACAAATATATACAATATATTTTTTAAAAACTTATTGAAAGCCTATTTGCCACGGCTTGAAAGTAATGTCTTCTAAAATGTTTAATGTGAATTCTTGGATCATTGGTCTTCAGGCTTGTCTCTGGACAATGTTAAGATTACAATGTGAATAAATCCAGAGAATAGCAGTTTAGCACAAGCAAGATGGCTGCCTCATGCTCTGCAACAATTGAAAGTGCTGGGAGTCCTTATGGGACAAAGTCACCATATAAATGAAGCATTATTTTTATTATTATTACTGACACACTAAAGTGCCTGTAGGCATCAGTGAACCCAAAACAATTCAAAATAATAAAACGAAAATCTATGGACACACTGGATTTTAACTTTCATAAACTCGTCATAATAACTCATCAGAACACTGAAATATATAGGAAATAACCAGCCTAGAGATGAATCCATGTTTATATTAGCTCTAACCTTACCCAAATCCCCTTTCGGAGGTCCCATGTGTTGTAAAGTGGACTTCATATCTTGACAAAGCAGATAAATACACTAAGACATGAACTTATCATTTTTAGCACAAACCACAAAGGTTTGCTGCAGATATTTCAACGAGCTTGGGTTATACAGTAATGGAGTTGAACAACTAGTTGTGAAATTTGCCAAGTGTGGTACAATGCACATACTAATTGAGATCGGTACAGACCTGTGCATTAAGTGGGTTCAATGGAGAGGAAGAGAGGTTCCCATTGAGAAATGGAGCTTCTTGCAATCATAGGTATTATTGGCTTATCATTGTCTATTTCCTCTCTTGTATACACACATCCAATCAGAGGTCAGTGCAGGACAAGAAAATAACAACTATTACCTCTTGCTGATAGCAACTCATCTCCTAATATTGTTTGTAGCAGAGGTTCACGAATACAGAATCTATATTGGGGTCTATTTTGAAGACTATCTGCAGATTTAGGGGTTTTTTTTATACCGATCACCAGACTGAGGTTAGCTTTGACACTAGTCACCTGGTTGGGATCTGTATGATTATCACCAGCTTCTAGCTGAGTAACATCATAATTGAGGGAATTATACAAGTTATTTTTACTTATGTCTGTTTGAATGCAACCTCTAGTTATAATAAAATGTGTTCAATCTGAGCATGTGTGGCATGTGGTGACATTTACAGCTGCACTTTAGATCAGCACTGGGCCATGCCTCCTATAGAACCATCTTCTCGCCAGTATAAAACAGTTGTGATGACGGTGGGAAATGACAAAGTGGTTCTGAGGAGTGATATCATACAAAGGGCAAGATTGTTCCTCCTTTTGTGATCTAATGCGGCCTTCTTGGTGAAAGCAGCTGCCACCACAGTGTAGAGTAACAGCCACTTGGCACACAGATACTATGAGCTGGTGGATGACCACAGGACTGCCCATATAGCATGAAAGCAAATGGTTTTTTTCCAGAACTAGAGGAGGAAGGAGGTTTAGTTGAAATAAATGTGAAGGACAGTCATGATTGCCAGCAGCTGACTGTCTTGAGATTTCTACAATAAGTGGTTCACCTTTCATGTCTACACCTTCAACTGTCTCTCCTCACTCCAATTCAACCACAACAATGGTAGCTGCACAGGAATGCCAGCCACCACTGCCGCTTTAAAATTGGTGGCTGATAATCTTTGTCTCTTACAGTAGCCAACAGACTTTTCCCACCAACTACAGTTATGCCCCTATTTTGTGTATGAATTGTTCCTGACACCTCTTAGATTGTAAGTTCATTTGGACAGGACCATCTTTACCTTCTGTATCATGTCATTGTATGTTATCTATTTGTGCTTTCTCTACAAAGGATAATAATAATACAAATAAACTGTAACAACCAGCCCCCCTATGGTACAGGCTATGTTGCACTTTTCTTTGACTATCAATAAATATTGCAGCATTGCTGCACACTGTTACTGTTTTATCAGCATGATATTTTTTAACCCACATCACATGCAATCAATGATGGGTAACAATCTTGCAAGCTGACTTTCCCTCAGACATTGACATATGTATATTCCTAAGGCAGAACTACACTAGAATGTATATTTCATGAGAACACAATGTTATATTATCTGCAGCCTCATTTTCAAATTTCAGAAATTAACCACGCAAATACTGCATTCAGACAATCATTGATCACTTTACACAATGTACACAGTCTTTTTAAATACAATCCTAAATTCTCTATAGGAAAGTCACGGTCGTCAGACCCTGCATGCAAGCAGTACAGATGTAGGGAACATATTGCACTTGGTCTGTTACCACCACTCACAGATCAGTGACTCACTGCAATAATCCACATTTCTCCTTAGTGACAGTAACCATAACACATCCAAAAACAGCCTTCTGCAAATGTAAACTCTCACACTGGCCCACACAACTAAACTACAAAGGACTATACAACTTTTTCTGGCTTCTAAAACCTGATCAGGAATCACAGGAACTGTCCAGAGCTTTGAACAAGTTTCCTGTTTATCTCAGAGTGCACTGATTTTTTAAGATTGTCTCTTACAGTTTTATCTTAGAAAACTTAATGTTCTCTGTATTCACAGGATGTACAGCACTGCATTGCATGTACGTCTTTTCCATATGCAGATTTATATCACATATGTGTTCACCCCTAAACTCATCATAACAACTCATCAGAACACTGAAAAATAGGAATTAACCGTCGAAGAGATGAATCAATGTTTGTATTATCTCAAAATGTCTGTCTAGGAGTATTGTCTTATGTCCAACTAAACTGCATCACATTCAGCTGTATAGTGTCTCTAAAGCTGGGTATACACCTATGCAATCTTAGTTGAGATGCAAATTCTGTAACAATTTCACCAAAGATTGAAAGTTCCGATGAGCATGTCGATTCATGTGTACACATCTACACAATTTACCTGCAGATCTGTGATCTTCATCTCTCATAACCATCTTTTGCAAAGATCATGACTCTGCACACTCTGTAGAGATCTGCCTACACTGTTGGTCATGAGTGCATACACACCTTCACATTTTCACGTTCCACCGTTGATTGTGATTTTTAGGGAGCTTAGAAAACCAAATGAACATATGCGATGTGTTTTGGTATGATAAAACATGATTATGGCAGCGTAGACACTCTTGCAATATCTTAACAAACGGCCGTGAATCGTGTGATCTACACCATAATTGCATTGGCGTGTACCCAGCTTAACAATTAAATTCAAATATTACTCTGCATCATCATCATCACCATTTATTTATATAGCGCCACTGATTCCGCAGCGCTGTACAGAGAACTCATTTACATCAGTCCCTGCCCCATTGGAGCTTACAGTCTAAATTCCCAAACATACACAGACAGACAGACAGAGACAGACTAGGGTCAATTTTGATAGCAGCCAATTAACCTACTAGCATGTTTTTGGAGTGTGGGAGGAAACCAGAGCACCCGGAGGAAACCCACGCAAACATGGGGAGAACATACAAACTCCACACAGATAAGGCCATGGTTGGGAATTGAACACATGACCCCAGTGCTGTGAGGCAGAAGTGCTAACCACTTAGCCACCGTGCTGCCCAACCTCCCAACATTTCATTTGGGAATCGGGACAGAATGGGGTTATGATTATGTTACAATGGGGGCATGCTTAGCTCTTTAGCAGCCACCCACAACCATAATTATCTCCCCTAAAAACACTCCTGCATCTATGGTAGGTGCCCACCTCCCAGCAGTCCAAAAACAAGACAAGTTCTGATTGTTGAGACAGAACTTTAGAACCAGAACTGTCCCACCCAAATCAGAAAAGTAAGGGGGGGATATACTGCATGTTAGTTAGCATTACATCTATTAGGAAGGGAGATGTGCACGTCTTCTTTATATTAAAATGAGTTGAGGGGTATTGGTGGAAAGTGCTGCAGTGACGTTACAATTGATAAGCTGCACTATCAAGAAAATTGGTTCCGCCCACAGAATAGATGTTTCCATTTTGTGTAGTTGCAAAATATACTTTTCACCAACATTTGTGTTACATCAATAGGAAATACAAGCAGGCATCATCAGGAAAGGACAACTGCGGATGGAAAATAATACTTTATGATTGTGACATTTATACATTAATCTAAAATGCAATCAAGATAAAAACTGCAGATTGATATATACGGTCTACCTTTTTTACCTTAAAGTATTGGCACTGTTTTATCTGCTAGCTGAATGTTATTGGAAGCCTGTGTATAACAATTCCATAGAATTATTTCAATGCATTTATCCTGTTCCCTTTCCTCCCTCTGTGTTGTAGACTGTAAGCAGACACTATATTGGTGATCACTTGCCAAAAGCTGCAATCCATATTTAGCTTTGTGATTCACGTTCCAGACATGCAGGATCCCTGCATTCCTGCAGCCTGCGGGAACCAGGCAATAGCAGCACTCCCAGAGCTGGACACTTCTGTCAGACCCCTCTCTGCCACACCTAAGTACTTGGCCTCTCTGGTCATCAGTTGTCCTCAGGGCACCTCGAGAATTATCTTTTGAATTCTTAAAGAAAGCTTAACCACCAGTAAGTTTCCTTAAATGGAAAATAAAGTGGGCAACAGCTGGGCACACTGCTCTTACATATTCTTCTAATGCACATATATCCATTGTACCATAATCCACACCTGTGTGTTATCCCCTGCTTGTAATATGATTATTTTGCTTCTTTACCATGGTGTTTACTACTGTTCCAATAATAAAATCCATATGCTTCCTGCAAATACACAAACATCAGGATACACATCTTTGCTCTCCTCCTAGAACACTGACATCAGGCAAGTAAATCTGCCCCAGGGGTGAGCCCCATATAGATAACGTTCTAACCTTTTCTGAGCATGAGCGGATAGGCGCATGCTCAGAAAAGATCATTACTATTTGCGTGGGAAGGGCACTAACTGCACCCCTGTATTTTTGCCACTGCTCTCCCCATCTCCTAGTACACAGATGTCAGGACACATCTGCCATCTCTTCCTAATATACAGATATACGGACACATACCTTTCATCTCCTCAGAGCCCTAATACACATATATCAGGACATTTCATACAGGACATGCAGTTTTCAGCTCCTCCTAATATACGGATGTGACTGGATCACTTAGAAATAACTTATGGTATAAATTTATTTAAAGGAAATAGTGCAGGGCGCTTATTTATATTATTGCCAATGCACTTATTTTTGATATTGTGTATATTTTGATATAGGAAATCCTTATTTCTGAGACCAGGGAAGAAACTTGTTTGTTTTAACCTTGCTAAAGGGAGTGCATGATTTCTTAGGTATATAGCTGATATATTGAGCCTTTGTTTGGATAGCCTTATGTATATCTTGGTGTAAGGAAATGCTTTGTTTGGGGTTGTACCTTTCCTTGGGAATGTGTATTCTGCAACTGTCTGAAGAAAGGATTCAAAATGATTGGATCTTTTGATGTGTGAGGGTCCACTTGAAGACAGGAAGGTTTAATTAAAGACGTGCTGCTAGATTTCCTGCGTCTAAAAACAAGATGCAGGACATCACAGCGTTTCTAGAATTTCACAGATAAGTGTAAATATTGTTAGCTTTGCAATGAATGTAAATCTATGTTTGTGTATTCACATTACATCCTGATTCTAAAAATAGCCTGTGTACAAATCAGTATGAAAAGCAATGTCTTGTACACTGAAATGTATCATTCTGATGTTTCATCTGACCTGATCACCTGGTACCTTCAACCAGTGCGAGAGAAAATAAACATCACTTGCTTCAAAGTCCTGCTTGAAAACATCTTCAATATTGCTGTATTCCTGTGACCTACAGATTAGACCCTAAATCTAATCCATTCTCCGGCTGTTTCTGAGGTTGGACCCAGCTCTCCAGTACAATCGCTCTGCCGCTACCAAGCAGCTGGCCAGTGTGTTAGGCAAGGGAGATCCATCCACCACACCCTGATCAGGGGTACCAGCCCAAGTGTACCAGCACGGAAGTACACTAGAAGTGACAGTTACCCAGAAGGAACGTGGTTCTGGGCGCCATAAAGGAGTCCAGTGGTGGCAGCAGGCTCCTCCTACTGCGGCAGGAGGGGCGTATTCAGAATAATGAAAGCAGACGGTGGCAAAGTAAGCCCGACCAGTTCCCAGCAACAACAGACAGGGTGGCATAGGCGGTCTATCCTGTCACAACGGACATGTACTTCTCCTTTCTTCCTAATACACAAACACAAGGACACATATCTGTCTGCATCATATATCCTCTTAACACAAATACATTTGGACATATAACCCTTTTATAAGACTTTATTGAAAACATAATACAGTGCAGATGCATCATTTTAACAAATGAGCTTAGAGCTGTTACAAAACTAGTGTATCACAAGGAAGCAAGTGGGGGATTGGGAAAGGATAGGTCCACTTGGGTAGATTCTGAATGTAAAGTTCAATGCTAAAAAGCCGGTGACAACTATTAATACAGTCATCAGGAAGAATTATCTGTACCATTCCAACCCACCCACACATATGTAGCACACAACCTCTCACATTTGCTGCCCACACGACACAGACACAAGTGTTTCTGCCTCACAGCTCATAAGTTCTTTCTCACCCACACCTCCCACACACTGACCAGTACATCTAACATAACATTAAATACGCTCTGCAGAAAGACCTATGGCCGTCTTGCAGCAGAACACTTACTGACAGTGTGTTTTTTTTTATAAAATTATAGGGGTTTTTATTACAAATACATTAACTACCATAGTTAATTAGGCACATTAGTGCAAATTGAATTGCTTGGCAGATTTCACAGTTCAGAAATGACTTTTACTGTGTGTGACTGGATCACTTATAAATAACTTTTGGTATAAATTTATTTAAAGGAAATAGCGCAGGGCGCTTATTTATATAATTACCAATGCACTTATTTTTGATATTCTGTATATTGTGATATAGGAAATCATTATTTCTGAGACCAGGGTAGAAAATTATTTTTTTCTGTTTTAACCTTGCTGGAGGAAATGCTCTATTTCTGATGTATATATCTGATACAATAAGCCTTTGTTTACAAAGCCTTTTGTATATATTGGTGTAAGGAAACGTCTTGTTTGGGGCTTACAACTTTTCTTAGGGAATTCTTTCCTTTGGAGGAAATGTGTATTCTGCAACTGTTGGAAGGAAGGACTCATGTTAATATCATGCTAATTAGACCTTTTGATGTGTGAGGGTCATAGGAAGATGTAATTAGACTTGCTGTCAGATGTCCACTGTGTAGGAAACCACAGCAAGGTTTTTAAGATATCACAGATAAGTGTAAATATTGTTAGCTTTGCAATGCATGTAAATCTATGTTTTGGTAAACAGGTTACATCCTAATTCTAAAATAGCCTGTGTACAAATCTGTATAAAAAGTACTGTCATCATTCTGATGTTCCATCCGACCTGACCACTGATACCTTTAATCAGTGGAACTGTCCTTGTCAGGGCACCTGAGCGAAATAAAACATCACTCTTTGCTTCAAGTCCCTGCTTGACAACTTCTTCAATATTGCTGTAATCCTGTGACCTGCAGATTAGACCCTAAATCTAATCCATTCTAATCTAATCCGGCTGTTTCTGAGGTTGGACCCGGCTCTCCAATACCATCGCTCTGCCACTACCCAGCAGCTTTGGCCAGTGCGATAGGCCAGGGGGGAACCATCCACAGCACCCTGATCCATAGTAAGCAGTCAGGGGTACCAGCCCAAGTGTACCAGCACGGAAGTACACTAGCAGTGACAGTTACCCAAAAGGAACGTGGTTCTGGGCACCATAAAGGAGCCCAGTGGTGGCAGCAGGCTCCTCCTAGTGTGGCAGGAGGGGCGTATTCAGAATAATGAAAGTGGATGGTGTCAAAGTAAGCCCAGCCGGTTTCCAGCAACAACAGACAGGGTGGCATAGGTGGTCCATCCTGTCATACTGTGCTAAACTTTTTGAAGGTTTTTTTAAAGAGAGGAGGAATATAGTGGTGCAAACTACATAAAGAAGGGTCCAGGCAGGGCCGGATTAACCATAGGGCTAACTGGGCTACAGCCCAGGGGCCTATGGCATCTAGGGGGCCCTTGAAAATGCTCAGCAGCAGTATTGATCGGTCTGGGGCAAGGGCGCCCCCGGCGCGATCAGTGCTGCTGAGCACTTTCACTGCGGTCCTTCTCCGGCGCGCTGTAGTCTCCTTACGGAGGATATTTTGTGAGTCTCACTCTCACAAGATCTCCTCAGTAAAGAGCATACAGCACGCCAGAGAAGGAGGTAAGTGCCAGGGGGGGGGAGGGGGGGGGAGATGCAGGGGCGCGGGCAGCTCGGATCACAGGGGGGGGGGGGGGGTGCGGGCAGCTCGGATCATGAGGGGGGGTTCGGGCAGCTCGGATCACAGGGGGGGGGGCGCATGCAGCTCGGATCACGGGAGGGGCCCTCCCTTAATCCGGCCCTGGGTCCAGGTAACCATCTTAGGAATCATTCCACAGTTTGCTGGGTTCAAAGTCACATCCAGGGAAAGAGCTGAAATGCCATTTAGAAAAAAAGCCAATAAACTGCTTTTTAACCTTCTTCTTTGCAAGTTAGACAGTGTACACTAGCAGTGACAGATGTGTGCACAAATGTGCCATTTAGGTGTTTTACAATAACAGCTCTGTGCCATCTGAAATTGTCCCTGAACAGAACTTGTTCAGGGATATATAACTGTACATCTGGGGGTGTATTTTTTAAACTGCAGGTTTGAAAAAGTGGATATGTTGCCTATAGCAACCAATCAGATTCTATCTGTCATTTTGTAGAACCTACTAAATAAATGATAACTAGAATCTGATTGGATGCTATAGGCAACATCTCCGCTTTTTCAAACCCATAGTTTAGTAAATATACACCCTGGGGCTGTATGCTTATTGCTGTATTAGTGTTTGTCAATGTGTGTAACATTGTGTATAAATGTATAAAATACCACCTATTTGGTTTTATGCTGCATTTGACACTATTAAAACTAGCTAAAAACTTAGCATGTTTCGTTTCTGCAATGCTAAATTATAACTATATGTTATAAAAAACTTTTTGTGCTCATTTATGGATATCAATGTGCTCCCATCCCTTATAAATAAATCCAAGAAAAGTATGGCGCTTAATATCTTCAACTAAACATATATTGGAATTTACATGTTTTCTGGCTTAATGGAAAAAAGGGAGTTTCCCACCAGCTAAAGAGCCCTATAACCATTTATGGGAAAATAAGGCTGGCATGACATATAGATACTTTAGGATGTACTACTGAATTAGAAAATCTTATTTCATAGTGGCAGTTCCACTCTGTGCTGCACTGATCGCTGCTGGATGCAGGGGTAGGTTACTAAGCAACTGCCAGCCCTATGCTGACTAGCTGTGTGTTTAATCCCAGCAGTTCTAAAGGTTTAGCAGGGTAGAAAAGGTGGTTGCTATGGAGACCATTTACTAACCTATGGTACTAGGCCTGATGTCCAGCTGCAGTGAGGGCCTGGTGAAGAATACCTAGCTGCACTAAATGGCATAATTAGTCACAACATTTAGGGTAACAGGACCCAGGATGTAACACAGTCCATTTTACATAATGTACATATACAGCTCACTATGACCACATCAGTATATTTGCTGATTATTATGATAACTAAAGACTGTATGATTAAAATCCAATTTTATTTCACAATGTGTTGTATTCATACTTGCCTAATCTCCTGCAATGCCCAGGAAGCTCACAAATTTTGGAGAGACTTCCCAGACTCCCGGAAGAATAGACACACTCTCGAATCCTCAGGTAGGGGCTTATGACACAAATTGCACCATTTACGCAATGGGAGTGTGGCTTAAAGAAGCAAATTGCGACATTGCATTGCATGGACACCGGATCACCCCGCCACGCCCATTCCCACTTGTTACTTGATCTCCCCTCTGGGATATTTTAGTAGAGTAAAGTACCCATTTTCTGAAATATTGAATGGTTTGTTCTGAGGTGTCTACTGTTTTGGCATCTTGTACATTTTTACAGCCTGCAGGTGTCACTATTTACATCATAGTTGCCTACTCTCCCGGAATGTCCGGGAGACTCCCGAATTTATGCCAGACTCCCAGGACAGCAGAACAACCTCCCGGTTCCTGGCCCATACAGTTAGTTGGCTGGTAAGGGCGGGACTTATCAATGCGGTACATGCATCATTGCGGCCCCAAGTGACATATCCTGCTTGACCACGCTCCCGAAAATCGCCAGCGAGATCTCCCCTCCCAAAAGGGAGATCTCAAAAGTTGGCATGTATGCTTTACATTCATGTACGTGAAAAGGCTTAGCCACTGACTAAAAGCTCTCTGATGAAGGCTGCAGCATACTGTACAATACATTAGTGATGTCATAAAAATAAATATAATCAAAACAGTTATTTATTAAATAAATTGTAACATTCAATTAAAAGTTTTAAAGGTACTTACATTTAATTAGTTCGCCTGGCAATAACCATTTATGTGCCTGTGTATTATTAGCCTTTATTTATAAAACAATAACATACTGCACAGCATTGCACGTAGAGGAATCATTTGATACATAGGATAGCGGAATGACAATTTTAGTTGGTGGGCAGAATGTGTGGCACTAGCAGCCACCAATACTGAAGCAGCCATTGGTGACTGGCATTTATGTGGTGTGATTCAAGGGGAGGCAATGGAAGATGCAGGCATAAAACAGTCATTGTAGAAATGTGTAGCCAATTCATTTATTCATTTGTTACAATGTGAATTATTTATATGTATATCTAAGAACAGGGTGCAGTGTGTGGCAATAGTTATGAAATGGAAGACAATAAAACAATGGTTCAGTCACTAAACCAATACTAGCGCACTCTTACCCATAACTGAACTCAAAGTGATCTGAAAGTGGAGAATGTCTGTTTAATATCTGCTGCCTGAGCACACTCCAAAAACAGTACTCTATTATCAACTAGAGGTGAACTATGTTTGAAGTAATAGAACATTTATAACAAACTTACAGAACTGTACTTGTCTCAAAATGTATAAACTAATCCCATTTCCTTTTTTAAAAATAATATTATCTTTAAAGACAGACTATCATCAAGATGCATTTTTTTTAAAATATATCTCATTTATGTCATGTGTTTATTAATTTCCATTAGAAAATGTCCTGTCGGTTAGAATTAGTGTTCGGCTCTGAAATGCTTCCTTCTTAGTATACTATCTGTGGAGACAATTTAGGTTAAGGCTATAGCTGCCCATACACACAGCCTAATGACCAATCTAGTGATGTTAGCCCAAATTACTATTAGTTCTCAGATGACATTGATCAGAGAATTGACACAGTTGGACAATGACTGTGATGTAACAGCATGTGTTGTCATCACCTGACTTCACTAATTGAACGCATAGGATCCCGCTTTCAGTATGAGACATACCTAGCAGGATCTACCCATTTGGCCACAAAGGCGTTGACAATTCTGCTTGTATATGGACAATGCAACCCTTTTTATGGATAGTGATGATAACCTGAATCTGAAACATTCAGCTACACTTGTGATAGTAACCTACCACTATAATGCGTTACGTAACTGTGGATCTACAGTTACAAGGCTACATAACCACTGGTTTTATAACATAGGTTTTAAAGATAAAAATTGCATACTGTGTTGAAACATGTCAAACGCACTGAAATAGAGCGATTATTAAAAATGAACTGCAGCAAGTTAAACACATGTAAAAATACAAATATATTTGGTCTCATTTGGTACAATTTAGTTTCACATCCATTCACATGCATTTAAATTGTGTCAACAATGTATTTGAAATAGATAATTCTAATGCATTAATACTTTGTACATAGCCTTAATATGCTCATTTAGCCAGGGTATGTCGTGCGGTTAATTTGACAACAGCTGGAGAATCACAGAAAGGCCATGAAACGGAACCATATCAAATAGATATATCTACAACTAGCCACCAACCAGGAATATATATTTTAAAGTGGCAGGTGTGTGCATGTATTTAAGTAGGCTCAGACTGTGTTTACTGCAATGTATTAAACATGTCAACTACATTTTGTTGTTTATGTTGCTTTATATATTGTGCTATTGAGCCAGCTCACCATTGTGCCTAAAGATAGGGCCATGACGCCTAACTCCCGGGGAGTCCTGTGATTCAGAATATTTGTTGTTCTCCTCCGAGCGCTGAAGTGTTATGCTGCGCTCAGAGGAGAAGGCTCAATAGACACTGCAAAAGAGAGTTCTCTGATGAGCTTTTTGCTCTGATAGCCAAAACCAGCATCTAATTGACAACTCATAATGTTGGGCTCATCGTCCGAATATTCTGTAGCTCCAAATATTAACTTGTTCTCTGATCAAGCAGGATCAGTCTTCATGGTGCCATGGAAGTACTCAGAGTGGAACTAATGTATGATCAGTTCCCCTCTGAGTAAATGTGGAGGAGATTATGATGATGATGATGATGAGGGGGGCAGTGTGACTATAGTGATGAAGGGAACATTTTGATAAGGCGATTATAGGAGAGACTAATAATGGGGGGCAAATGGGATGGAGAAGGGGATTTAGTGATCAATGATGATGCTGATGAAAGGGGAGAATGGGTTAAGACTTAAGGGCGGTTACAAGGATGAGACAAAGAAGGGGGCTGAGGTGGGGATAGAAAAGGGTTATGTGGATTAAAGGAGGTAAAATGTCTGTAAGTGGAATGAACTGTGTGTAAAAGGTTGGGGCTATGTATATGATCCACTATTTATTAACAGATACTATATACAAATGTTTTAAAAATTGTTTTTACATTTTTAGAATGCCTCTTAGACTCTAAAAAATTTGCCAAGCCCTGACATACCATATTTAACATTGGGTATGAAAAGTTTATCTTTATTCTCATGCTGAGGGAGTACATGCCATCTCTATGACTCATGGCTGGCAGCATGAAGAAGAGGTGGAGTGGGTGGTTTTAACTAATGAACACTCAGAGATGTTGACTGCAGGGAAGAGTAAAGTTGCGTGATCTATCTAGAAAAGAGAGTGCTGTATTCCTTTCAATGATTTCACTGTTATAACACACATCTGTCTGAAGTTTTATTACTCCAACCACAGAATAGTGGCATAGCTTCAGTGGTCACATTTGCATGGGGGCCTAGGTGCAGCTCTATATGCACCAGGTTAGAAATGACTGGCCGCTATATTCAGAAGAAATGCGTGAAAGGAAAAAGTGGATTCTCCAGTGCACTAGCATGGCACATGCACCAGGGATCAGTTTGCTGTAGAGGATGCTTTGTAATTGCAAAGCCACCACAGTGCAATACAACATGTCCCAGTTATAATCGTTCCTCTACACCAGTACACCATACTTGCCCACTCTCCTAAAATATCCGGGAGACTCTCAAATTCCGGGTAGAGAAGGCAATTCTCTCACAGCCTGCCCTGAGGGAGCCCAAATGACACAATTCATGATGAATTTTTGAAAAATTTTGATTTTGTTGTGGGGCGGGGCCAAAATGACGTGATTTGCCACCCCCCACTCCCTTCCACCCTTCAGGATCTCCCAGAGGGTAACAATAAAAAGTCGGCAACTGTGCAGTATGCCCTACTGTGAGATGTAGAGCAGTGTGGAGAGAGCTGGGTGGATTAATGGTGTTCCTTGCAAAGTATAGTTACACTAGTATGCATAGTTTTTGCAGCTTCAGCTCTGTAAAAGAACTTGGTTTAAGCGCCAGCTCTCAGTTGATGGTGATCTCCTCCTATATATTTAATTTGACACATCTTAAGCCTTCCAGTCGCACTTCAGTAGAGAAGTGCATTTCTTTTCCAAATGGTAAAGACACAAAGGTGCTCTCTGCAATGACAATCTCAGTCTCTCTTTATGGTTAATTGAAGCTATAAATGAGGCTAAATTGAGCAGTATTTTAAGAAAAAAATGAAAAACTTTTATTGAAAGGGGTGGTTCTAAAGTGGTAGGAAGTTGTACTTTGGTGTGACATTTACACTTTTGCGCAGTGCGACTCTAGTACACTACTAGTGTGAGAGTGGAGAGCAGGGGTACGTCTTGAGCTAAACATTGAGTGTGTCTTGTAAATGAGGTCTGCTAGAAATACTTGCTTGGCCCACAAAATAGCTGCCTCCACTGCCACTGTGTGTAGATAACATGTACACTTTAAGGAGCGGTTTGTTGCACATTTACTTGCAAGCACACTGGGGCCAAAGAATGAATTCTTTAATTGGGTGTCCAGAGACCCAGACTTTATTCTGTACCTACACCTCATAAATTAACCTATTTCATAAGAACATACTTTTACACAAAGTACAATATTAAGAATTATTACAGATGGGTGGCACACCCCATTCCACTGATTGTGTCCACACCCCATTCCTTGGAAAACCCGTTAAGCTTCAGGTCAGATGAGAATGGAAGGGTGCACTCATTCTTTGGCAAGGTTCCTTACAAACATTCTTTTCTTAGAGGTAAAAAATACATAACAAATTACTGCCTTTTCTGAGTATTTCTAGATAGCAATGATTTCCTTAGCTGAGACTATTCATAAATATTGTACACAAAGTACAGACATTGCAATTAACCAGCAGGAAGTGAGACAATGATGCAGTAGAATTCCTTGGGCTATAAAGTTTAAAGAGAAATTTGTTGTTCTGAAGCCGGAGGGGCAAGATGTAAGGGACCGGTTCTGTCTGGAAAGATATTGTTTATACAAAGACCGACTTACAGTTACATATAGTTATCCTGTATGCTGGAGAAAATATGCAATAGAATGACAAGAAATGTGAGATTAATCAAAATTAAATCTATGTATACAATAAATATATAGTTGCAGCATCTCCAAATATGTTCATGGAAATATCTATCAGCAAGCATGATAAAGCAAACAATGAAAAATGGAAAGTGCCATTAAAATTAAGGGGGTTATGTAGTAGAATGGTGTTCTGTGCACAAAGATGCCGCAACACTAAGCAATCAATCAGATTATTACTGATTTTTCTAATGCAGTTTAGGAAATAAGAATGAATAATCTAGTTGGCTTTAGCACATCAGTGCACACAGTACCAGGTTATTAAATAAGTTTCTGTATGAATCTAAATAGTTTTGAAAGAAATAGATACTAAGCTATTCCCTTCTGAAAATTGCCTCAGTGTCAGTAGATCCATGTTACTTGTCACACCACTCTAAACATTAGGGGATAAGTTAGAACCCACTTCAGTTAGTGTTCCTATGGCTGAGAGATAATATAAACCTTGGAGCTTAAACACACAACTTCAGTCATTTGGACACACAAATACTTATGAGCAAATATAGAGGCAGAGTACATCTAAGGACTGGTTCACATAGCATATTTCTACAATGCTATTTCTATTTTAGCATCTTCCCCGTTAACTGGATAAAGAGTATTTTTCTGCAAGCTATAATATAAGTGCTAGATATAATATAAATTCTATATATATATGATCCATCTAATAGAACACATGGACTGCTTCTAAAAAAAAATTCTCCAAAGGACCAAATGGAAACAAAATGATGCATGAATTAATGATCCTTACACTTGTGGTACTGTATTTAGGTCCATTTCAGCTCTCTATCATAGGGAAGGGCCCCCAAGCAGAATGGACCTCACTTCACATGGGGCAAACTCCCCTAAGTTATCAGGCCCTAAGTTTGCCACCTTTCCTGGGAAAAATACTGATCACCCTCAAATATTTACCAGTCTTCAGTAAAATACAGGCTAAATTACATCTTGCTTCTGAGTAGAATTTCCACCTAAAACTTTGTATTGAAAGTGTCCAGCTAGTTAAACTTGTTATTTGGATTCGTCAGCGGTATACACTACCTAAACATACAAGTGTCGCTAACTTGATCTGTCAGAATTGGGCCAGCAAATAGTTTATATTAGAGATTACTATTCCGCTAATGTGTAATGATGTGCATGCTAGGGAACCTGGGGACAAGTTGCATCTACTGCATGACATCCACTATCTACCAGCTGCACTGACCAGCATAGACCACGGATATGTAACAACTGCCATCAGATTCAGCAGGTGCATTGTTACACATCCCTTGTAATTGTCAGGGGCTTCTAAAACAGAGCACTGTTTTACAACATTACCATAAATGTGAGAAATCAGAACTGACTTGGGCGGATATGTTGTTTACTAAGCTGGTCCCCAGAAGAAATTTTTCTGGCACACACCCATCAATCACACCCTGTAACCCTGTAATAGCTGAACAAGTATGACATTGGTTAAAAGATTAATTCATCAAACTTCTATCAATGTAAAGTAAAGAAAGCATGGGCAAATAATGAATAAAATATTTGCACAATAGATCAGTATATATTGATGAATTAAATACATTATATTCACATATATTAAAATGAGACACTAAAACAATTATGAGCAGTCATGGTCATTACAAGATATTATATTCATAAGTTATTTTATTTTATAGATAAAGTGAAATATGATAATGATGCAAGGGCAATAATTAACTGTTAATTTGGGGTCCTCATTTGTGAGATCGACTTTAATGATCCACTAAATTAGGTTAAAGACTCAGGTAAGCAATTCTTACTAGGTGATGCTAATTTAGTAAAAGTGGAGATTAGACTCCAGCAGCAGTGGAAGAATGAATGTGGATGACCTGTCATAGACATACAGCTGACAATATGGACAGATGTAATGGGCACGGTTCTCACCTGGTAGATCATAACTTTGAAGTTCCTACGTCTCAGCAGCTCGGACTCATTGGTTTCCAACTTTTTGATCTGTGTTTGCTGCCTCTCCAGGTTTTGTCTCACTGTCTTGACATTGACGCTCACCTTCCTCACTTTCTCTAAAAGTTTACTCGCCGTATTACTGGTAGTGGCATGGGACTTGGTCAGCTTGGTCAGTTCTCCTTGAATGCTGCCCACTACATTCTCCATCTCTTGTTGTCTTGTCTCTAGTTGGGATTGGGTCAACTGAATCTGGTCCACTGCTCCTATGATCTTATCCAGCAGGCTAAGCACCAATACCCCATTGATTTGGTCTGCTTTGATGAGCTCGTTGTCTGAAGTTTCCCCTGGAGGAGTATCTGGGATAATGGTGGGCTGCTCAACTATCTGCAAAGTTGTATCCTCCATTTTGACAGCTGTATTAAATTGGTGAAGTTTTTAGACGTGTTCAAACTAGAAAGAGAACAGAGAGGAAAAACAAGCGGTGTGGGATCCAGAAACTTTGATAATGCTGGTTACCGGGATGCTGGCCAGAAATAGCGAGCATGGGACGTGTGTGTATGTGTGTGTGTGTGAGCTTCTATGCAGAATAGCAGTGCTCTGCATAACTGTACTGGCAGGGTTGGATCTGAGAAAGGGGGAGAGACTATGTTCACTGAATCCCTGTCATTGGATAAAACTCCACATAGAGTATATTGGAGAAGCTAGCTGCTGACCCAACCTCTCCCTCTTCTCCTTCTGAAATGATTAAAATAGTTATAAGGGAGGTGACTGATCTTCTTGCATGCAAGCACAGGCTGAGGAATGCACCAGCAGAGGGGAGCACAGAACACTCAGGCTTATCATGTAAAGGGGATTCCTAGTACATTAACCCCTTCACAGACAGGAGACTGTCTGTCACTAAACATTATGACTAAGGTTAACATAATGTTGTCCTGCAATTAATGTTTATGATATTAACCATTTATTTTCCAGGAAACATTCACATTGTCACTAGCAGTAAACAATGAAATTACCTATTTCTTTCTTCAGTGGCTTTGTTCTCAAGTTAGAGAGACTTGACCGGATCAGAGAAAAGCAGTATTTTATTTCCAGAAGGGGGGTGGGTGTATGCATCGCCACCCAGCATAGCTGGTAAAGGCAAGTCCGTTAAGTTATACCTCTCAACATTTCACTTGGCTGAATAGGTAAACACTTATAATAAAAGTATTTATTTTAGTTATAAAGCATTTTACCAGTAAGAAATATATTGACAATCACCTATTGTTTTAAAGTAGGTTCTGGAAAATCGCTCTTTTCATGCATTCGGAGGCATGTGCATTCACATTGCCAGACTGTTGGATACAAACTAGAACAACACATAAAAAAGCCATAGCTTACTATACACAACACCACAATGAATTAAATAAGTCATACCTTACAGTGGGCACTCCACTATGCATTTAGGCGCAAAACTTACACTTTTGGGAGTCTATGGAGGAAGTTATCCATATGTACTGGAGTCTAAAGGAGGGACTGAGCCTCCTTTTGGGAAGTATGTTAACAGAATCTAAAGTTATATATAAGCCGGCGGCAGTGCTGTGACAGCGCAGGTGCCGCAGAACTACAATTCACAGCATGCTTTGGGGGAGAAGAAGAGGAAGGAGATGGCACGAGCCAGGACAGTTATTGAGTATGAGGAGCTCAGTTATTGTTAGTTCTCAGTTTATGTGAGAGGAATGAATGGAATATGAGCAGTTTCAGTGAGGAGAAAGAAGCTTTGTACTGTGTATAATGATATATATATTTGTGAACAGCAGTTACAATCTATACTGACAGAAGTATAGTAAGTACAGTGATAAAATCAGTTTACCCTGAAGCTAACATCATAGTGATATGAAGTGGATGATGTCACATCAAGAGGATGAGGAGCTATGTATCTACTTAGTTATGTTGCCAGTATTCAATTAAACACTACAACATGTATATATATATTTATATATATGTAACTCAAGATCACACAAGTTGACCTTATTATTGAAAGGACTGTGTTACAGAGTAAATCTTCTTGCAAGCTAACAAAATTATACAGCATTCACACGATCTTCAGTTAATGACAGCTGAAAATCTGACAAATTGAGAGCGCATAGTCATATTTGATTGTCAGTTTAGTGACAGTGTTATTGGATATTAAGTATTGAAGTAGCGTTTACAATTACCGGAACATTAAGTGAATTTAGTACCCTAATATTTCTTTCAAGTGGAGTGTTAATAGTTAGTAACAATAAGGGAAATATTCATGTTATTTTTCCAAAATAATAGGATCCAGAAAGAATGATAACATTAAACGGATAACTGTATTGTATATTTAATCTTTAATATATATACACATCGTGCATGTATAATTGTCTGTCTTTGCTAATATTTTATTAGTTTATCTAGCCTATATTAAATAAATCTCACACCAAAGAGGCTTTATTTGCATTATTATAGTGTTTTAGCATCCTATGGATGGGGACCAGGTCTAGTATGGGGCAGTGGTTCTGCTGAATCGGCCACCGGTGTTCAAATTCCAGAAACACAGCCCAGAGAAGTAATTCAGGTTCAGGTGAAGGCACTATCAAGTCTTAAAGGTGAGACACTAATTACCTTTTTACAGTCACCCAGCCTTTTACATTCAAGGGCCTTTAAGAGTGTTACATATATTTTGGGCATTAAGGAACTGTGCAAATTTGTTTTAACATCTGATTTGAAGAAGTGATATTAAAACATCAAAACAATAAAGATTTGAAAATTCCTTTTTGAAATATACATTAATAATTGTTTGTTTTAGAGAATGCTCAGCTCTCTATCTGTGTAGATAACCTGCCTGCTCTTATCTAATGACCCCTCTTTACTATGTGCTAGATATCAGATCAGAAGTCACTTGCATATATCACAGCATTAATATGTTCCCACTCTCCTAGCAGAAAAGAAAGTATTAAGCACCTATAGATTGAAATACATATACAGAAGAAATCTGCAATGTTTGACACTTAGCTGATCCAACCTTTAAAGCTGAAGTTCTGCAGATCAGTATGTGGCAGGTGGGTGGGTTCAGCTAGAAGGAGACTGGAAAACTCTGCTTATTATGGCAAGTGGAAAAGTGATTGAAATCATTAACAGTCAGATGTTTCCCCTCTAGGAACACTCCCTGCTCCTGTCAGGGATTTGTAAACTGTTTGGGGTAGTCACAAGGCAGTGTTGAATGTGTTGGAAGCCTGAATATCAAATAGGAGTTAAGGTTTTAGAGCAGGTAAGAAAGTCACATGGGTCAGATGAAGTCTTGCTGACAGGCTGGGGTTCTTAGGCATGTAGCCTAACATTTTGAGTTATCAGACACTGACACTTGCTACACATGAAGAAACACTATGTTAGCCTGAGAGTGCTATATGATTAACTTATGCGATCTAAGAATGTGTTTTTGAGCTGGACGGATCTTGAGATACAGCCGACTCAATACATGCACATAAGCACGCTTTTTATGTTTGCGTCTCTTCCTATGTACATTGGATTACAAAATGCTCCAGCTTCTAAATGAGCACCAATATCTCTGGCTGATGAAAACTCTTGGGAATATTTTCTTGAAAAATTACTATAACAAACATGGGTGAAAGTTCACAAATTAGGCAAGCAACACGTTAGTAAAAAATAAATCTATAAAAGGAGATTTCCATGTTCCACTCATTCACACTGCCTACTATCTTCAGCTTGTTCCTAAATACCTCCATTGTTCATACAAACCTACGTGACATTCCTTAGCACAGAAGACAAACAGATGCTTGGTGGAAGACCAGCACTGTTGCTGGGGTAGCTGCTTGCAGAGTGCCGTTTCTTACATTGACACATCTGTTTACACAAACTGTAACAAACACAACTACAATGCCAAGTTGTTTCTATCTAAATGCAAAATTTACCTGTTATATAATCACTAATTTCTTGTATGCATAGATATCTGTAGTATCACGCTACACGTTCAGGAAGTCATTTAAGTTTTGAACAGCTATGTTTTCAGTTGCTTATTGCATACCTGCCAACATTTAAAATTCCTAAATCTGGACATGGCCACACCTCCTCCGAGAGGGGGTGTAACTGTAACACAATAGGGTCCTGTTCATGTCAAAATGTATGGGACTAGGCCTCTTTTGCTTCTGAAGCCTTAGGCCTCCCCCAACCTCCTCCCCTAAAACATCCTTGAATTACTGTCCACCAGTGGCATGGTGAACTGCCCTTGAGTTACAAACTCAACCTTCGAAACTCAACTGAGACACAAACTACCGTCCCTGCGGAACAGTACGCTCAAATCTGGTCTATTGAGCTTTAATGGGGACAGCTGGGAAAGTGTAATTGTACACTTATGAACTTGTTTCTAGCCTCCCCAAACACCAACAGATATCATTCAAAAATAATACAGAAGGTTTCTGTATTCATTGCAGGATAGAATGCGAGAAACATGATGGCAAAATGATATCATGTTTCCAAGCATAACCCCTTGGATAACCCCTTGGATTGCATTGAGAACAGCATTAATGCAATATGTAGGCCTAAAATGTGGAGAGCTTTGGTGGAGTGGAGAGAGGCTCCAGATCAGATGTCTGTAGATGTATGCTGTGTGTTGTTGGCGGAAGTGACATCACTGTCATCCACTTGCTATTCAGGAAGTGCTGGCTGACAGGAAATACCTGTCAGCCATCTTCAGTTCTCAGTACATACCATGCAGTAAAGACATGTTCTCACAGTTCTCTAGCCTCTTCTTCTTGATTTGAACTCAGACAGTTTTACAATGTCCCCTGCCACTAGCATTATTAGAGCCAAATATATCAGAAATAATCTTGGCAATTGCCCCAGTAAATATGTGATAATATATAATAGCTACATTATAAATTATCTTTTGACTGAAATTCAAATTGTAAATTATGTAGGAAAGTACAATATAGGTTACCAAAAAATAGATAACAGGTAAAAATCTAGATGGTGTGAAATGCAATCTTATAAAAAAAATATGTACAGTCTTAGATGGTTAGAAATACAATGTTCACACTGTGATGTCAGAAATATAAGGAATACAGTGACAACAATAGTCATTTATCACTCAAAAAATCTGCAATGCAATACATATTTTATACACGCAAATGTGCCTAATTGCCTACCAAGTGCATTTCAAGGTTCTTCAGAGGCTTTGGAAAAAATCCTGTGACAGGATGGGCTTACTTTACCACCTACCTTCACCACATTGTATGGGGTTTTCACTGTCTTTACTGGTGTCTCTTGGCCAAACCAACCCCACACTGACTGTGAGCTTCAAGTCTGCACCAATGTGGTGCTAGTTGTAAGAGGGTAATTGTAAGAGGGCAATCCCTAGGCTCCTTTATCAGCACCTATAAGTGCATATAATAAGCATTCTTTGCCTAATTCTGCAGAAAATCAGGAAAAGATGTAGAGTGAGCATAATAAAAGCAGCACAGAAAAGGCCAACCATCCTATGTTCTACCCCCCTCCCTCTCCCTTCCCTTGGTCCTCTCTATCCCTCTCTTCTGCCCCTGCACTAACATGCTACCCCCTCCCTCATCTTTCCCTCTCTCCTCAAATCCATTCCTCAACCACTCTCTTTAATGCCCCCCTTGCTGCTCTTCTCTCTGTTTCCTCCTATTAATGCCTATCCCTTCCCCTTTCCATGAAATCTATTCGTCTTACTACTCGTTCTTTCTCCAGCCTCTCCATCTCCCTCTCCCATTCGTTCACCCGCAAATCAGCCCCATCTTAACTCCTCTCCTAACTGCTGTTCCCCTCCCTGACCGCCAATGGGTCCTCTCTGTCAAGTGCAGTCCCCGCACGCTCCAAAGCAGCCAGGGACGGTTGCCTTCCTCCTCGGTCTGCACGTCCAGTTGCTAAGCAACAGAACGCCTCTTTCCCCTTACTGTTGGGCCAGAAATGGGGGCGCATGCGCAGCCTTTCGCGTCCTTGTTGTTAGGCAATGGACGCCGTTTGTCTCTCCTGTCGGCGATCAGCTGTTTCCTGACCACAGATTCCACTGTCCATCAATCAGGGACCCTTTTTCTCTATTTAAGGATGGCTCTGGCACCATTAGGATAGCCTTTCCAGTGTACTAGGAAATGAATCGTAACAATGCTCCAGCTTTTCTGCTCATTTTCCAGCATCCTGCTTGACCTCCTGTGTATTGACCCAGCTTCTCCTGACCCTGTTCTTTGATTTCCCATTGACCTTCTGGTTTTGGCCCCTGGTTTCCTAACTCTACTTTGCCTGCTCCCTTGGTACCTTGCTTGCCCACATGGTTTGACCTCAGCTTGCACGACTACGTCTGTTCACTTATTATTTTGCTGGTGGCTAACTTGGAGGGCCGCGTCCTGCATGTCTCTTGGAGCAAACCCCAAACTCCCTTGCAGAGGTCCCTGGTGAAGACCAGAGCATGTTAGATTTCGTGCCTCCTAGCTTAGCAGCGCCAGTACCAGCAAGTGACCTTCAGTCCAAATTATTCCACTCTCCCCGTCATGTTTTTCTCAAAATCATGCCCACCCTTGCAGTCTAACTGCTCCCCATCTCTCCTCTTCCCTTTTGTCACGATCTGCCTCATTGCAACATCTCCCTTTTGAATGCTGCTTGCCTTCTGCAGCCGCTGTTGGTTTTGAACTGTGCAGTATTTGCGTTTCATTTTATGTGTTAGCAGCAGTACCTCTGATCACCCGAGGTGCTGCTATTGTGTCTGCTTCTTGTCCTTAGGAGTTAATCTTGCTGCACTAATTATCCCTTGAACCTGGGTGTTTCCCTATGTATACCTGTCACTCCCAGCATACATTGCTGGTTATTGTTGTTACATTCTGTTGTTGCTTCTTTTCTGCTGTGCTTCTGGGTTATTTGCTGCTTGGAATCTCTCCATACCTCCTGCTTACCTGCATCATCCGTGAACCTGGTATTTACTTCTGCATTTTCCTGCAAGCTAATTATTACACCTTCTGGTTTGTACTCTTCAGCAAATAAACATTGTGTGTTTTCACCATATTCGTGGCTCTTTAGCTGCATTCCTGCATTGAACCGTGACACCTCTCTTCCTCTATCCAATGATCTCTGGAATGCCACGTCAATCTAACAGATTGCACTCTGTCCATGATCTCTTCAGCTCCTTCATCCTGCTTACCATCACTGAAACCTGGCTGTTCCTTGAGGACACCACCTCTGTCGCTTCTCTCTTTTTCAGGGGACTGTTATTTTCTCACACAACCAGACCTGGGTGCTGATAAGGTAGTGGTGTTGGAATACTTCTTTCCCCCCAATGTACTTTCCAGGTCCCATCTCTCAATTCCTTGATCACATCACCACCTGGCTCCCTCACTTTCTCTCCTCTGGCCTTACCTCACTCAACTTGGGGGACTTTAATATTCCTATAGACAATCTCTCAGACCCTACTGCTTCCAAACATCTCTGCCTCTCTTCCTCCCTCAGCCTCTCTCAATGGATCTCCTCTCCCTCCCACCTCAGTGGCCACTCCCTTGTCCTGGTCTTTTCCCACTTCTGTACAGTGCCTTCAACCTCAAAAATTCACCTTACCCTCTCTCTGATCACCATCTCCTCTCTTTTAGCATCTCCCCACCCCTCTCACCATCTCCATCCTCTAAAGTTACTCTCACCAGACATAATCTGAACACCATTGATCCAACCACATTCTCCTCCTCCCTGATCTCACTCCTCTCCCCATCACCTCTTTATTGCCCTAAACAGGCTCTCTCTTTCTATAATCACACCTTTACTACTGCACTTGACTGTCACCCCAGCTGTCATTATCAAGGTTCAGACACTGCCTCACCAATGGCACTTTAAACTTACACACTCTTTAGACATGGTCCCCTATCGTGGAATGGCTCTGAAGGAAGACACACACACTTCAAATTCATACTTGGGCTCTGACCGCAGAACCAACTGCGGAAGCCACTACACATGGTGAAATTCGTTTGTGACCTACCCACACTCCAAAAAGATAGTTTGATTTTTTTTTTTTTATCTTTATAATTATTTATTGTTTTTTATCTTCATTTTTTGAAAAAAATAATTATTGTAATTTTGTATTGTATTTTATTGTGTTAATTATTTTATTGCTTTTCTTATTTTTTGTTCTCCTTTTCATTTTCCTTCTTTATATTTCTTCTGAACTTTTATTTCTCTTTGTTTTGTATTTATTATGGTATTTGCTACCTTCTTCTTCCTTCACACTGTTCTCAGTCTGTAATCCTCCTGCTTACCCAGCATCATTTTTACACCTATGGTCCTATGTTAACCCCTTTTCCTACCTTCACATACATAACATTGCCCACTATTCACTTTATCCTGATGCCTTTTTACTTTCCTTTCTTGCCTCACTTAATTTTTTCTTACCCTCTCTTATTATACTATACCTACTAATTCCATTGGTTCGTCTATTATATCAATTTATATCTCTAGCAATATATCCTCCTGTTCTGTATGATTATATCTACATCTTATCATACTTGTTCACCTATCAAATCTGTTCTTACATTGCCTACTCTTACTGCTTGCACTCTATACACAGTCAACCCACTCTCTATCACCTATCTCGGCTGTCTGAACCATACAATTTCTCTACTCATGACTTTATCAACTGACCCCTAGCCTGCACGCACACAAGGAATGAACCAGCTCTATGGATCATGCTCTGACCACCACACCCATCCCATACGGACAACAGCCAAGACACTTCTCAATGGCAACCCACTCTTGGCTGCATAACATGGCTATATACAGATAAGTTCAAACTCACATCTTCCAGTTCTGCCCTAATACTTTCTAAACAGTCCTTCTTCAAGGCTGTCATTTCCTCTCAATCCTCCAATCCAATCACCTTTTTGCCACCTTCAACTCTATACTCTCCTCTCCTCCCCTTTCACTCCCCTCTTCACTCTCTGCTCTCGACTTTGCTACTGACTTCAACTCCAAACTTGAGTTAGTACATCATGATATCTCCTCCCATCAGTCCCTTTTCACCCCACCCTTTCCCCCTCCCTACCCACTTTGTCGTTCCTCCCACCTTCTTCTTCGGATGCTATCTCCATCACTAAGATCACTAACGACATTCTCTTCGCTAAAATCTAAAGGATATTTCTCCCTTCTTATCCTTCTCGTTGTCTCTGCTGCCTTTGATACTGTTGACCACTCCCGTTTGGGAACTCTCAAATCTATAGGCCGCTGTAACAATGTCCTCTCCTGGTTTTCCTCTTACCTCACCAATAGCTAACATTTGGTCTCTACACCTGACTCCACAGCCCCCCTCTTCCCTTACCTGTCAGAGTTCCCCAAGGATACATTTTTGGCCCTCTGCTCTTGTCCCTCTACACCTCCTCTCTTGGTGACCTCATCCGCTCATTTGATCTCCAGTACAACCTGTATGCTGATGATAGACAAATCTATCTTTCATCCCTAGACCTCTCCCCTTCCGTTATGTCTTGTCTACTGCTTTCTCTCGGCTATCTCATTTTGGATGTCCCAGTGCTGTCTTAAACTCAATGAAATAATTGTCTTCCCTCCTCCAGGGCTCCCCCCTCCCCCCTCTCTTTTTCTGTTGATAACACCACCCTCATTTATGTCTCTCAAGTCCGCTGCCATGGGGTCATCCTCGACTCCTCCCCCTCCTTCTGTCCTTCTCAAAATCCTGCTACTTCCACCTTTGGAATATTTCCAAGATCCGTTTTATTTCCAAGGTCCCTTTCTTACTATGGAAGCCACCTAAACTCTTATTCACTGCATTTGTAATCTATCGCCTTGATTACTGTAACCTCTTTCTCTCTGGCCTGCCTAACTCCCACCTTGTCTCTCTTAAGTCTATTCTGAATGCTGTTGCCCACCTTAATTTTTTTCCCCACTGCCCTTTTACTGCTGTCCCTCTCCACCAGTCGCAAAATTGGCTCCCAGTAGCCTAAATAATTAAATTTAAGCTCCTCACCCTCAACTGTAAAGCTCTCAACCAATCCTCCCCCCTACATCTCCAAGCTTATTTCTATTCGTACTTCTTGCTGCCCCATTTGCCAATAACTGCCACCTCACCACCTCATTGATCACTTCTTTCCACTCTCGCCTCCAGGACTTCACCTGGGCTGCTCCTCAGCTTTGGAATGATCTCCCACACCCTATAAGGTTGGCTTCTACTCTCCAAGGCTGCAAGCATGCCCTTAAGGCTCATTTCTTTATTCAAGCCTATAAGCCCTCCTCCTAGCTTCCTAGTCTCAGCTATTACCTCCACTCCCCCCTACCCCCTTGATACCACTCTATTTTGTGTCTTCCCCTTCTCTTTAGGATGTAAGCTCTCACAAGCAGGGCCCTCTTTCCTCATATTCTCCTTCTACTTTCCATCCCTGTCTGTATCTCTAGACTTGTTTCCCTAGCCTGATTTTCTTGAGCTCAGGCCTACTTCACGTTGAGCATTACACTCACTCATTGTACCATAAATAATTTGATCTGAATTATCATGTAATCGGTGTATTTTTTGTTTACTCAGTATGTCTGGTCTTTGTATGTTGTGTCTCATGTACTATGTATTATGTAATGTGTCATGGATCAATGCTGTCTGTATATGTCATGTACATGCTGTGGACCCTTTGTGATGCTTTATAAATAAGAGAATAATAAAAATAATAATAATAATAATAATAATAAATAGAGAGTGTAAATTGAGTAGGTGCATTATGGAGAGATGTGAATGTATGTGTATTAGCTGAGGTATGTAAAGATAGAGTGGGAAGGAACAATTGATCCAAATTGTACAGGGCAATGGAAAAGGTGAAAATTATCTTACTGCCCCCTGGCAGGGGTTAATAGAGTAGACAGTTTCTGCAGCTCTGACACTATGAGGTTCAGGATGCTGACAGTTGGGTACGAAAAGATGCTGATGTGCCATCACCACTCTTAACCACAGGCACAAGTGTGGCTTAGGGCTCATTGGAACCAGTAGTCAATGCATTTTAAACCCAGTACGTAACCAGCCTTATTCAAGCTGTTTGAGGTTTTCAATTAAATGTCTGAGCTTATATATCCTGTAATCTATAGTCATAATATACCATTCTATATTTGTCCAGTCAACTTCCCTTTTAGGGATGTAAAGCTGTAATTTTTTTGTCTACCACAAGTAGAAAATGCTGAACACTTTGTACTCCTATGAAGCTGCAATTTAGATGTGCACAACATAAAAGCAGTTGCAATTACACACAAAAACAGTTTCCGCATAAACCCCAATGTATACAGAAATGTGAGATGTCTGCAGGGAAGGACAAACCTGTGTGTTTGACATTTAGAGGCTCATTTAGGGTTGGATACATTTGTGCTTTTAATGTATTGAGGAAAAGATGTTTGTAAAAAAAATAAATATATATAAGTGTGTAAATGTATTTGTCTCAAGATGTGTCCAGCTCAAATCCATTTGCGCCAAACGTATGTCAGGCATAGCAAATGTGTATTCTTGTGCCCCACGATAGTACATAGATAGTACAGAGATAAAGCTTGACAGTGTTAGTAGTAAATAAGAAAGTGGCATTACCCTATTTGTAAATAAGTGTCATAAAAGATACTAATAAAAGTTACAATTCCATTTAAAAAAATTAGCTACATAAACACATATACAAATAAAATGAAAATAAATTAAATAGAAATTAAGTTAAATAAGAACATCTTCTTTTCTTCAGTAGACCAAATAGAAATGTCAATTAAGTAGTGCACATAGATGGCCGCAAATTCATATAGCCTAATATAGCTGAGATGCTAATAAATTAAGCACTCTCATTTGGAGGGGTAAATATGCAATTAGCCAATCGGAAGCAGCTAGCCACCATCATCATTGCATATATTTGCCCTTCAGTACATGCAAGAGATACTACTGACAGGTGTATCTGCACATGCATCCATGTCTAAATGATTTGCATTTACCTGGACACGCTCTTACTGTACTACACTTGCTCACACCACCAAACAGGGGTAAGCAAACACAAGTTAAGGATACGCAAAAAAAAACCTATATATGGATGTATGTGTACACATTTGTGGAGCTCATGCGCAGTACAAAAATGCGTATCTTATGCAAAAAAAGATGTAGGTCCCACTCTAAATAATCCCCATTATCTGCTTCAATGTTCGCAGAATGTGCAAAGGAGGAACTGCTTGTATTTCTGATAAAGGACCTTATAATTCACAATGGAAGGTCTCATTAAGCAGTTGAATGGTTTTATAGAAAAGTGACTTAATAGAGGGAGCAAGCAGGGGGGGCTGGCAAATTTAAGCCCAGGGGTGAAACTCAGTTCAGCAGCCTGTTAGGAATATTTTAAATGAAAATAAATGCATGTAGTCCAGTGACCCAGTCCAAGGTAGCCCACTATGGCAGTCCAAGGCAGCCCGGGGAGCAGATGCCCCCTGCCTCCCAGCCCAGCCAGCCCCTATGAGCAAGTGTACTTTGCAATGACTGTATATTCATCCAAAAAGATTAGAGTTGTATCTATGCTCTATTTGGATATTTATATATTTGGAATGTTTATACATGCCAAGCCCAGTAACAGGAATCTGTTATTGCTGGTTGGTACTGGACCCCCCCTCCTCCTTGCAAGACAGTGTGAAAGTTTGAGCAGCCTCTGGGGTTCTGACCCAAGCAGCCTCTCCCAGGCTGGATTAAGTAGATTTCCATGGTGACTGATCTCGCCTGGAATGCTGGGAGGGAATGGAATTCTTGACGCCACTGCTCCACTCAACACTCTCCAGGTACCTGACAAAGAAAGGTGCCAGCTGTGTGAGGGCAAGAGGGGTGATAGCCAATGATCAGACACATTCCGGACATAACTGTAAATTGCACTCCTACATGTCAATGCCAAAGTTCAAGTCAGAGAAGTATTGGCAGGATTTATACAGAGCACTAGTCAGAGCTAAGACGTGAAATATTCGGAGGAATTTAATGCATTTTAGAGGATTTAATGAGTAAGTAAAGCCACTATTTAAATTAAGAAATATATATTCATTACAGAGCAGAAAAATATTCATGAAATAACTGGAGTGTTTATACTTGTCGTTCATTTAGTATGTTGATACATGATTAAATTGACCCCTTCTTCTCTTCCAAAGTTAAAGCTCAAGCCAGTAATAAAGTATACAATAATGAATAAAGAATATCTAGTCAACAAAACTACTAGCTTGGCTTTGTGCAAATTTAAAGCCTAAAACACCTATTTTTCACCCCCTGTAATGTACAAGTAGTTAGTACCCCCCACCTTTAACCTAAACTTTACCAGTAGTTTGTTCCATGCAGCACACATGAGTACATTTCCCATATATTACCAGCAGTTATTGCAGCATATTGTGCCACCCCACTCCCCTAATTTCCCAACACCCACATTGCATAAAGGAACTCAGTCTGTGGGATGTGACTTTGCCCCAACCACTATGTAATATATTATTATCTAGATGTGTTTCAGTCAGCTGTGTAATGTATTCCTATGTGTATGCTAATCAGCTACGTGTTTTTAACAGTAACTGAAGCCAAGTAATAATAAGTCCCCAATTAATTAGGTTACACAAGAAGGTTCCAGAGCAGTCACACATGCAGCCACCAAATCCAGACAAACCATTCTGCAATGGGTGGGCAACAGATGCAGTAATGAATTAACTGTACTTATTGCCTGCCTCCTTCATGTAATAAGAATCCCATTGGATGTAATTAGAGGGGAGGTGATGGGACCTCCTGCCTCTCTGCCCCTAAAACCAAGTCTATTGTGCTTAGATTGAAATCCGGTCCTGATTAGGTGTGATGTGCAGTAAGAGGTCCTAAATAAGACACAACAGAAAACTAGACTTCCATTATCATGATCAAGAAGTGGAATATGCAGGAATGTTGCCAAGCATAGGCTATAAGTTTGCATAGTTATTAAAGGCATGGTGTCTAACCCACACAAGTATAGTGGATCCAATGCAGCCAGTCTAGTTTAATGCTACCCGAAATGAAGATGGAGAGTACAACATGGCGTAGGCTTTAACCAGAAACCCCTGCACGAAGGTATATTCTTTGATGCTAGCGCCACACAGGCCATGCCCACCCTTGTGTGGGTACAAGATGTGACCAGCAGGAAAGTACAGTCGAGGCAAGGTGGTAGGATAAGGACAGTTGGAATATCAGGAATACACTTGAGCTGGTGTGGAAATAATTACCAGGACCCTTTTAAGTGCATCGGAAGGTCCAGCGGGTGACAAATGGATTTTAGGGCACTGTCCTGTGACCTACCAGATGGAGCTATGGTTAAAAATATTGGCCTTATATGTCACAATTTTTAAATCAAGAATGTTGTGGGGAGTGTACTACAATGTTTACTAAAACAGATTACACGGAAGGCGGTTAGATATAATAATATTAAAAAGTGGTTGTAAACAATAACAAAAAGTGGTAGCAAATTGACCTGGTGCCCACATTATAATGAATATTTACATAGCCCTTGAATGGCATTGTTTGTCAGAAGTGTTTGAAATAAACATTTCTCTGAAGAATGGGTATCACAGATTAACTTGCTAAAAAATGCAGCAGTGTGTCAAAAAAGCAATTTACACCCTGCATTGTGGAGTGATGCTGTCTGTGTTTTAACATTGTATCTGTTTTTACAGAATGGTGTATGGATTAGCACAGGAGGATGGTGTTAAGTGCAGGGTGAGCAAATATTTGTGAATGATAATGAGCAGACCGGGCTTTCGCATGGAATGTAGGATATCTCTAAAAATATGCAGGCTTATGTGCAGATCTGTAAAATGAGATTTAAATTAACATGACAGAATTTTGAGCATTATTTATTATATTATCATTTATTTATATAAAGCTGACCATATAATGCGGCTCTACTCAGAGAATATATGGGCATTCACACAGGTCCCTGTCCCATTGGAGCTTACATTCTAGATTCCCCCACCATACACACACACTAGGTTCCATTTTGGAAAAAGCCAATTGACCTACCGTTAATGTAACCCATGACTCCAGTACTGTGAAGCAACAAGGCTAACCGTGCCTATATGTCCACATAGAGCATTCATAAATGCCCGCTCACATCCCAGTGCATAGAACTGCCCCCAAAAAATCAATGTATGCCTACTTTGCAGTTCCATCTGGGAATCCTTGTGGTGGAAAGAGGTCAAACTTGAAATCCACATTGTGGAATGATGAGGGACAACTGGAAATCTTGAAGATGGCAGTTCAAGGTAGGCTAATGAAATTTATTGATTTCTGCACTATGTAAATTTGTACCTGTGTTACTGTGGCACTGACCGGGTTGGTCCCAGGCGTGTAATAAGGTAGATCTAATCGCAATAAGTGTCTTCGGTGGCTCCAGCCATATCAGTAAGGGATGGACTCATAACATGGATTTATAAAGGTGAACCCCTGATTGTCTCACCTATGACAATTAACAAACTAATATGTTTGTTGGTTTAATAGGGCAGAACAGGATAGGAGTAATGGTGGGTAAAGAATGCAAGGTAGCAATAAGTAAAAGCAAGATCAAAATGCTGTGCTACAGTGTATATATTTGGTGTATCCAGCTGCTCTTAACACATGACTAAGGTACCATTGCAGCAGGCAATTCTAACATGTGATTCTACAAATGTAGTGCCTCAGAGATTGGTATATGTGTATGGGTCCCTTTGAAAGATCTGTGCAAGCCCAGGAAGCATAGTACACAGGAGTTTCCCTGCTCCTGCTGCTTATTGGTTTGTGCAGCTGTCAGCAAAGGAGGGACAGCCTAGAGAGACATCACAGCTGAAGTCATGTGAGATTGGGGTGTGTCTAAAAAGGAGATTTGGGCTGAAAGGAAAAACAAGGGATGTGTGGTGTGAGGTGTTGTTTGCAGAGAGCAGGAGCAGTGCAGCAGACAAGCAGGAGGCTATTTGGAGAAAACAGTAGTGTGACTGACAAGTTTGTTCCCTTGGGAACAAGGCAGCCACTAAGACTTCAAAAGCACTGTGGTACTGAAGTGATCTGTATACTATACCATGTAAGCGTTGTGCATACTTACCAACGCCCGGAAACTTGTTTCCGGGAGATGGGGCGTGACTGGAGGGCGGAAGGGGGTGGGACGAGGCCAATCGCGTCATTTTGATCCCGCCCCCCCCGCAAAAATGTAATTTACGCCGTGGGGAGCGGGGCCAAAATGACTCAATTTGCCTCGCCCCCTCCCGCCCTACAAAATTGCGTGATTCACCGAGAATCGCGTCAAATGACGCGATTCTCGGTGAGATCGGGATGTGGGAGAAATGCCAGCTCGCCCGGGAATTTCGGGAGTCTTGGCAAGTATGGCGTTGTGGGACGTGGTACCGTTTGAGGCATAACAGTATTGAGAAACAGGCGAACAGCTCTAAGTGTAAAACCTCAGACTATATGTGGGACACTTGTATGATTATTCAGAGGAACTTAGAGGGTGTGTCACAGGATGATAGAGCGTGTCCCAGCCAGCTTTGGAATATAAAAGCACATATTAATTAAAGATTTTGCAGCACATCACAAGGTAAAACAACCCCACTAGCAGGAAGATATCATTTATTTCAGAACTGTAACTAAGACTCCCCACTAGTTAAAGGAATTGTAGTGTTAAACACCACCAATTTGAAACACGTGAATTCATAATCAAGGACCCACTGCTGTGCCCGTGAAGACAGAAGAAAATAAAATTTACAGCTCCAGCGCCGGTGAGTACTTCGCTTCTTCCTTCCCCGCAGATCCGGGCAGCAGTGGGCAGGTGAGCCAATCAGGGCTCGCCTCCCACTGCTGGTCAATCGGCGGGCATATGAGTGAGCCAATCTGTTTGAATTATTGGCGCCGCGGCAAGCCAATGAGCGATTGGGTCGGCGCCGACTGATGATGGCGCGCCGGCGGTTATTTACTCCGCCGGGTGCTGCCATCTTGAGTTTAGTCCGTCGGTGGAGCCAGAGAGAGAGGACGTTGTGGGACGTCCGCTGCCGAGAAGAAAGAAGAAGACGGCGGAAGTGGCAGGGTGCCCTTGTTAGGGCAAGGAGCTACCCTCCTACTAGAAAAGAGCACCGGAGACGTCGGCGGGGAGCCGTTGTAAGGGCTAGGAGCGCCCTAGTCCAGAAGACAGCCACGCCAAACCGGAGAAGAGGCGCTGCCAGCTGGAGGGTCTGGAAGACCCGGAGAAGACGTCAGGAGACAAGTAGAGTATCCTGCGCGGAGCAGGTAAGTATAATCTACTGTTAGGTCAGGCACAAGGCCCGGGGGCACTGTCGGGCACTAGGCCCGTGGCCACAGACCGAGGGCACAAGACCCTAGTCAATTGGGCATAAAGCCCATAAGTAGGGAAGTATAAGGGCACAAGGCCCTAGTTAGATGGGCTCAGAGTCCATAGTCAGAAGGGTACAAGGCCCAAGGTAGCAAAAGGCACAAGGCCCTGTAGTTAGTTGGGCAGAGAGCCCATAGTCAGGGCACAAGGCCCTGGGTATCTGGGCATAGAGTCCAAGATTAGAGGGGCATTAGGCCCCTGTTAAAGAGGGCACCAAGCCCTGTACGTAGAACGGGCTTGAGAGCACTGAGTTAGAATAGGGCGCAGGTCCCGGAGTTGTGTAAGTAAATCTAGGTGATAGTCCTAGGCAACAGTTGAGCAGAAGGCTCTAGTTACTGCTATACAGACTGCCTGGTTAGCTAGCACTAAGCAGAGGTAAGTGTATCCCGTTGCCAGCCTTTCAGATACAGCAGCAAAGTGTTATTGAGCCTGTGTGGTGAAATACACTATTGTGCATTGTATTTGGTTGTGCTGTGCATGTTTATTTACAGGTGCAAGACGTCAGGCCCCCATTAATGGTAGGTGCTTGTTTCTTACTGTAATCCTGTGATACTCTGTGTCTGTGGGGACGAGGGGTATTTAGAGCTTACACCCAGCTAGGGTTAGGATACACAGTAGTCTTCCCGTCCCGTAGGTACCCGGGATTACAAAGGAATTCCTGAGGCAGTAATTGGGTACATCACTGGCAGTGCAGCACAGCCCTTTTAAATTTCAGCAGTGAGTCCGGTGGTTCCAATTTGGTGTCCCAGTCTGAGTTCCGGCAGGTTTCCTGGTGGTCCCAGATTTGGGCTGTGTTCCATTTGGGTGAACGCGACTGTCTCGAGTTACGGTAGTAGCCACTGGTGGTTTTGAGCGGAAGCTGCCACCCCGGTGGAGCGTTGCTCCAGTGAGCCCCGGTCATGCAGGTGGTGACTGGTCCTTGGGATTCTGTGAGTGAACCCATAGCGAGAAGATAGTCTTCTTGGTACGACCTGGGAGAGAGACAGGGTCAGCCCTGGAGTAGGTGAACACCGGCTGGTGTTCCCCGCAGGTAGAGGGAGGAGGTTTAGGGAGTGCACTACACCTAGTACCTAGCGAAGTTGCGTACTCAACCATTAGTTGTTTGTTTTAGGGTCAGGACGCCTGTTGTTAGCTAGTACCAGTTGTGTGGGTGGTATATTTAGCCTCACCTGTAGAGTAGAGGGAGGACGTGTTGTGTTCTGCCTTCCACAGGTGGCGGAGAGTAGCAGGAGAGCAGGGACCAGAAGTTGGAGTGCCCCGGGTGAGTATTGCTCTTGATTCTTTCTTCCGGTTAGGCCCTCACCGAGAGGCGAGTGGAGTATTTGAGACGGGACTGTTCCTGGTCCCAAATACTCGTAGTTTCCGCTCCCTTGGCAAGAACAATCGAGGTGACAGCAAGGGGGTTGACAGAGTGTCTCTGTCACTTGCCGTAGACTCGGACAGTCCTTTTCTGGTAGGCACGGCCTTAATTTCTGTTTCTTAGAGGGAAGTGGAGTGATCTGACAGAGGTTCAGTTGCTGGTTTGCTGGGCTAGGAGAGTGGCTGGGGTGACTTAGAAGCAGACGGAAGGTGGTCATCGTTTGGAAGGTAAGATATCTGTGTGCGTCTCTCCTGTTCCCCGCAGGCGTTACAGAACTACAGGACTCATCCTGCATTTGAGTACTATTTAAACATAAAGCAGTGTGCCTAACTGGTATATGTCCTAAACCCCACAACCAAAAGGGAGCCTGGCATTTATACCATGCTTCCTACCCAAGCAGTAATTTTGTTAATGAAACTTTGTGACTATAAGATACCATTCAGTTCTGTGGTACCACCGATCCCAGCCAGCCCGGGAATGTTATTTGTCATAGCACATGAGTATTATGCAACAACACTGTTGCCGGCATATAAGGAACATTAGTCTGTGTAACCACTGTGCTGATAAAGGAACGTCATTTCTAGGAGCAATAAATTATTTACAAAAGCTGTTTCATTTCACCCATTTGTTAAAGGAACTATCGTCTGTTTCTACATAACTTTAATCTCAAGTAAAAGACTGAGAAATTGAGAGGAACTATTATTTAAACTGTGTGGAATGATATAGCTCAGTGACTTCCTTTTTGCTAAGAGAGTATTGTACACTTGCGAGCGGAACTATTTAATGCACCAGGATCAAGAACTAGCACGTTACTATTGTGCTCAGGAATTTAGCTAAGACACATCTGTGCCAGAAAGTAGATGCAAAATTTACTGAGGCACCATGGTTATTCATCTGTAGGGAATTTCACTCTCTGCTCCCCCTAGTTTGATTGTTGGTCTTCTGTTTATTGAAGTATTTATTTACCTGTCATTTGAAGTGTCCAATTATTTGCCTATAGAAGTGTCTATTTGATTGTCCAACAAACTGCTTAGTGAATGTAATTTCCAAGTTGCCGTGTCTCGCTTTAACCCATACTTTCCAACTCTCCCAGAATGACCGGGAGACTCCTGCTTTCGAGGTAGGTTGCCCGGACTCCCAGGAGAGAGGGCAATTCTCCCGCATCTACTCACTTCCTAGTGAAGTGGGCAGATTTCAAGCCTCCGTGATGCAATTCTCCAGAAAACGCATCAGTTTGGGCCACCCCTGTGGTAAAAAGACCACAGGGGGGCGGGCCAAAATGACAATTTGTGGAGCTCCACCCCCTCACACCCACCTCCACACCGAGACTCAATCTTCAAAGGTTGGCAACTATGCTTTAACCTCTTTGCTCCAGAAATAAAAGGTTAAAGGCTTGTGCTGTCAGTTATTGAGTTGGAATCGAATAAGACTTGCCCATACCATTGCCCCTCTGTCACCCATATACATTCTCCTACCAACCGAATCTGAATTGCGAGGGAGGAGGAAAAACAGCGTTGAAGAAAAAGAAGTAAATCATTGCATTGTAATCCCTCTATTCCTCTGGGGCGTTACACAAACAGCATAAAACAGTGACGTAGTAATGTAAAACTATATCCCATTAAACAGTTAGTGTAGTGGGGCTTAAGGAAAAAAGTGTACTATGCCTGTTTAAGGTTGGTAGCCAAAATGGGCCTGTCACGGACACTAAGAATTATATAAGGCACAGTAAACAATAATAATGCAGGTATTCTGATCCTCACACCCTCCTTTATCCAGGGCCATCTTAAAAACATTATGGGCCTCCAGGCAAAGCAGTGCACCGGGGCCCCTAGATATAGATATATAGATGTATACAGATACAGATACAGATATAGATATATAGAGATAGAGATAGATAGATGTACTTGCTCAGTGACCCTTGTAGGTTTTTTTTGCAGGTTTTTTTCTTTTGCAGGATTATTTATTCTCATTAAGAGCCGTGCCTATGGGGCCCCTTTGCCCATCGTGCCCAATGGAAAAGATGGCCCTGCCTTTATCCAAGTACTGCAGGGATTGAGTTAGCTCTGACTGCCCATTTAGTCTCTGTTTCAGCAAGCTGTGACAGATAGTGATATGAGTCTAAGGAGATTTAGTGGTACTCAATGGAGCAGAATGACTTTGGGGCCTGGCAGTGGGCTGGACTTGTGCACTCCACCCGTGGATCTCACTACCCTGCCTTCATCCATTGTCTCTATCAGGTTGAAGAGAGCAAGGGTGCTCTGCAGAGCTTTTTTTAAGCTGTATTTTCCCATCAATCCTAGCAGCTGGGTATGATGGCAAAGGTAATTTCTCCAGCAGCTAATTGCTAGAATGCATGCTAGGTCCCAAGAACTACCCAGTGATATGTCTCTCTGCTGACTCTGGCCGCTACAAAAACACCATGGACTGCGTGGGTTACATTAGTAAATAACCCCCAGTGTAAAAGTATTTTTTTCATTTTAATGTCACATTATGACAATAGCTTTCTATAGTATTTAACTCCCTCAGATGAGCATGCAGGGGTTACAAGTGTCTCTAACAGCAATATGTATTGCAACAGCAATTAGCTGATTAGTAGAATTCTTGACTGTGGCAATATTGTGACTCAACCAGCTCCACCCAAAACACATCAGAAGTTTACCCGGCATTGAGTAGTACAGCTGTAATTTGTGTAAACCATTCTTTAGAGAATTCAAATAAACACTTGGATGCATTTATACAGTAATGAGGTATGCAGGAGAGCTAAATGATAACAAATGCATTCTGTGTATTGCGGTGCTAGGAACAATTTCAAATAACTGCTAGATCCTGAAAAATGGAGAGCAGAGTGATAAAGTGTTGGAGGTAAGGTCAGTATCTCAAGGGTTAAATATGTATAAAAGGCATTCCCTTTTGGCAGTTTTCCCAGAAACTCAATTTTTCCAACAACAACATAGGAAAAGTGGAAAAGCTGAAGCAATAAATGTTCTGCACTCTTGCTTGTGAATCGGAATCCCAGAGCAGGTCTGGCCCTGCTGACTAATGTTTGTATTGTGGAGAGATAAGGCAGTTAGGAGAGTATTTCCAATGGGAGAGCTCACAGTGGGAGATCACACATTCCAGTGAGGAAAAACTGATGCAGAGCCTGATCCCACTCATCTGGTATATTTAACAGTATATACTCAACAATAAATCTATAGAACATGTGTGTCTGTGTTGCCATTGGTATTATATGTAAATATGCTATAAATTCAGTGGTATATCCAACATGGATGCTTTGCAGTGCACATTAGCCCATTAATCAAGGGGGCCCATGTTCTGGCTCCATGATTTACAGGTCTGTCCTGCACCCAGATCATCATCATCATCATCACCATTTATTTATATAGCGCCACTAATTCCGCAGCGCTGTTCAGAGAACTCACATCAGTCCCTGCCCCATTGGGGCTTACAGTCTAAATTCCCTAACACACACATACAGAGACTAGGGTAAATTTTGTTGGCAGCCAATTAATATACCAGTATGTTTTGGAATGTGGGAGGAAACCGGAGCACCCGGAGGAAACCCGATGGTTATATGTAACATTTTCTTTTGTTTTTCTTTTTTTACTGCGTTCATTGAGAGACCACAGCTGGACTGGTTTGGGGTCCTTCATGATGGGTCACCCAGGGACCAGACACCATATTAAATGACCTTATGAGACAGAGAGGGATCACACCTTACCTTATTTCTTGTAATGTAGATGTTAGTAGTATAATGTGTCTATTATTGTAATGTGTGGGCCAATTGGCAAACCTAATGTAATGTGGAGATATTAATGTGGGAGTCAGCGGGGACTATTACTGTAAAGTGAGGTGTATTAATGTAATGTATTCATTCATTGATTTATTGTCTCGGGCTGGTTGGGTGGATGGAGTCCTAGACTGTTCACTCAGTTGGCTTTCAAAAACGTGAATAGTATCCTTTTTCCAAACAGGGCCCCAAAACTCCTGGATTCGGCTAACAGCAACAGAGATTAAGACAATGGCAGCAGCAAGTAATCAATTTTGCAAGAAAAATGTAGGAGAGAGCAGCCATCTTACCTATTCTCCATCCTCATGTGATGATCTTCCTCCAGCCATTACACTTTCTCTCCAGCCAGAGCTCCAATGATTTTCGATCTGGCTTCTAGGGTGGTGGCTGGCTAGAATCACTGTTTGGTACTTGCTTGGGTAGGGGGAGGAGTGAACAGAAGACTGTTCATACAGTCACTTGGGGCTGGATGTTAGATTGGCACATTTTATTGCCCCACATCTGAATAATAAGCATCCTCTCCTCTGGAAACACCTTGTTCCCTAAGGCCCTAGCTGCATACTTAGCAAAGTAGCCACAACATCATTAGGAAGTTTAGGAGCCAGTGCTTCCACTTAATGCTGTGGCAAAGAGCAGGTGCTGGACTCTGGGAGGGTCTTACAGGTTCCTCAGTGGTTGCTGTTTTCACATCTTTCCTCTCTTTGCTATACACATGTCTCTTGCTTGGCACAGGATTTTGAGATACGCCTTGGATATTCCGTTGTACTTGGCCATCCTGTGTACTTCCCTGTGCTGCAGTTACTCCTCTTCTGATTAACTCCGCTCTCCCAAACTGATCTTGAAAAAGCTGCCTGGGATTTTCCCACTGCTTGCCACCTGGTATAAACTGAGACATGATGGGCTTACTCTGTCACCCTGTCTGTTACCTCACCGCTGCCACCAGTTATAAACTCTGTTATAATCTCTAACTGGATGGGCTTACATTGCCACACTATTTCTCTCTCTCATCTGTGATTTAACTGATTGGTCTTGGGGTTCCCTTTTACCTACTAGTGGTACTCAGGTACTCACCAACTGTAAATGGCAATAGTGTAAAGAGATGAGCGCACTCGGATTTCGTGAATCCGAGCCCACCCGAACGTTGCCGATCCGAGTCGGATCCGAGACAGATCCGGGTATTGGCGCCAAATGAAAACTTGAAACCGAGGCTCTGAGTCATAATCCTGCTGTCGGATCTCGCGATAGTCGGAACCTATAAATTCCCCGCTAGTCGCCGCCATCTTCACTCGGGCATTGATCAGGGTAGAGGGAGGGTGTGTTAGGTGGTCCTCTGTCCTGGTAGATCTCGTGCTGTGCTGTTTAGTTCTGTACTGTGCTGTGCTGTGTTCTGCAGTATCAGTCCAGTGGTGCTGTGTTCTGTCAATTTTGAGTTCAGTGGTGCTGCTGGGTCCTGTGCTGTGTCCTGTTCAGTCCAGTGGTGCTGTGTCCTTTGCTCTGTGCTTCTAAGGGCATAGTTATTTCCCATTATTCCCAAGTGTTTAAAAAATTTTAAAAAAGTTCTAAAAAAAAAATACAAAAAAATAATTTTTAAAAAAATGAATTACAACAAAATTTGCAAAACCAATTCTGCAGTATAAGCCCATTGGTACTGCAATTCACACATTCAGCAGTATAAGTCCAGTGGTACTGATATATTACAAAGTTCACACATTCAGCAGTATAAGTCCAGTGGTACTGATATATTACAAAGTTCACTGATTCAGCAGTATAAGTCCAGTTGTACTGATATATTACAAAGTTCACTGATTCAGCAGTATAAGTCCAGTAGTACTGATATATTACAAAGTTCACTGATTCAGCAGTATAAGTCCAGTGGTACTGATATATTACAAAGTTCACTGATTCAGTATAAGTCCAGTGGTACTGATATATTACAAAGTTCACTGATTCAGCAGTATAAGTCCAGTGGTACTGCTATTACAAAGTTCACTGATTCAGCAGTATAAGTCCAGTGGTACTGATATATTACAAAGTTCACTGATTCAGCAGTATAAGTCCAGTGGTACTGCTATTACAAAGTTCACTGATTCAGCAGTATAAGTCCAGTGGTACTGCTATTACAAAGTTCACTGATTCAGCAGTATAAGTCCAGTGGTACTGATATATTACAAAGTTAACTGATTCAGCAGTATAAGTCCAGTGGTACTGATATATTACAAAGTTCACTGATTCAGCAGTATAAGTCCAGTGGTACTCTCCTGTGCCGCATATAATTTTTAAAGGCTTTGCCGAGTGTTTGTGGCTTAGGGGTACGCTCTCTTGTGCTACATATAATGGAAAACCAAAATTTGGAGGATAAAGTAGGGAAAGATCAAGACCCACTTCCTCCTAATGCTGAAGCTGCTGCCATGACATAGACGATGAAATGCCATCAACGTCGTCTGGCAAGCCCGATGCCCAATCTCCTAGTACAGGGCATGTAAAATCCAAAAAGCCCAAATTCTTCAAAAATAGCAAAAAGAGAAACTTAAAATCATCTAAGGAGAAACGTAAAGTTGGCAATATGCCATTTACGACACGTAGTGGCAAGGAACGGCTTAGGCCCTGGCCCGTGTTCATGATTAGTGGTCCAGCTTCACCCAAGGATCTAAGCCCTCCTCCTCCCCCCCCTACCAAAAATTTAAGAGAGTTATGTTGTCAGCAACAACAACAAAACAGCAAAGAACTCTGCCTTCTAAACAGATGACATCACAAATCCCCAAGGTCGAGTCCAAGGGTGTTGGTGGTTGTGAAGCCTGACCTTCCCATCACTGTACGGGAAGAGGTGACTCCATCCAGCATTTGCAGCACGCCCTCTGCATATGCTGGAAGGATCACCCACAGTCCAGTTACAGATTTGGCTAATGAAGGTGTGAATGTTGTACACCGGGAGGAGGATATTGATGTAGCTGGCGCTGAGGAGGATGTTGATGATTATGATGCAGACAGATACCAAATTGCCTTTCTCAATTTCTATTTATATTCTACATTATATAACGGCTGAATAGTTTTCTAATTTACTCCTAGTGGAGAGGGGATCTGATGCAGACAGATACCAAACAGCCTTTGTCCATTTCTTTGTATATTTGAATTTCTAGTTCCACAGTCTATGCAGGCTGCTTTTTTTATATTCAACTACAAGTGTAGGGTGGGGGGGGGGGGGGGGGGGCATAGATAGCCACCAAAGTAACGTGGTCCATTTAATTTCACTTTCTAGCTCCACAGTCTGTGCAGCCTGCATTTTTTATCTTCAAAGTATTTACAAGCCTTGCAATCTAAATTAACTAAAGGTAGTGACATGCTAGAACTCCACCCTCTATATGCTGCAGAGGATGGAGGAGCATCAAAAGGCCATTCAAGCCTACACAGCCACCTACGACATAGGAAAAGGAGTGGGGATGCGCCTGAGTCAAGCGCACTGGAGAATGATTTCCGTGTTGTGCAAGGTTCTGCAGCCATTTGAACTTGCCACACGAGAAGTCAGTTCTGACACTGCCAGCTTGAGTCAGGTGATTCCCCTGATCAGGCTTTTGCAGAAGCAGCTGGAGAAAGTGAGGGAGGAGCTGGTAAGCCATTGCGATTCCACCAAGCATGTAGCTCTTGTGGATGAAGCCCTTCGTACGCTTTGCCAGGATCTGAGGGTGGTCAGTCTTTTAAAGTCAGAGGAATTCATTCTGCCCACCGTTCTCGATCCTCGGTTTAAAGCGTATGTTGTGTCTCTGTTTCCGGCGGACACAAGTCTACAGCGGTGCAAAGACCTGCTGGTCAGGAGATTGTCCTCTGAAGAGGACCGTGACATGCCACCAGCTCCACCTTCATTTTCATCACTGTTTGTGCAGTTCCAAAAAAGAGGAACTGCCATTTCTATTGCTATCTTCTTTCTTTCTATATTTTTTAAAAAAAACAAATAACTGACATTTCTAGTACTACCTTCTTTCTTTCTCTATTTAAAAAAAACTAAATAACTGCCATTTCTAGTACTACCTTCTTTCTTTCTATATTTAAAACAAAAAAAAAAAACTGTCATTTCTATTACTACGTTAATTGTTTGTGCAGTCACAAAAAAGAGGAACTGTGCCCTTTACTGCTATGTTGGTTTTAGACGTCCATCCGGTGTCCGCCATCTGTTCCCTGGAATTCTGACCAGTTGAGGGTGTATTTATTATATTGTGGCCCCGGTATCAAATTGGGTACCGGGGCCACCCCACTATGCAGTCCAGATACTTGTTTGGTGGAATTCTGACCAGTTGAGGGTGTTTTAATTATATTGTGGCCCCGGTATCAAATTGGGTACCGGGGCCACCCCACTACGCAGTCCAGAATTTTTTTTTGGGGAATTCAGACCCGTGGAGGGTTTTTTATTAATTATATTGTGGTGACCACTCCTCTACGCAGTCCAGATACATTTATTGCTGCGAATCATACAAGTTCAGGGTTTTTAAATTATATTGTGGTGACCACTCCTCTACGCAGTCCAGGTACATTTTTTGGTGCGATTCATACCAGTTGATGGTTTTCTTATTATATTGTGGTGACCACTCCTCTACGCAGTCCAGATACATTTATTGGTGCGAATCATACAAGTTCAGGGTTTTTAAATTATATTGTGGTGACCACTCCTCTACGCAGTCCAGGTACATTTTTCGGTGCGATTCATACCAGTTGATGGTTTTCTTATTATATTGTGGGGACCACTCCACTACGCAGTCCAGAAAGATACCTCGTTGCAATGTTTTGGACTAATAACAATATTGTGAGGTGTTCAGAATACACTGTAAATTAGTGGAAATGATTGTTATTGAATGCTATTGAGGTTAATAATAGCGTAGGAGTGAAAATAAGCCCAAAAACTTGATTTTTGAACTTTTTATGCTTTTTTAAAAAAAAAATCTGAATCCAAAACCTTAAATCCGAACCAAAACCTTTCGGCAGGTGTTTTGCGAAACAAATCCGAACCCAAAACATCGAGAAAATCCGAATCCAAAACACCAAAAGTCGCCGGTGCACATCCCTAATAGTGTACTAGTTGTAGGAAAGTATTCGCTGCCCCAGCCAGGCTCCTTCATCAGCACCTGAAAGTGTTTACTTCTGGGTGTATAGCTGCTGCAGCACCTCTTTGCTGGTGACTGGCAGATTCCTCCTTATCGCTTACTTTGGATCAAGACTCAACTCAGCAGCCTATTAGGTATATCTTAAAGGAAAAAAATGTAGGCAGCTCAGTCACCAAGGCAAAGGTAGTCTATTAATGGACCAGCCCGAGGGCCCCAATGCTCCCCAATCCAGCCAGCCCCTGCTGATGTGGCCAGTATGTGGTTATCTTAAAAGCAAAACAACAAAGATCTTTGCTTAACAGCAAGATATTGACATGCAGATTACATGGACTTCACACAAACTAAATGTTCTCGCATTCCCAAACCATCTCTAATCTCTCTATAATGTTTTTTTTTTCATTTATATTTACCAGTCCAGCAATTCCAGTGATGATCAAGCACACTACTCAGCTCTCTGCTTCTAATTTAAATGAGAACCATCTGCTAGGTCTGCAGACATACATTTCCATGCAGCTCTTTTGTCTCCCTGTTACACTGTAATATGCCATATATGGTAGCACAATATAGTAATATCTAGCACTATTGTGAGAGATATACATTTTATGAACTTCTTAAAGTAATGCATTTTGTATAATTACTATTCCCTAATGAACTTTGCCTCACATTCTTATCTTTTCTTCAATATGTCTCTTCTCAAGAATGTGCACATCCAGCAGTTTCAGTACAGGGAGCCCACGACCCCCATTTGAGGCCTACGTGACTGAGATAAGACACCTGCTGTACATCCTGTCTACAAACTGCTGACCTGAACAGGATGCCTTCAGAAACCTTGGATTCCTTATCTTCTTTTGTCTGTGAAACTATGCATAAATAAAGCTACTCTGACTTAGGGCTGGTCAGAATCAGAATCATTTTCAGCCTAAACATCTGAAGTTGTCTGTTTCTCTATCGATCGATACCCACAAGGTATAGCAGCTGGAGTTCAGGAGAAAGGACCCGTTTAGGTCATCTCTGACAGTTTCAGTGGGGACTCGTCGCCGGGATCTCCAATACATCAGACCTCCCGACAACGGGGTTCTCCCTTTCCAGTCAGACAGACGTTAATCCAGCGCTGGTGAGCAAAAAGCTTTATTTTTGCTCTTAGAGCTGTCTCTGTGGAGGGGGAATTATCCCAGCTCGAGGGTACTGCAGTCTGATTGACGGAGATCCCTGAACTCTGGCAACAGATACTATTAAGAGTATCAAGGTACTTGTGTGTAATCTGTCTTGTATTGTTACATGTATTGATATATTGTCTTCTCTATGCCATACACCTGATACATCTGTACACATGAATAACACCACAGAACTCAGTCAGATCACACAGTTGACCCTGCAAATAATCTTGATTGTATACGTGATTGTGTTTTTTGATGGATTTTAATGAAAGTAGTTAGGAACATTCAGAAAGGCAGACCAGCTGCAAACTTGTTGTAAAGCAAGACAGGAACAAATAAAAGTTTTCTCATTCAAAATATATTGGACCATAAGGTAATCCCATTATGGGAAATAAAGGGTCCAAGACAGGAAAGAAATCCGAAAAGTACGGGGATCTAGACCCCATAAAGTATATGCGAAAGCATAAAGGCAAGGATTTCACAAAAGGGATGAGAAAACTGTTCAAAGCTGCAGGGGTGTCTGAAAACCGGTATATTAAAGGTTCCATTTTTTAAACAACTAATTAAAGACAATGAGAAAACACTGAAAGAAAAAGGTTATTTTGACAGATGTGTTGCATGGTGTAAAATGTCAGAAGAATTAGAGAATGACAATGATTGCTGTGATATGTTACAGTTAACAAATTTAAGTGACAATGATTAAATAGAAAATGTATCACAAGCTAAATGATATAATGACTAAAACAATGAATCAAGTAGGTTGTGTACTAAAAATGTATGTTTAAATGCTGCGCAGCTGAAGAGTGAGATGTGCCCCTCCCTTATTCTGTGTAAAAGATTTCAGTGTGTTGAGATAAGAAGCACTCTGTGTTTTTTTTGTTATCTGACAATGTAACATTGATAAAATGGTTCTTCCAAGTATGTTTCTATTTTTCAATAGGAAAAATATGTCCTGAGTGCTGATTGATATTAGCATGTTGAAGCTAATGTGTATTTAATCTAATGCTGGGACTTGTAGTTCCACAGCAGTAGGCTGGAAGATAGCAGTTAATTTTTCTTTCTCTGTATGTGAGTTTTATCTCCTTCTTACTGTGTGTGAGAGAGATCCGTGTTTGTCTGTCTTGACCGTTTTACAAGAGACATGTTTCAAGGTTGAAAAAGCTGTACAGTTGTAAATGTAATGTTTTTGAAGAGATGCAAAAGAAGTTTTAAAGTTTTTGGTCCGTCACAAGACTGTAAATAATGCACATTATCACTATTACTGGTTTCAGAACAAAGTTGGCTGGGGTCCAACAAGCCGTTTCTATATTTGAACAAAGTAATTTTTTTTTTTTTTTGAGAAAAATAGCTTTCTCTTTAATGAAGTTGAGAATTGTGGGAGTGAGCTTTACATGGAGATATATTACAAGCTGTTTTTATCTGTGTAAAATGGCGCTGATAAATGTTCTCAGAAATCAGGAGGGTTTGTTATGCCCATAAAGAATTGTTACGAGATAAAATGTCGTCTGTGAGCGAGAATTGTGAATATATATTTGTACTTTAAACATGGAAATCACAGAATCTGGAAATATGTGTGAATATTTGGTTTACAAAGAGATGATGAGAAAGGAGTGGCTTTGAACACTCGACCAGGTCTCGTCACTTTGACATTCCCTGTTTGTGATATTGGGGACTGCCTCTTTGAGGAAATCAGTTTTTCATTGCATGGAACGCATAGCGTCACAGTTAAGCTACAAAGAGAAACTTTTAAGCAAGTGTCGTATTAGCAGCTGTTCAACGTGAATTAATAACAGTTACTGTAATTCCTAGTGAATAAATGTTAATCTTTATGCAAAAGTTTTTTTCTTCACAGATCTCCAGCAAAAAAAGACCATTTAGGCAATCCAGATTGCATTGATCCAACTTCCAATGAATAGAAGTTGCAATATGTTTTGGTCAACAGCTGAACAAAAAGCAGCTTTTGAGCTGATCAAAGATTTAATCACAAGCGCCCCAGCCCTTGGGCTCCCTAACTATGAACTACCGTTTAACTTGTTCTGCCATGAACAAGAAGGGCACGCTCATGGCGTACTAACACAAGAACATGGGAGTAGACAAAGACCATTGGGGTACTACTCACAAAAATTAGACCCCGTCATAGTGGGAGCCCCAACATGTATAAAAGCAGTAGCAGCAGCCGCTTTATTGCTACAAAAAGTTGCAGACATAGTGCTGGATCACCCTCTCACCATTCAGGTACCACACTCAGTCATGGAAATACTGATTCAAGCCAGAACAAAACACATCTCAGCGGCTAGATTAACTAAATATGAAGTAGCACTACTGACACCCTCAAACGTTACACTAAAAAGATGCACAGTTTTAAATCCAGCAACATTGTTCCCAAGTTGCATGGATATAAAAGAGGGGAGTAACAGTATAGACGCTGAAGACACAGACAATACAGAGAGTGTTGAGACTGTGACAAAACAGGAAACACAACTAAAAACTTTTTTCTGTGATCATAACTGCCTAGCCTTAATGGATCTGGAAACTAAACCTCCCGGGGATGTTAAAGAGACATCTCTTAGCAACCCTGATTTACTCCTGTTTGTAGATGGGTCTAGGTACTATGAGGAGGGCTCTCCCAAAACAGGTTATGCAGTTACAACAGAAACAGATATTGTACTCCAGCAACCCCTCCCACCAAGTCAATCTGCACAGCAAGCTGAATTAGAAGCACTTATAAGTGCATGTCAGTATGCAGAAGGGAGAACAGCTAACATTTACACTGACTCCAGATATGCCTTTGGGGTTGCACATGACTATCAAAGTATTTGGAAGAACAGACACTTTATGGCCTCTAATGGTAAACCCATTAAAAATGCAGAAATCATTTTGAGGTTGTTTGCTGCATTAGAACTGCCCAAGGAAGTGGCAGTCATAAAGGTAAAAGCACACACCAGAGAGCAGACTATGGAAGTAAGAGGAAACAGACTAGCAGACCAGGCTGCAAGAGCTGCAGCAGACTTACCGCTAGTACAACACTATTTAGTGTCCACAACACCCCCCACCCTCCCTATAGATCTGGAAATGCTGAAAATCCTCCAAAAGCAAGCAGCAGTATCTGAAAGAGAGGAGTGGAAAAAGAGGGGGGCGGAACACATAGAGGGCATATGGGCCACAACAGACAGACACTGTCTCCCTAGAGTCCTTTTTCCTACACTGGCTGCTATAGTGCATGGGCCTTCCCATGTCTCAAAAAAAACCCGCAATAATTAACACTGTATTCAGACACTGGATCGCGCCAGGCTTCAGCACAGCTGCCAGTAATCTGGTAAAGGCCTGCGCCATCTGTAACACACACAACCCTAGTCATACAGTAACAGTACCTCCCAGGGTGACACCTAAACCCCTCTACCCCTTTCAGCGCATACAGATAGATTACATTCAGCTACCCAAATGTGGAATATATGAATATGTCCTAGTAGCTACTGATCTATTCTCCAGTCTCTTCGGAAGAGTGGGGGATATCCAAAGCCACAGCAAAAAACACAGCCAAGAAGCTGCTATCTGAGGTAGTATGTAGATACGGGGTTCCAGAGGTGATTGAATCAGACAGAGGTACTACTTTTACAGGAGAAGTGATGACATCTATCATGTCAGACTTGGGAATTGCTCAAGCATTCCATACCCCCTACCACCCACAGAGTAGTGGCAAGGTAGAAAGGCTAAATGGCACTCTCAAGCTCAAAATACAGAAAGCCATGAAAAGCACAGGGATGCCCTGGCTGCAATGCCTTCCCCTCGCCCTATACTCAGTCAGGACAACACCTAATAAGAAACACAAGCTGAGCCCCTATGAAATACTGTTTGGGGGGCCGCCAAAGACAGGGTGTTATTTTCCACAATCTCTAGTGAAACACCAAGGTGAACTGACTAGTTATGTGAAAGAACTACAGAAGTCCCTCACTAACATACATTCTTGAGTTTTCTCTTCAATCCCAGATCCAGAGGATTGCACTGGAACACATGCCCTGGTGCCAGGAGATTACGTCTTCGTAAAAAGACACGTGAGGAGGTCTCTGGAACCACGGTTTGAGGGGCCATATCAAGTTCTGTTGACTACACCCACTTCTGTGAGACTTGAAGGAAAGGATCCTTGGATCCACGCCAGCCACTGCAAAAAGGCTACGGTGACCCAGGAAAAACCATGAAGGGGAGTAAGGTCCTTTAAAATATTGTTTCAATAAGGGAATAGAATCCAATAGGGCTATAAATGAGTCAATATGGACCCCATATGGCCAAATACGCATTAGTTACCAGAATAAGAGTTTCCCTTTAGGGTCTGTCCCTAAATCACGCTGTCAAGTTATAGTGAATTTCACCCAACCTTATTTATCACACTGTAATTCTGAATGCAACCAAACAGTGAAGATGGAATCCGGAAAAGGTACTATTTTTTTAAAGAGTCAGGAGTGTATAAAATGTCAATATGACAGATATAATCTCACCTGGAACGGCACACTGCCTGCCTTTGACAATGACAGAGCAGAAAATGACACTTCATGTCACTTAGGACAACAGGTATCTATATATTGCCTGTTTTATGATATCCCCTACCTTTTACCAGATGATGTTTATTATGTATGTGGACGCAATGCCTACAGGTGGCTCCCCCCAAATTCAATAGGGGTATGCTACTTGGCCAGATTGGTTCCTGAATTCTATGTCATGACCCATGATGACCTCAGAGGAGTATTCAGGAATAAAAAGGACCATAGGCTTGAAAAAAGGGAAATTAAGACAATAGATACTGAACATATCCCTCTCATAGCAAAGTCCAAAGGGCACAATGTGGGTATTGGATTTGGTAACATCATTTCAATAGGGACATGGGGGTACATGGCAAACTATAATATGATATTAAAGGTTGCAGGACTTTTAGATAACATAACAGAAATTTATGACAAATCCTTTAGGTATGTTGGAAAAGAACTGCAGGCGATGAAAACCCAGTTAATACAACATCAACTTGTATTAGACTACATCACTGCTCAGTCAGGAGGGTACTGTTTGACCCTAGAAACAGAATACGGAACACATTGTTGTAACTTTGTAACAAATGACACTGATAATCCAGAAGAAGTAATAGACAGGTACATGACAGAAGCCAAGGAAATGAAGGAGAAATTCAGGAAAGAGAATTTTGACCCCGATACGGTTAATGATGGCTGGTGGACATCAGCCTTCTCATGGTTAAATCCTAGTAATTGGGGCAAAGGTATTTTCGCATGGATTTCAGGCATTTTAATATGGATAGCTAAGATATTCGCTTTATTGTTGTTGCTATATGTCATTTTTAAACTAAGCTTATGTTTTTTCCAATACTGTTTGAAAAGGTGCAAAAATGATCTCATTCTGAATAAAAAGTCTCTTAAAAGACATGTAAAGCCCAAACCGGTATCAGATGTTTATCTTGCCCTCTCTGAGCTTTAAGGCTCTTTTGTACTCTCCCCCCCTCAGTCTTTCCCATTTTCTTTTTTTATTATTTTTAAGAATTAGGTGTACATGAACCATAGACCTGATTGAATGTATCTTTACCATCCTCTAAGGGCCTATCAGAGGTTCCATTGAATTGAATGAAGTAGGTCGGGTGCAGGAGTGCTTCATGCACACCAAAAGGATAGGCAGGGCAATTATAAAAATGATAAAAAGAGGGGTTTATGTGAGAGATATACATTTTATGAACTTCTTAAAGTAATGCATTTTGTATAATTACTATTCCCTAATGAACTTTGCCTCACATTCTTATCTTTTCTTCAATATGTCTCTTCTCAAGAATGTGCACATCCAGCAGTTTCAGTACAGGGAGCCCACGACCCCCATTTGAGGCCTACGTGACTGAGATAAGACACCTGCTGTACATCCTGTCTACAAACTGCTGACCTGAACAGGATGCCTTCAGAAACCTTGGATTCCTTATCTTCTTTTGTCTGTGAAACTATGCATAAATAAAGCTACTCTGACTTAGGGCTGGTCAGAATCAGAATCATTTTCAGCCTAAACATCTGAAGTTGTCTGTTTCTCTATCGATCGATACCCACAAGGTATAGCAGCTGGAGTTCAGGAGAAAGGACCCGTTTAGGTCATCTCTGACACTATCATGTACAACCACATATAGCACATTACAGTGTGACACGGATGCAATATAGTTGTATGTAAAAGCAAATCATCTTGGTGATTAACGGTTTCACTTCACTATGTCTCAAGGTAGAAAATTATCTCTGGCATCAAAAAAAAACAATGATTCACTCTTTCCATTTCCTTACATATTGTTTCTGCAAAACTGGGAAGCAAGCCACAAGCTTGCTGGACATAAGTACAAATTCTTCTTTGAATAATGTGCGTCATATGTTCACAGGCTGCCTTTCCCTCCACATATGAGTACATTGCACTTAAATTGTCTGTATAGCACAGGCTCACAAAGGCGGTTAACTGCATACACCTATAGAGTTATTTATAGGACTTAAGTGCAATATTTGTAACTATAAACCCAGTTTCTGAACACCCAGGAATTGGTTAGCTGCCTTCTTTCCCATAAGGCAAGCAGATTTACCGTTAGTGATTTGCTATTAGGACTTAAGAAAGTAGTCCTAGATCTTCAGTAGTTGGGCAGATAGGGAACTAGACAAATTGAAAAGAATAGACAGTTCAAAGTATAACAGGTCAAGTGAAGGAAAAGGTTGGCAAGATTGCATCCACTATAACAGTGTTTCCCAAACCCAGGCCTCAGGGACTCATAACAATGCATGTTTTCTATATCTCTTTGCTGGAGCACAGGTGTAATCATTACTGACTGACACATTTTGAAAGATCCACAGGTGGTAAAATTATATCACTTGTGACCTGGAAAACCTGCACTGTTAGGGGTACTTGAGGACTACGTTTTTTGAAACACTGCACTATAATAAGAAAGCATGTGCTCAATTAAAACAGGTCAGCTCAGAAAGCGACAAAATCATTCTAATTATTAAGGACCTCATCTGCAACTTGGCAAATCCATGATACACTGCAGGAGCAAATTTAAAATGTGAAGATAGGTCATACTTGCCAACTATCCCGGAATGTCCGGGAGACTCCCGCATTTTTTGCGAGAGTCTCCCGGACTCCCGGGTGAGTGTGGCAATCTCCCGAATTCTGCCCACTTCACTAGGAAGTGAAGTGGGCAGAATTAGGTCCCAAACGCCGCGATTCCTGGTGAATTGCGGCGTTTGGCCCCGCCCACCCGCTGCGTCATGCCGTCACAGGGGGTGGGGCCAAAATGACGTGATTTTTGGCGCCCCGCCCCCCTCACGCCCACCTCCACTGGCAGGCTCCCGGAAGAGAGCTGAAGAAAGTTGGTTAGTATGAGATAGGTTTCGAGTTGCAGTGTATTTTTACACTGCAATTTAGCTCAACTCTATATTGAAGTATAAGAATAAAGCTATCCAGTACTCATGTACCACATGCAAAAGCAACCAGTATTTTCTCTGCATGCAAAAAACATAAACCCCTTGCATTGAAACATGTTTTGTCCTGAAGAAAATTTGCTTTGCTCCTATTTGTAAATGAGACCCTAAATAATTGATTTACCATATGAAAAAAAACACTGCAACTCTAAATCAGTCTGACTAGAATTCATCATTCGATACCCTTTACTTATTGGAAGTATTCATGTTGAATATTTTGGTTATGACCATGTCTCAGCCTGACAAATCTGTAATTTATATTTCTTTTTGTTTGACCATGCCCTTCTAAATACAGCAGCTCGGGGGGAATTCCCTGCGAAGTGGGAATTTGCAGTGGAGTGGAGAAACAATATTTCATATTGCAAAATGCCTTGAATTCTCTGACACTTCAGAGACCGGGTCAAGTTCCTAGTCATATAATGGCATGCACTCCAACATTCCAGTTACACATCTGCAGAAAAGAGCATTTCTACATGCACCTCCACCAATGTAATACAAAGCTTCAAACACACAATAGTGACATACTGTATGTGATAAAGTCATGCTGTCCCCTTACTCATAAGTAATTAAGACTAAGTAGTATCTTAGAAGAAAACTTAAAAGTTTAAATGAATAAAGGGTGGGTAATAAAATGCTACAAAAAATGTAGCACATACTGTTTCCACCCTGTGCATTTTCTGGCCAACTGGTAAAGCGAAGGGCAGAATGATTTCACAAAAGTGTTTCCATAGATCATGAAGTGGGCGTACACCTTGAAATGCGATTGGCTGACAAGCAGTTGCACATAAAGACGTAAATGATCATTATTCTGTCAGTGGCTGTGGTCACATTCAGAAATATGCTGCCCAATCTGAATTCCAGGCATCACTGTGGTCATTCAAGATGCACAACGGAGCTCTAATGCTGTGGTCAAATGTATTTATCATTTATATGAGCTAAAGGAGGGGTATAGATAGTATGTGTGCTAAAAAAAAAAAAGAATAATAAAAAAAAGGTTCACTAATAACACAATACAATGCACTGTACAAGAAAAAGAACATTTCTAAAAGTTGGCTAGTTTCACTACAAAGGGTAGTTTTGGAGCACGATGTGAGTGGAAAGGAAAAGAAAATATCACACTTGCTTCACAGGATGTATTAATAATAAAATGCTAAGTGGAAATTGTGACTCTGAATGCTTAATGTTCAACAAAAGGGAAAGGCTTTTATCAACCAGCTTCTCTCTCACTTATTCATTCTGCTCTTGCTCACATGTGCAGTGCTTGCCCCCAACACTCCTTACATAAATGGACTGCAATGTATTAAAATCATACTTGCCAATTCGGGCAAGGCCTGCTCAGGGAGATGGGGGGGAGGAGGGCGAGTTGGGGGTGAACCGGCAGATTGCGTCATTTGGCACCGCCCCCTAAACGGTAATCACCTTTTCTGACCAATTGCAGCAGTGGGTGGGGCCACAATGACGCGCAATTCACGTCACAAGCCCCCCCACCACCACTTTACTACTTCGGTCTTTAGGAACCAGGAGGTTAGCCTGCTCTCCCGGGAGTCCGGGAGAACTCCCAGAAATTCGGGATCCCAAATAAGAAGTTGATACAAGGAAAAGAGGCAATTGCACAATACAAACAAGCAAATGTTCAAGTAAGAAAAATAGACATTGTTATTGAATACAAAAATGTGCAATTAGTAAATGAGGTATGACTTAAACAGCTTTTAAAAAGCACGCTGCAAACATACCTACATACCTTTATTCTTCTCTATTACCGTCAACTGAATTTGCAAACTCTGCTATCAACATTGTGACTGGATGGGCTTACTCTGCCTCCATCTTTGGAAAGGTAGGTCTTACTACAGTTTATCAGGTTTTCCTTCTTACTAATTAGTAACCAGCTGTTACTGACCACTCCTACTGGTGTCAAAAGCCACCTGACACTTGCCAATTGTGAATGCCATCTGTCCACTAGTTGTAGGAGGATAGTGCTGCCCAGTGTCGGCCTGGACTGGGGCATGAAGGGCCCACTGGGGGACTCCAATGCTAGAGGCCCACCAGAGGGGGTGTGGCCAGCCATCATAGAGGCAAGTTCAGACACTAGAGGGGGAGTGGTCAACCCACGAAGGACAGCTAGCACCATAGTGTACTATATAAAGAATGCAGTGTGTTTATAAAAAGTACACAGTCTTGACCTGCTGTTAGGAACAGCTAACAGCTGTTCTCTTTTTGGCTGCTGCACAGCCTGAGTGTGATCACCTGAACTCCTCTCACCTGCAGCTCTATCTGACACCTACCCTGATTGGCTACTACTGGTTTAAATACCTGTCAGCTTACCTCTGCCTTTGCCGGTTATAGCATTCACACGCTTGCTTCTCTGTGCTCCTGGTTCTGTGATTTGTCGGCCAGTTTTCCTGATTCATATCCGTTGTGACCTCTGCCTGGATACCGACCTTGCCTGTTTGCTTGTGATCTTGACCTCTGCCTGAATACTGACCTTGCTTGTTTGCTTGTGGCCCTGACTTTTACTTGGATTTGGACTCTGCATTTTCATCTGAGAGATCTCCTCCCATCTGCAGGATCGTGGTGCCAGCTATCCGCTCCATCAGGCTCACCTGTGTCTGCAGTGTTTCACAGTACAGATTTACTGCTCCATCTTGCTCTGGCATTTTCCCTGACACTGTGCTGCTCTCTAGCTCCATCTCACTCAGGCCACAGCTGGTACTACACCATTTCTACTCCACACTGCCAGTCTGTAATACTGGTGGAGGTTGGTACTGCATCCTGTTACTACTCAGTGTTCCTGCTTAATCTGGTCCAGGAGTATCTCTGCTCACCATCCCACTGTCAAGTCCTCTGTGGTGCCTACATACTGGAGTTGAGTTATCACTACTCGAGAATAAGTCCTGGGGACAACTGAGTACCGGCAAACATATCCAGTTCTATGGGAAAGGGGGTTGCTATAGGTGAATCTCTCATCAACAACAGGTTCTGATAACTCAACTCATAGTGTGATTTGTGACACCTGCCCCTTAGATTGGCCAGAACAGTCACCAAAAATAGGGATTGTCCCACTAGACCAGGCTTGGCTAACCTGTGGCACTCCAGGTGTTGTGAAACTACAAGTCCCAGCATGCTATGCCAATATATAGCAGCTTATTGCTGGAAGGGTATGCTGGGACTTTCACAACACCCGGAGTGCCACAGGTTAGCCAAGCCTGCACTAGACTCAGAACATGTGACAGACTATCTTACCTTTTTCTCGCAACCGTCACTGCCATTAAATAATTCATATTCACATTTAATAAATAGACCTCATGCTCCTCAAACTCAGTCCCACATTCAATTTATAGCCCCCAAACCACCCCATCTTAAAGTAATAGTCCCCACTATAAAACTAAATTGCCCCACCTTCACCCTACAAACAAAATAGCACCCATTATTTAGCCACCACCTACCACACACACATTACATTGCCACAAGCCCGCTGTGCCATCACACACACACATTACTGTGCCCCTTCATCACCATGCTGTGCATCCTTATGATCACACTGCGCCCTCCATGCTGCTTTTGCCCCCCCTTCTCCTGGCCCCCCTTCATCACCATGTGCCATGCTGCTTTGGCCCCCCTTCACACTCTGCCATGCTGTCTGTGCTCTCCCTTTGCACTCTCTGTCATGCTCCCCCTTTGCACTCTCTGCCGTGCTCCCCCTTTGCACTCTCTGCCGTGTTCCCCCTTCACTCTGCCGTGCCCCCCTTCACTCTGCCGTGCTCCCCCTTTACTCTGCCGTGCTCCCCCTTCACTCTGCCCCTATTTCACTCTGCCGTGCTCCCCATTCACTCTGCCGTGCTCCCCCCTTGCTTCAGTTCCTTGACTTACCTTTTCTATCGGCTTCTTTCTTCTCTTCTTCGGTTCTATCTTCTGTTTTCCCGATTCCTCTCTGCGGTACTCCTCACTGAACATCGGGCGTGATCATGTCATGCCCGACATTCAGTGCGAACCAGGCAGAGAAGAGTCGGGGAGCGTCGCGGTCACGTGAGTATTCTTTTTTTTTTCTTAAAGTTTTCCGCTTCCCCCACCAACAAAGAGGGGAGCGGTCAAGGTTGGGGCCTACTGGGGGATAGCCCGTTTCCCCGGTGGCCAAGTCCGACCATGGTGCTGCCACTACCAGACTCTTTTACTGGCACCTGAAACCATTTACTTTGAGTGGTTGATATAGCTGCTGCTGCAGCACCTCTTTGCTTATTATGGATCAGGACTGCTGAGTAGTGAGCAGAGAGTTAATATTATTATTATTATTATTATTATTAATTTTTATTTATAGGGCGCCACAAAGTATCCGTAGCGCCGTACAAGGACAAACAATGGCACAGTACAAGGTGAAACAGCACAGTACAAGTAACAGTAAGCACTATAACTCTGGGGGCTCAGGCACAGCATGAAAGAGAGGGAGGGAGGGGAAAAGTGAGTACAGGCAGGTAACTATGGCCCAAGAGGGTGGGCACGGATGACAGGTTGAGAGTCACTGAGGGGAGCGGAGAGAAGCGAGAGGAGACAGAGGGCAGAGGGACTGAGAGGAGGTGAGCTGAGTAGCAGAGATACTGGGTTCAACACCAGGTAGCAGGGGACGATTATTTGTTGGTCACAGGTTAAAGCAGGCAATAGGCATGAAGCAGAACCCTGAAGTAGTGGTGGTTTATTTCTTTTAAAGGAATCTTTAAAGGACTGTTACACTAGTTAGAGGTACTAGTGATAATCCAAAAGTACCAGTGGAATATACACTTTACATGCACAGTACAGCTCTTTATAGACAGTTTTGGACGCATAACCTAGCAGGAGGTAATCATATGCATGCAGTTAGCACGTGTGTCACACTTTTAATACAATTACTAGTGTACTTTCCCCCTGTCCATGAGCTGACAGGAAGAGGGAGGCCCAACCTTCTCTCCACCCTTCGTGCCACCAAGTCTAGGATGAGAGATTTAATCTTTAAAAATACTTCCAGGGACTGCTTGCCACGGAGTCTGACTCTCTGAAGCCGAATTTGGCTCCAGAGAGTGGGCAGCCAGATCCCAGTATGTATATAATATATAATCCAGTATGTGGGTTGTGCCACATAGTTTTCAGTGACTCAAATATAGAATCCCTTACAGCCCAAAGTAGAAACAGTGAAGTATCCTTCACAAGAAGATGTTACATTCTTTCTACTGTGTAGTAGAGAGGTTCATAGGACTTTTACTTTATAAACATGATTCCCATATTTATGAATGAAGTTTGAAAGTTGTTGTATTTTACCACTTATTTCAATGTTCTATCTTGGAAGTATTGTTTAATGTTTTATTTATTAGAGGACAGTAAATTACAGATGAATAAACTAATGTGCAATACATTTTGACAAAGCAAAAGATTGTTGATAGTCACTCACGGATGTTATTGTGGAACGCACTCTGATATATGTGCAGTTTGGATAACAGTGGATATCTTTGTTTGATTAGATCAGTGTACTGGTTAAGACTTTTATTATTCTAATATATGCGCATATATAAGTGATGTGTATCTGACCATCTTTTATTGAATCAATGTTATTAATTTTTATATTTTATTATTTATTTTTTATGTAAATTTTTTGTTTGGGTATATATTGTTATATATGTTTGCAATAAAGGTTGATATTTTATAATTCCATGAACTAATTATTTAGGATTAGTATCTCTTCTTCCAGCGCTGTTTTTTTTTTGTTTTCTAATGGGCCTTGTGTCCAGTCTGACAAATGGGCTTAGTGCCCAAGAACCCTACCTACCCATAACTGGCCAGGGCCATGTGGCCACTAATTGCCGATGGACCTAGTGCCCAAATTGCCCACGGGCCTTTTGCCTGACCTAACAAGGAGTAATTATAATTACCTGCTCTGCACAGGATGCTCAACTTGTGCCTAGCGTCTTTGGGTTTTCCAGACCCTTCATCCGGCGACACGTCTTCTCCTGTTTGGCGCATGGTCTCCCGGGGTCTTCTTGGCAGAGTAGCTCCTGTCCCTTACAAAGGCCCAATGCCGCCGCGATCTACCTCTCTTCTTCCAGCGCCGTCTCTGTCTTCTTCTAGTGGCAGGGTAGCTACTAGCCCTTACAAGGGCTCCCTGCCACTTCCGCCATCTTCTTCCTTCTTTCTCCCAGAGGTCCCACAACGTCTGCACCGCAGAGCTCCACCAAGCTAAACACAAGATGGCGGTGCCCAGTGGCTTATATAGCTGCGGGTGCACTGTCACGCAGCAGAGGCTCCAAAAATTTAAACAGCCAGGAGGTGAGCCTTGATTGGCTTACCGACTCGGCAATAGGAGGGCAGCCACAGCGACGTGAAAAAGCCGGATTTCCCAGTGAACCCTTCACAGGCTCTCTGTATCTTTAGTGCAGGGGTCATTGGAAGGCTCTCTGTATTGCACAGGGGTGTATGAAAGACTCTCTGTATTGTGCATAGTTCACTGGATGTCAGTACCTGCAGTCTTAGACATCACTGGCCTGCCTCCAACACTCAGCAGTCTATGATTGCTGGCCATCCCAAATAGAATTCGTAACAGAACCCAGCTGGGCTCAGCCTTAGACTAGAGAAGATATAACCCCTCTCTCAGGTATTATCACTAACATCCACTACTGATGACACATGCAGGGAATCACCAATCAACCAGCCACTATAAGAACCAGCTCAGAGTACTCCTCAGTCCACATCGATACTCCCACTCCATGACTATACTAGAAAGTATAGCAGCTATTCGTGTTTCTTCAACTACTGCGTCCAGTCTCCCCGACAGCAGCACACCCATACCCGCATTTCCATCTACAGCGTTTTTGGCAGAGTCCTCATATCAGCTAAGTACTCTACTGCTTTCTCAGAGGGAATCAACTACTGTCCTCATTGAGCAAAGTCCATATCCTCTTGCGGGGATCCCTGGTGAAGTCCTGTGGGGTTCTTAGACTCTGCACAAGTGTGTTTGGTTGTGCCACTCCTGCCTGCTAATTATTGTCATCTGTGTGTGTACTCCTCTACACTGCTGTCTATCACTGTTCTATAGAGTCACAGCAATATATTTCATTGTATCCATTTGTTTATTGCCTTAACAGTGCCAACATGTCAGTGTACCTTATTGCATGTTACGTGCTGTTCAAACATTGCCAACACATCTATGTACCTCATTACCTGCTGCGCACTGTTCAACCAGTACTAACCCCTCCATGTACCTTAATGCATGCTACACACTACCTGCCTACAAACCTTGTGTAGTCCTTTGAACGTCAATAAACCCCCACACTTCATCTACTATTTCAGTATTTTAGCTACAGTGTCAAACATCTCAGTGTATTCCAGTGGGACAATCTATCTTTAATGTTATCATAAAGGATATAATTTTTGTTATTATTCAACCCTATTGGGAGGTATGTCTGGCTTCAAGCTTCTCTGCCCTTGAGTATGAAGCATTTCCAGAGTATTTGAAGGGGAGGGGGTTGAAGGGTGACCTAGCACTGTCTAACATGATAGCCATGCCCATTGCATGATCTGCATGGCCATTCCAGTGGTGTGACAATGTCCACAATGGCAGAGTGACCCTGCCTACTGACAACTTGGCCACACCTACAACATGAGGCCACTTGTGGGGGTATATTTACTAAACTGCGGGTTGGAAAAAGTGGTGATGTTGCCTATAGCAACCACTCAATTCTAGCTGACATTTTGTAGAATGTACTAAATAAATGATAACTAAAATCTGAATGGTTGCTATAGGCAACATCTCCACTTTTTTCAAACCCGCAGTTTAGTAAATATACCCCATAGAATATTTCTCAGGACTTCTTTAAGTTCCCAATCCATCACTGGAATGATTCAATTATCTCAAAGGAAATTGGGAGACCTCCTGGGAAGGTAGGCTAACCTCCTGGATCCCCACTGTGCCTCCTGTAACTTACATTCATGTGACATCACCAATTTAAAGCAACTTTACTATCTTTCCTTCAGTACTGCTACACAGAGTACTATAGATTCAACCTGGTGGAGCTGGACACCCCACTGGACACCACTAGATACACCCATGTAGAGCTAGACACACCCCTTTGGCATAGGAGGATACACCCTTTTCATTGTTGTGCCATGGCAAAATGTTACTTACTCAATGTCATTGAAATGATTTATCCAAAGTTGGCATGTATGTGAGTGACGCTGGTTGGATCAGTTCATTCCTTGCTGAATGTGATCTAGGTACCTCATATTGAACCACATGCAATAATGAGATTTTATTTTGGGGTACAAGAAGTTTATATGAACTTTGTGGGGTGAAGATTGTGCATTAACTAGGTGTTTCTACCTTTGCAGGGGGATAATGGTTGTAGGGTGTTTGGGGGGCTTCAATAGCGCTTATCTCCACACAAATTACTTTTACATGACCATTGAAGTGGTAGAAATTGGACCTTGGCCTACACTTTTAATTATATACATCTGTAAGAATGAGAAGCAAAACCCTCCTAAGCAATGGCTTTTTTTCTCTGCAGGGTAAACCAGATATCATGCTGGGCAGGTTTAGCTCACTTTTAGATATAGTAATATCAAAAAGTGGATTTACTTGTTCTTTAAAGTTGCACCACCACACTACCAAATATTTGACTAATGTGCCCCCAGCCCCTAGGTAGATCCCTAAGGGCAGCCACATGCAGCCATTTTTCCTGGGGCTCCAGCCAAAAACTGCCTTCCAGTTTTTGACTTTTGCTGTGGGAGAAACAGCTCCAGCTAGGGGGGAAAAGGCAGGTCAGTAAAACTTTTTCTAAGACGGCAGTACAGCTTTAAGAAACGACAGCTGTCCCATGATACTGTCCTTAGGGGAGAGAGATGTAAAGATAAACAGAAAAAAATTAAACTACTGTTTCTATTATATTAACATAGTTTATGTTTTAAAAGTAACATTAAGGCTTAAGTGCAGTATGTAGAAGAGGTATGTCACATTTCACACCATAGCTTAATGCTTAAAGCAAACAACCTACAAATAGCTCCAGTTGATTATATTATAGTGATTTTTCAAAATGAAATTTGCTGTTCTTTAATGTTAGTTAATGTTCAATTCATAAGAAATGATGGAAACAAGTTTATTTTCCATTAAATAAATAGCTTACAGTGTTAATAAAGCTACTATTTGATTGATATATACATATATATTAGTGCTGCGTATTACTGAGCTGAGTAGTATACATGAAATAACTGGGGTGTATATGTAATTAAACATGTCTACCACGCTCCCTTTCATTCCTCTGCAGCAGGCTACCATGTTAGGTGGGAGGTGCTTCTCCATACCTCCCAACATGTCGACAGGGGGCGTGGTCAAGTCACAATGGGGGTGGCCTTGCTCCCAGAGAGCTGCCTAGTGCTGTAAAGCGCTAGGCTGCCCATTAGATACCTCCCTTCCCCCAACATTCCCACTTGTGGGACAAACATGTCCCCAGTTGGGGCAGTGTGGCAGAGTCCTAAAATCGTGACTGTCTCACTTAAATCGGGAGATATGCTTTTCTAATGCCCTATACATAAGGGTTTTAAAGAATGTTTGTTAAAAGTGTAATTAGTCATCGAAGTGGGGGTGAATACTGTGGTGTGCCATTATTGTAACTATCAAATTCCACTCACTTACATTCCCATTATATTTTTCATACCGTTGTTTCTCGCCCCAGGTGCTAAAATATTTAGCTACGGCTCTGAATATAATGATGGTGTGTAACTGCATCTAGCATACATATCAAATGGAATACATTACCAGCATCCTTTCAAAAAGTTTGTGCCCCCTGCACCTCGCTTAATAACCAGCTCCTGCTTAATTTGTAATTGCAAACCTTGTCAAAAGTTCCCATACCTTAATTTTTTTAAACCTATTAGCCACAATCCTTCTACTACACACCTACCAAAGTGGATCCCTTCCCTACTCTCTCCTTTTTCCATGGTCCTCCTCCCATTTCTTTAATTGGACAAGTTGGCATCTTGGACTGTAACTTAGTTAGCAGATCTTGTTTACCTCATTGTTATTTATACTGTTTTTTGATGCCCATATGTATTGTTAATACATCTTTTGGCTAGAGACTAGGGATGAGCGCACTCGGATTTATGAAATCCGAGCCCACCCGAACGTTGCGGATCCGAGTCGGATCCGAGACAGATCCGGGTATTGGCGCCAAATTCAAAAGTGAAACTGAGGCTCTGACTCATAATCCCGTTGTCGGATCTCGCGATACTCGGATCCTATAAATTCCCCGCTAGTCGCCGCCATCTTCACTCGGGCATTGATCAGGGTAGAGGGAGGGTGTGTTAGGTGGTCCTCTGTGCTGTTTAGTTCTGTGCTGTTTAGTTCTGTGCTGTTTAGTTCTGTGCTGTTTAGTTCTGTGCTGTTTAGTTCTGTGCTGTTTAGTGCTGTGCAGTGCTGTGCTGTGCTGTGCTGTGCAGTGCTGTGCTGTGCTGTGCTGTGCTGTGTTCTGCAGTATCAGTCCAGTGGTGCTGTGTGCTGTGCTCTGTCCTTCTGTGGTCAGTGGTGCTGCTGGGTCCTGTGCTGTGTCCTGTTCAGTCCAGTGGTGCTGTGTCCTGTGCTCTGTGCTTCTAAGGGCATAGTTATTTCCCCATTATTCCCAAGTTTTTAAAAAATAAAAGAAAAGTAAAAAAAAATAAAAAATTAGAAATTAAAAAAAATATATATAATTATAACCAAATGTGCAAAACCAATCCAGCAGTATAAGTCCATTGGTACTGCAATATTACCAAGTTCACACATTCTGCAGTATCAGTCCAGTGGTGCTGTGTCCTGTGCTCTGTCCTGCTGAGTTCCGTAGTGCTGCTGGGTCCTGTGCCGTGTCCTGTTCAGTCCAGTGGTGCTGTGTCCTGTGCTCTGTGCTTCTAAGGGCATAGTTATTTCCCCATTATTCCCAAGTTTTTAAAAAATAAAAAAAAAGTAAAAAAAAATAAAAAATTTAAAAAAAAAAAAAAATATATAATAATTATAACCAAATTTGCAAAACCAATCCAGCAGTATAAGTCCATTGGTACTGCAATATTACCAAGTTCACACATTCTGCAGTATCTTGTGCTACATATAATGGAGACCAAAAATTTGGAGGATAAAGTAGGGAAAGATCAAGACCCACTTCCTCCTAATGCTGAAGCTGCTGCCACTAGTCATGACATAGACGATGAAATGCCATCAACGTCGTCTTCAAAGCCCGATGCCCAATCTCGTAGTACCGGGCATGTAAAATCCAAAAAGCCCAAGTTAAGAAAAAGTAGCAAAAAGAGAAACTTTAAATCATCTGAGGAGAAACGTAAAGTTGCCAATATGCCATTTACGACACGGAGTGGCAAGGAACGGCTTAGGCCCTGGCCCGTGTTCATGACTAGTGGTTCAGCTTCACCCACGGATCTTAGCCCTCCTCCTCCTCCCCCCCCCTACAAAAAATTGAAGAGAGTTATGCTGTCAGCAACAAAACAGCAAACAACTCTGCCTTCTAAAGAGAAATTATCACAAATCCCCAAGGCGAGTCCAAGGGTGTTGGTGGTTGTCAAGCCTGACCTTCCCATCACTGTACGGGAAGAGGTGGCTCGGGAGGAGGCTATTGATGATGTAGCTGGCGCTGTGGAGGAACTTGATGATGAGGATGGTGATGTGGTTATTGTAAATGAGGCACCAGGGGGGGAAAAAGCTGATGTCCATGGGATGAAAAAGCCCATCGTCATGCCTGGTCAGAAGACCAAAAAATGCACCTCTTCGGTCTGGAGTTATTTTTATCGAAATCCAGACAACCAATGTATGGCCATATGTAGCTTATGTAAAGCTCAAATAAGCAGGGGTAAGGATCTTGCCCACCTAGGAACATCCTCCCTTATACGTCACCTGAATAACCTTCATAGTTCAGTGGTTAGTTCAGGAACTGGGGCTAGGACCCTCATCGGTACAGGGACACCTAAATCCCGTGGTCCAGTTGGATACACACCAGCAACACCCTCCTCGTCAACTTCCTCCACAATCTCCATCAGATTCAGTCCTGCAGCCCAAGTCAGCAGCCAGACTGAGTCCTCCTCAATACGGGATTCATCCGAGGAATCCTGCAGCGGTACGCCTACTACTGCCACTGCTGCTGTTGCTGCTGTTAGTCGGTCATCTTCCCAGAGGGGAAGTCGTAAGACCGCTAAGTCTTTCACAAAACAATTGACCGTCCAACAGTCGTTTGCCATGACCACAAAATACGATAGTAGTCACCCTATTGCAAAGCGTATAACTGCGGCTGTAACTGCAATGTTGGTGTTAGACGTGCGCCCGGTGTCCGCCATCAGTGGAGTGGGATTTAGAGGGTTGATGGAGGTATTGTGGCCCCGGTATCAAATTGGGTACCGGGGCCACCCCACTATGCAGTCCAGATACTTGTTTGGTGGAATTCTGACCAGTTGAGGGTTTTATTATTATATTGTGTGGACCACTCTATCTATACCACACTACAACTCTATACCACTCTATTTCATACTTTAATTCTATTTCATACTTTAATTCTATTTCATACTTTAATTCTATTTCATACTTTAATTCTATTACTAATTACCATAAAGAGGAACAAAATAAACCAATTTTACCAAAAGTATAATATGACTTAGACTTACAAACACTACACTTGAAAGATCGTGCCTTTAAATGAAAAAGTCAGTCTTCATTGCACGACTATGTGCAACAGGGACAGTTTTTTGGGTTTACAAAGTCAAACAATAACACTTTGACCCTGTCTGTCTGGGATCTCAATGACGAATTGTCTGTACCATGTTTGGAGGAGGTATTGTGGCCCCGGTATAAAATTGGGTACCGGGGCCACCCCACTATGCAGTCCAGATACTTGTTTGGTGGAATTCTGACACGTGGAGGGTTTTTTAATTATATTGTGGCCTCGGTACCAAATTGTGTACCGGGGCCACCACACTACGCAGTCAAGATAGATAGATGCGTATTGCGTATCATAGATAAAGTACATTCAGTGGTGTGGGGCAAATTGAAAAATATTCAAAATGCACTGACATTATCAAAAACAAGAGGTTGTCACACGCTAAAACTCCAACATGTATATGATGGAGAGGATGGAGGAGCAGCCGTATGTGTAGTGTAATGCAGATCTGTTGAAGGTTTTTTATATATTTTATTGTGGTGCCCAGTGCCCACTCCTCTACGCAGTCCAGGTACATTTATTGGTGCGAATCATAAAAGTTCAGGGTTTTTAATATATATTGTGGTGACCCACTCCTCTACGCAGTCCAGGTACAATTATTGGTGCGAATCATAAAAGTTCAGGGTTTTTAATATATTGTGGTGACCCACTCCTCTAGGCAGTCCAGGTACATTTATTGGTGCGAATCATAAAAGTTCAGGGTTTTTAATATATTGTGGTGACCCACTCCTCTACGCAGTCCAGGTACATTTATTGGTGCGAATCATAAAAGTTCAGGGTTTTTAATATATTGTGGTGACCCACTCCTCTACGCAGTCCAGGTACATTTATTGGTGCGAATCATACAAGTTGATGGTTTTCTTATTATATATATTGTGGTGACCCACTCCTCTAGGCAGTCCAGGTACATTTATTGGTGCGAATCATAAAAGTTCAGGGTTTTTACTTTTTAATATATATTGTGGTGACCCACTCCTCTACGCAGTCCAGGTACATTTATTGGTGCGAATCATACAAGTTGATGGTTTTCTTATTATATATATTGTGGTGACCCACTCCTCTAGGCAGTCCAGGTACATTTATTGGTGCGAATCATAAAAGTTCAGGGTTTTTAATATATATTGTGGTGACCCACTCCTCTACGCAGTCCAGGTACATTTATTGGTGCGATTCATAAAAGTTCAGGGTTTTTAATATATATTGTGGTGACCCACTCCTCTACGCAGTCCAGGTACATTTATTGGTGCGAATCATAAAAGTTCAGGGTTTTTAATATATATTGTGGTGACCCACTCCTCTACGCAGTCCAGAAAGATACCTTGTTGCAACGTTTTGGACTAATAACTATATTGTGAGGTGTTCAGAATACACTGTAAATTAGTGGAAATGCTTGTTATTGAATGTTATTGAGGTTAATAATAGCCTAGGAGTGAAAATAAGCCCAAAAACTTGATTTTTAAACTTTTTATGTTTTTTTCAAAAAAAATCCGAATCCAAAACCTTAAATCCGAACCGAGACCTTTCGTCAAGTGTTTTGCGAGACAAATCCGAACCTCAAAAATAACGAAAATCCGGATCCAAAACACAAAACACGAGACCTCAAAAGTCGCCGGTGCACATCCCTACTAGAGACTATGATTTTGCATCTATCACAGATATTTGTATTGCTTTTAACGCTTACAATAAAGCATCTATTTAGAAAGAAAAAAAACCTGATAGATTCACATATAGGGACAGGGCCAATGACGGCACAAAAACTCAGGGCTGCATTTCCCTTCAAACGCACTGTGAACACAACTTGCGTCTAAATATAAGAACAGAAAGGAGAGAGCAGGAGAGTGTGTGAAATGTTGGGATTCTAGTGGGACAATGCCAATTCTTGGTGAGTGTTCTGCCCAATGTAAGGTGCAGGCCAAGAGTGTGAACTCTTTCTGTACACAGTGCATTATTTCTATACTACACTATGGTGCTAGATGTCCTGAAAGTCAGGAGTGCTTGGACATATGTCACACTCCGGCGAATTCAGGGCCTCGCGATTTTGATCTGCTAGCCACGCCCCCAATTGTATGACCAACTGCTAATTTTGTGCCGCCGCAGTGGTGTGGTGCAGTGCAAATGAAATATTGGGTGCCAGGCCATTTCAGTTCAACAGAAGCAAACTTTGTTGAACCCCTCTTCTCCTCCAGCACAAAAGAGCATAACTGTTACAGGTAAAAGTTATATGACCACTTCAACTTCTCCAGCACACACTTTGCAGTAATAAAATATTTCTGAAAGTTCACGTACCTGTTGTTGTAGGGACAGTCATTACACAGCATCAGTAGAGCCAATCATTTTCACAGTCAGACAGTAGGCATAGTTCAAAAGTTATTGCACTATGCTCGTGCACACCATCCCCTCCACCTCCCTCTTTTCCAACTTTTAGCCATGCTGCTATCACACAGTGACCCTCCCTCAAGGTATGAGGGTACTTTCCAAGGGGGCTTCTATTGCTAATGTATGGAGCAATTTCCCACTATGCAGAGACCTCCCTTCATCCCTCTACTGAAGCTACATTTAACTATTTGGGTGAACACTTTTGGAACATTTTACAGATGTCACACATCCTGATCATCAGGAATTTATGCTCCACATACTTGTAGTCACACACAGAATCACAGTATTCTCCTGACTGCAGGGTCCAGCTGTACTGCTACACATGACACTCTCCCTCCTTCTTACACAACTCAGTCTCACAGGGGATCTGACCATTGTCACGACCGGGTATAGGATGGTGTATACTTGCCACAGTTAACACTAATGAACTTGGACGTGTGGAGACTAACGCGCCTCAGGAACCCAAGATCTTCCCTCGGGCCCATATCCTTTCCAATGTACCACGTATTGAGTCTTGCCACGAAGAACTCAAGATCTCAAGATTTGCTCAACATCAAATTCCTCTCCTGAGATGGTAAGAAAAGGAGAAGAACTAGAAGGCTCTTTGAAGAATTAATGAAGGACCAAGGGCTTTAATAGAAATATGTGAAAGGTGTTATGAATCTCGATTGTAGGAGGTAATTGAAGTTTATAGGATACACACATTAATGACTTGAGAGATACCGAAAGGGTGATGAAACGAGGAGCTAATTTCATGGAGGGGACTTGAAGCTTCAGGTTGCGGGTAGACAACCAAACTCTGTCTCCAACCTGTAGAACCGAAAGGCGCCTACGTCGGTGATCTGCAGAAGTCTTATAGCGAACAGAAGTCTTGGACTGATTGGCCTAAGTCTGGGCCGAAATCTCAGAAAAATTGCAAGTCCAGAGATTAGCTGCTGAAATGGAAGACACAGAGGGCTCTGAAAAGGTGGGCAGAGTAGGATGTCTCCCAAACGCTGTAAAGAAAAGAGTGGTCCTGGTGGATTCGTGCAGGTGATTGTTATGAGTAAACTCAGCCCATGGAATGTATTCACTCTAACTGGATTGGTGCTCAGACACATAACAGCGGAGGAAAGATTCTAAGTCTTGGTTCACTCGTTCGGTCTGATCATTAGTCTGCGGATAACAACTCAAAGAAAATTTTAACTCAGTCCTGAGGTCCTTACAAATACACCTCCAAAAACAGGAGATGAACTGAAAACATCTGTCAGAAATTATATCATGAGCACATCCATGAATACGAAAGATGTTCTTGATGAACAACCGGGCAAGTTCAGATGTGGAGGGCAGACCTTTTAGTGGTATAAAATGGGACATCTTAGAAAAACAGTCAACCACGACCCAGATGGTTTAGTAATCCTGGCTGACCCATGATGAAGTCCATAGTGATACTATTCCAAGGAGCCTCAGGAACAGGCAGAGGATGAAGTAACCCAGAAAGTATACGCCGGTGAACTTTGTGACGGGCGCAGACATGACAAGCCTGTATAGATTTCAAAACATCAGAACCCATGGAAGGCCACCAGTAATGGTGGGACAATAAAGCAAAACTTTTTTTACATCCGGCGTGACCAGAAAATTTGGAATCGTAGGCCCATCTAAGAACTCTGGGATGAAGATGGGGATCCATGAAGGAATGGCCAACAGGAGGTGTTTTGACAAAATACTGAGTTAGAGCTACCACGTTGACAGGATAAAGGATATGTTGGACCTCGGGCGTAGTGTCGGAATCTCCGAAAGCCCTGGAGATTGCGTCTACTCGAACATTCTTGGTACCAGGCCAGTGTCACGGATCTCAAACAGAAGTACAGCTAGGAGTCATGGATAGGTGAAAACACTCTGTGTTTATTTGCAGAGAGGTATTAACAACAGGTAATAAGGAGCAGTGATAAATACCAGGTTCCAGCTGATGCAGAAAGTAGCATGAATGTCCAGAAACAACCAGGTAAACGGTAATGCAGGGTAGCAGAGGGTAGGTATTAACAACAGGTAATAAGGAGCAGTGATAAATACCAGGTTCCAGCTGATGCAGAAAGTAGCATGAATGTCCAGAAACAATCAGGTAAAGACAACAGGAATGTACATCAGGATTGGACAACAGGAAAGGACATCACAGGATGGGACAACAATAACCAGCAATGACTGCTGGGAGGAACAGGTATATATAAGGGGAATGAGACACACCCAGGTGCATGAGATAATTAGTGAACATACAGGTTAACTCCTTAAGCACAAGAATAATGCACAATAGCAGCACCTCTGGTGAAAAGAGGTACTGCTGGAACACAAAATAGAAATACAAATAATAGAATGACAAAAAGGCAGGAGCTGCCATGCAAAGCAGCATGTAATGCATACGCTGTAGGCAGATCATGACAGCCAGTAGATTCAATTTAACTGGAAACGTGAAAAAATAATGACCAACTGACCTGGCGGGGGTTCATACACTGTGCTGTTTATAAGTAGATGAGATTCTTATGATCGGTAACCGTGACCGGATGAACAGCTCCCACTAACAGATGATGCCAATTCTCAAGAGCTATCTTAATTGCCAAAAGTACCTTGTCCCTGTTGCCATAATTCTTTTCGTGAGGGGTAAACTTCCACTCTTGTTGGATAGGAAGCCACAAGACAGGAGGGATCCAGAAGACGAGCTCTGGGATAATACAGCGCCAACATCGACAGCCGAAGCGTCAACTTCTAGAAAAAAGGGTTTGTGTTGTTCTGGTTGACCTCTTTAACGTGCTGCCGATGAGACAGGATATCCTGGTAGAAAAAAAGGATATTGTCGAGGTAAATGACTACAGAATGGTAAATCAAGAAGAATTTAATTGACAAACTCCTGGAAGACTGGTGGGTCATTGCACAGCTCGAAGGGCATGACCAGGTATTCGTAGTGCCCATCATGGGTGTTAAAAGCCATCTTCCACTTGTACCCTTGATGAATATGGATCAGATTATATGCCCCTCTAAGATCCAACTTGGAAAAATCTGTGCCCTGCGGATGCGATCGAACAGCTCTGAGATGGCAGAGATTCTTAATAATGATTGCATTAAGCTGGCTATAATCAATACAAGGCCATCTTTCTTTTGATACAATAAAGAATCCTGCACAGGTAGGAGAGGAGGACTTATGAATGAACCCCTGATGAAGATTCTTTGTGATATATTTGCACATAACCTGCATCTCAGGTAAGGATAAAGGATAAACATTACCCCTGGGGATGTTTTTTCCCAGGAACTAGATCGATGGGACAATCGATGATGTGAGGGTAATTCCTCAGAAACAGCTTCACTGAAGACATCAATGAAGGCAAGGTAAGGCTCAGGCAGGCCTAGAACAGGAGAAATGCTAAGACAAGGGAGATGTCGCTTGAGACAAAGGTCTTGGGAGAGACAATATTCCTTACAAGTAGGCCCCCAGGAGATGACTTGCGCACAATGCCAGTCAAATTGAGGTGAATGTGATCTCAACCAAGGTAGTCCCAAGATGATTAGGTTAGCAGATTGCGGAAGGACTAAGAACTTAATCCATTTGAATGTAAGGCTCCTACCTGCAACGAAACTGGACCAGTTACCCAAGAAATGGAACCATTAGAAACATGATTCTCATGACCAGAGGTTGTGGAAAAGCAAAGCTGTGAAGCTGGAGCTTAGCTGCCAAAGTGGAAGAGATGAAGTTCCCGGCAGATCCAGAGTCCACGAAAGTGCGTAAGTCTAGGGCGCCATCATGAGTGGACAATGTTACTGGCAGGAGAAATTCTGAATTCTTCAGGGAACAGGGAGTAAAGGATTCAGATCCCAGGATGACCTCCCTGATATCGCCTAGAAGGAAGCGTTTCCCTGCCTCTTGGAGCAAGGGAAGAGGAGATGACCAGCCTCACCACAATAAAGACACAGGCGATTCTTGATGTTTTTGTTCCCTTTCTTCTGGAGAGAGAGGTGGGTTCATAGGTTCCTCAGGTGGTGGTGAAGCGATGGCAGGAGGATACCGGAACTGAGATGCCAGACGGGAAGGAGTTTGATGACTGCGGTCCTTCTCCTGGGACTGTTGCCTGTGGCGGATCTCCACCTTGATGCATAGGGATATTAGGTCATTGTGGTTTGAAGGGAGGCCCCGGGATGTCAGCCATCTTTTATGTGGTCAGTAAGGCCCTGCCAAAAGGTTGCGACCAAAGCCTCATTATTCCATCTAAGTTCTAAGGCAAGTGTGCGGAAATGCACCGCATATTGACCCACAGAGAGAGAGCCTTGGCGGAGAAGCAACAAACTGGAGACCGCAGAAGACATCCTACCGGGCTCGTCAAACACCTTTCGGAAGGTCTCTATAAAGAAGAAAACATTGTTCAACAGGGCATAACCCCTTTCCCAAAGGGGAGAAGCCCAGGTTAGTGCTTGACAGGAGAGGAGTGAGATTATGTAGGCGACTTTGGCCCTTTCAGAAGGGAAGTTTTCGGGACCTAATTCAAATTGAATAGAACACTGGTTAAGGAACCCGCAACACCTCTTGGGATCATCGTCATACATCTCTGGGTTAGGAATGCGTAGACTCTTAGAGCCGGAGGTGGTAACAGAAACAGAAGGAGCCACTGGAGGAGTAGTGGTAGCCGGAACAGTCTGGATGGGAGAATTTCCCTGTCTAGGCGAGAGTTAACTCCTTGGAGACACTGGAGTAATTGCACCTGCTTATTCTGCTGGTTCACCCGTCAGGCAAGGTGCAGCAGAAGATCACGTGCAGAGGGTTCACTGTCTCCATCCATGATAGACCAGAGTATACTGTCACGACCGGGTATAGGATGGAGAAGTGGTACCACAAGCCGTGTCAGAATCAAATGAAGCAAGAACATAAGGATAGCGCTTGAGTAGAGGAGACCTGATACTCTAGCACCCTAAAGGTGCCAGAGCAGGTTTAAATAATAGCAGGCAGCGGCTGATTGGGCGCCCCCTGGCCGTCAGTGATGTCACTGACCGCTGACAGCTGATCCGAAGTGTTCCCCGCTGCCTAGCAATGGGGACTCGAGGGAAATGTCGGGCGCTTGCGCATCATTATGAGAAGCCGGTCGGGGGAGGTGTGTCTCATTGCTTAGCACCTCAGGCTCCTCTTCCAGGCTGGAAGAGGCGCCTGACAGGTATGAACTCTCTCTCCTGGTGCTGATACTCCTTGGGACTATATACAGCGGCTCTTTTCACTCCCTGTTATCACACAAAGGCTTTCCTGTGCCAGCTGCCACACACTCACCCCTATCTCTGGCTGCCATCCATTCATGCCTTTCTCTCTCAGGCACACTCTTCCAGCAGCTTCTCCTACAAATGCTACACTATTCTGTTGGCCTTTGTAGTAGGGGATTCTCCCCCTCTTGTCCACTGTCATCCAGGGGTCTCTGACGTGTAGGGCTGTGCCCTCTCATGCTCTCCCCTGCACTGTTGCCTCTACTGGGGCACCCCATAAGATGGGGATCCCACCTCTGACACTACCCCTGTCTCTGGGGTTCACAGGGCTATTAACCTTGAAGCTCTTTACTTGCCCTCACTGAGCTCTTACTGCTTACTGGGGTCAAGAGGTGGGCCTCTACTCCTAGTAGGCTTTCCAGGATGTGCTCTGGTGCCTCGTGGTGCCCGTAGCACCCCCATCCCTTTCACTTGCTAGTGACCTGGGACTACCTCCTCCTTCCCAGGTCTCGGATAGAAAATGGTTTCTCCAAGGGCGGGAAGCCTTTATAGACTCTGGCTGCCACCTGACTCTCTGTCCACGCCACACCATTAACCACGCCCCCAACTAATGATGGGCCGTTCACATTGCCGCGGGTGAAGCCTAACGGCCGTCGATTCTTGCATTTGTGTTTATCATTATTTTGTTTGTTCCACTAAATGCACTGTTCTGAAAAAAATAGTTTTCCTTGATTATTTGTCCATTTATTGTAAGTTTTACATCTTACGCAAACCTAAAAAGTACTTACATGTAAAGTAAGAGGAAACCAGAATACCTTGAAGGCCGAATAATCTTGTGAATCTGGAGGACTAGGTTAAACATCATCTTCCTCCTGGCGAGCAACCTCGGCCTCTTCCACCCATGGGCCGCGACTCTGGATGGCAATATTGTGAAAAATTGCTTTACACTTGTGTCCCCTTTGAAATTAAACATTATTTTTTCAAACTTTAAAAAAAATAATAATGATAATGTCTGCAACTATGAATATCCTGCATAACATAGGCAACACACTCAAAACATTTTAAAACATAAAACTGCATTGCTAATGTATGTAACCATGTCTAAAAATTAATTTGCTGGAATTTTTTTTTTCACAATGAAATTAATTTTTAAAAAGGGTAAGTAAGATAATTTCAAACATCCTTACATGCTAACGTATGCAGTTTTCAAAATAAAATAAATAATTTTGTTGCTACTTAGACACACATGTGAAAGTTTCACCTACCTATAAGTAACCAGTCTGCAGTTTTTTGTTTTTCCTTTTTTTTTTCTTTAAATTAAATGGCACAATGGTGTCTACCTGCTATGATCTTATAATGTTGTTTGCTGAGATGAGTCGTGTCAGCTGTGCTGATGAATTGTCAATGATCCCATTAGATTGTGAGAGTGAATGCAGTGTTTGATCATCACAATCATCCGTCAGTTACACCTGCCCAGGAACAAGTGCACACATTATGTCTGAAAAGAGCGCACTTTGAAGTACGGCAGTGCTTGAATCACCCGCGTTGTCTTAGAAACATCTTTTCTGTACTTGGGCTACATTAATCCGCCCCTTTTTGCCCTTCAAGCCATAGGCAGTCATAAGTGTCATTTGCGTTTGGACAATAATTGCATCCAATTGCGTTCAAATGCGTAATTCTCGGTCTGCACATGCATAGAGTGATTTTCATGCAAGATACGGTATGCAAATAGACTTACGTCTGAAGATGAATCAGGCCCTCAATGTCTTCTTTTTTACCTACATCAGATCCTATTAGGGCTAGATATGGGAGGAGTTCAGCGGTCTGTGAGGAGGTTATTTAATTGCAAAAGAATTCTCAAGCAGTTAAAATATCTATCTAGGGAATATTGTACTCAGGGTCCATCTGAAACAACTTTTAGGTTTAGTGGCTCAGTACAACACTTGTCAGTTCAAGCCACTGCCCTGCTTTACATTTTATTTTTAACTACCAAAGTAATATGCCCGTCAGTTTCAATATATAATTTAAAATAAAGCTTTGATATATATGTGTGTTTAACCCCTTCGCTGCTGAAGCTTTTCTCACCCCTATGTTGAGCACTTTTGTGCTCATCGCATATTTATTTAATGCTGCTTGAAAAAACAATCAGCAGGCAATAAATTAACATAGGTGTCATTTGAAAGACGGGACTTCCCTCTTTCAAACAAAGCCACCCCTTGCGCCAGGGATAGAGAGATAGATGCTCTAAAATAGCAATCCCCTATCCCTGGCATGTCCCATAGACTTTAATGGACTGAGCACGTGTACGCAAATGTCTAAATGAGGAAATATTCCTTTCCTCTGTTAGCATTAGAAAACCCACAAATAACTGTGGGAAGTGATCTGTGGGTTTTTTTTAACCCCATAAATGCAGAAGATGAGTGGGACTCATCCTAAGCATTTTAGGGGGTCATGTAGAGGATGATTCTCACTCATCCTTAGCACCAGGGCCGGACTGGCCATCTGGCACTTCTGACAAATGCCAGAAGGGCGGATGGGCAGATGGGCCGGTCTGATCTGTCAGTGCACTGACCGTGCACTGACACCTACTGGTCACATGTGCCATGCGCAGCGCTGCGCGTGGCACATGTGACCAGTACAGGTCCTGGAAGGCAGCAGATGAAGAGCGGAGAGAAGCAGACAGACAAGAAGCTGAGAAGGTAAGTACAGAAAACGGGGGAGGGGGGGAGAGAAAAGGTGACAGACAGACAGAAAACGGGGGAGGGGGGGGGGAGAGAAAAGGTGACAGACAGACAGAAAACAGGGGGGGGGGGGTAGAGAAAAGGTGACAGACAGACAGACAGAAGACGGGGGAGAAAAGAAAGATTGCCCTTCCAGAGTGGAAATGTAAAGGATCAGTCAATCTCCAGACACCCCCAAAAACAGACAAACCAATACACCAAGACTTTCCTGACCTCCCTACCCTTCACCCCCACCCCCTGTCTCCCTACACCCTGCTCTACTAACAATACCCTCCCTGACACATTAAACGGGGGGGATAATATTGCCCACTACTGTGTAGCATAATATCAACTGGGGGCACTATTGGGGCATAATATCAACTGGGGGCACTATTGGGGCATAATATCAACTGGGGGCACTATTGGGGTATAATATCAACTGGGGGCACTATTGGGGCATAATATCAACTGGGGGTACTTTTGGGGCATAATATCAACTGGGGGCACTTTTGTGGCATAATATCAATTGGGGGCACTATTGGGGTATAATATCAATTGGGGGCACTATTGGGGCATAATATCAACTGGGGGCACTATTGGGGCATAATATCAACTGGGGGCACTATTGGGGCATAGTATCAACTGAGGGCACTATTGGGGCATAGTATCAACAAGGGGCACTATTGGGGCATAGTATCAACTGGGGCACTTTTGTGGCATAGTATCAACTGGGGGCACTTTTGTGGCATAATATCAATTGGGGGCACTTTTGTGGCATAATATCATCTGGGGGTACTATTGGGGCATAGTATCAACTGGGGGCACTATTGGGGCATAATATCAACTGGGGGCACTATTGGGGCATAGTATCAACTGGGGGCACTATTGGGGCATAATATCAACTGGGGGCACTATTGGGGCATAGTATCAACTGGGGGCACTTTTGTGGCATAATATCAACTGGGGGCACTACTGGGGCATAATATCAATTGGGGGCACTATTGGGGCATAATATCAACTGGGGGCACTATTGGGGCATAATATCAACTGGGGGCACTATTGGGGCATAGTATCAACTGAGGGCACTATTGGGGCATAGTATCAACAGGGGGCACTATTGGGGCATAGTATCAACTGGGGCACTTTTGTGGCATAGTATCAACTGGGGGCACTTTTGTGGCATAATATCAATTGGGGGCACTTTTGTGGCATAATATCATCTGGGGGTACTATTGGGGCATAGTATCAACTGGGGGCACTATTGGGGCATAATATCAACTGGGGGCACTATTGGGGCATAGTATCAACTGGGGGCACTTTTGTGGCATAATATCAACTGGGGGCACTATTGGGGCATAGTATCAACTGGGGGCACTATTGGGGCATAATATCAACTGGGGGCACTATTGGGGCATAATATCAACTGGGGGCACTATTGGGGCATAGTATCAACTGGGGGCACTTTGTGGCATAATATCAAGTGGGGGCACTTTTGTGGCATAATATCAACTAGGGGCACTTTTGTGGCATAATATCAACTGGGGGCACTACTGTGTGGTAAAATATGATTTTGGGGCACTACTGTGTGGCAAAATATGATTTTGGGGCACTACTGTGTAGTAAAATATGATTTTGGGGCACTACTGTGTGGCATAATATCAATTGGGGGCATGTACTCAGGCATGAGGGAAGGAGGAGAATGTTAATATAATGTGGGAGGCAGGCTATTAATTTAATGGTGGAGTTTAGGTGGGGGCTAATTATTTAATTTGTGCTATTTTATTTGTGGGGTGATGTGGGTTAATTTAATATTAGGGGCTAGCAATTTAAGATAGGGTGATTGGACCTTTCAATTAATAGTTGCGGGAAATAGCATTTACGTTTAATAAATAAACCTATTTCCCTCCCTCCAAACAATCCCAGCCATAAATGAAATAGCATTTACGTTTTTATACCTATTTCATTTATGGCTGGGATTGTTTGGAGGGAGGGGAATAGGTTTATTTATCAGCAGCAGCAGCTATTTATATTAAATGTAAATTCGAGGAGCTCTAGGTCTCACAAGATTTGGTAATCTTGTGAGACTAAGAGCTTCCCTGCTCACTCTACAGGAAGTTCCCACCCTGATGGATGTCAGCAGCACCAGAAGCATTGATAAGTACAGTGGGCTGGGGGTGTCATAATGTGCCTCGGGGGATGGCGTGATAAATGTAATGTTTTATTTTAATGTATGTATCATTGCCCCATGTGGCCACACCCACAACACAATGTGGTCACGCCTTTTTCGGTGCTGCCGCGCAGGCCCACCTCGGTTTCTTTCCGCTGGAACTAAGGTGGGCCTGTGGACTGTAAATGCCAGGGCTGATTTTTAGTCCCAGTCCGGCCCTGCTTAGCACTCAGTAGTGCAGTGTGTGTAGCTGCGTGTTAGAGTGCTGTGGTATAATGTGAGGGAGGGGTCTAGGGCCACGTGAGATTTCTGTGGGAACAGTAACCAACTTCCTAGGACATGTCACTCTTTGGAGGACAGCTGCTGTCTGGCTGTGTCTTTCATCACCTTTCTCGTTGGCAGTCTGTGGTGCATTTTATACAATCTATCATTCCCTGCTTAAATCGTCTAGTCTATTGATTTGCTGCAATGTCCTGTCTGTTTGGCGAATAAATAAAAAGCATGGATCTTTCTTTTCTAATTTTCAAGCTGCAAAATCTTTCTTAAACTTTTATACACAATAGACAGATTATTTCCTACCTGTTTCCTGTACCTGTTTCTTCTTTTTTAATGGAGTGTTCTAGGGATGCCACTTTACTTTAGCTAACAGTCATTATGAATTGCAGTATGATTTAGGTTTGGCTAACTGTCAGATGGATAGGTGTATGTAAAGCAGTTTCTGTAAGGAACTTTTGTTGACAAGGCATCATATGAATGCCAGAGTACGGAAGGATCCTATGCACTGGCTAGAAATGACTACTAGATTGGATTAGTGTGTGGCCTTCCAACTAGAAGTCAGCTGTCATATCACTGATGTTTACCAAAGCAGACCACTCAAGGTCTATGCTTATCATAAGTTACAGGATCGACTTAACTTAATTGTCCCCGGACAGACATACCCACTAAATATAGTTTGTGAAGTGGGTGATATGAAACAATTTAAATTAAATCCCCAACTTCAATTTTTTAAGGTGTGAAGGATAAAGGTAAACTACATTGTTCAGTGTTAACCCGACATTCTACTGTCGCTCTGTGAAAAAGGAAAGTGTATAACCTCGCCAATACAGACAGCTAGCGCTTCTCCCACATTTTTAGGACAGTGATATAGTTCAAAAAGTCGAGAATGCAGTTTGCAATTTGAGTTACTTTGACATTCACTGGCATTTCTGCAGAAGAAGTCTGAAAAGCTGACAGTCACTCGGTGTCTGCTGCATCAGAAAAGCACCTCTAACATCACAATCTCCTGCAGAGGACTGAAAGTATGACAGACTTATTTAGTTATGTATAACACTCTTTATGCCTTTGTCATATATTCATATTATATACATATTATATCAGTCACAACATTATAACCATCTGCCTAATATTGTGTAGATCCCCCTTGTGCTGCCAAAACAGCTCTGACTCGTGGCATGGACTCCACAAGACCTCTGAAGGTGACCTGTGGTATCTGTCACCAAGACCATTTAACTCCTGATTGTTGTGAGGTGGGGCATCCATGGCTCGGACTTGTTTTTCCAGCACATCACACAGATGCTTGATCAGATTGAGATGTGGGGAATTTGATGGCCACGTCAACACCTTGAACTCTTTGTCATGTTCCTCAAGCCATTCCTGAACAATTTTTGCAGTGTGGAAGGGCACATTATCCTGCTGAAAGAAGCCACTGCCATCAGGGAATATCGTTGCCATGTAGTGGTGTACTTGGTCTGCAACAATGTTTAGGCAAGTGGTACGTTTCAAAGTAACATCTACATGAAGGCTATGTCACATACCGCACCAGTTAACCATTCATTCTGGTCTATGTTCATACTGGTTTCCCTTGGTTTTCAATCCTTGTATTCACTTGCTAGTCTGATCAGTAAGGGAGACTGGTAGTCCAATGTTTCAAATGGGGAGAGAGCTTGAAAAGTCCTCAAGAGGAAGGAGCGCTAATCTATAAGTATTCAAATAACCTTTGAGTCAGAGAAGGATATTTTTGTTGGATTGCAGATAAAGAGGAAAAGACAGAGCTTTTTGTGAGATGAGCAATACAGCATAACCTTCACTGGATCCAAATGGTCTGGGGTTAAGGAGGGGGGAGGACGCATTATCCCAATATGGAGAGACAGGAGAGTTGATGGATCGGAGTTTGTACCTGAGAGTACACAAGTACTTAAATTTAGTGATCCCTGAGACCTGTGAGGCCATCATACAGGTTAACATATGGTGATGTTGCCTGGGGTGAGGGAGCATCTGCAATAGTGGGGCAGGTCTGTACAACTCTAGTCCATGGCTGGGGGGTGGGGGATCTATCAAGTCAGTGTGCTTTCTGATTTTCCCCCTCTGTGTTACTTAAACTTTCTGCCTCTAGCCTGTTGTCAAGAGGCAGAGTTTTGAGTTTTTTGGCTACTGACGCGTCCATCAAGTCACACTTGTCATCCTCTTTTTCCATCAGCTTGTTTGCTGACTCCAGTAGCCTGCGAGTCATGAACTTGGGTCTATTCCAGCTCCCATCGCCTTTTCTTTCTCCTCATGCCAGGTTGTTTCCTTTGTTTCTGGGTGGGTTCCTGGGTGGATTTTGTAGTCTGCTGGGTGGGTCTCCACTGGGTCCTCCATCATATTACACATCACCTCCTTACTGAAGATAAATGGCTGTGTAATGAAAATACAAATGCAAAAAGTTAGTATGATAACAATAGATGCACGTATTGATTTAACATTCTTTTGCAGTTCCCATCAACGTTTGAGGACTGCCAATTTATCACTGAAAGTCTGCAGTCACATTGTACTGTGTTATCAAAATGGATTCACATTAGTACACAGAAGACCAGGAGCACCAAGCAGCTGCTAGCACCAGTCATGATGATAGTAATCCTTCTTCGATATCTGTTAGAGCCTATGTTAAAGCGAATAGTGTTTTTAAGTCAGGGAAACAAAATGTAATAAAACCACCTTTTACCTTGTTAAAGAAAAAAAGACCTGTAATCCAGGCAAAGGTAACACATGCAGTGGCAAGGAAAGAATCAAACCTTCGCCTTTCTGTATGAGTGCTAGTTCATCAACTGTCACTGAGGCATCTTCTTGTAAGGTCAGTCATAACCAAGCAAGACCTTGTCATTCTGACCCAAAAATTGGTGCATAAAATACAGTTATGTGTAAAAGCCAAGCTGGAAGAAAACAGTAAGGCATTAGAAGAAAATGTATGTTCAGATTTAGAAATTACACAAATCACTGAGGAGAGACTATCCACATGTGCTATGTGTAAGCCTGACCTTTCTGATACAGTACCCATAAAGAAGACTCCTTTCAGCATTTTTGCAGATGTGTGGATGAGCAGCCCAAGTATAGGTGATACGCAAATTGAGGATGCCACTTTGGAATTGCAACATGATGAGGGGGATATTTGTGTATCTGACAACGGCAATAATGAGGATGTTGATGAGGATGATGTTGTTTGTGTAAGTCCTGCACCAGTGGAAGCAGTTCTTGCACGTGATAAGAAGAAGGCCATTGTCATGCTTGGGCATAAGACCAAAAAATCCACCTCTTATGTGTGGAATTATTTTTACCCAAACCCTGCCAACAGTTGTCAAGCCATTTGCCGTGTTTGTAAAGCGACAGTCAGTAAAGTAGGGACCTTAACCATCTAGGAACCTCATCCATGTTACGCCATTTGAAGCGAGTTCATGGCTAGCTGTTGTGAAAATCGGAAACTTATGCTAAAAAAATAACAAGCAGTCCAGCATCAGCTAGGTCCCTTCTCTCAGCTAAATCCCGGCACCTGCAATCTACACCCACAACACTGTCCTCATCAATATTCTCAGTAGCGATCAGAGTTAGTCCTGCATCCAAGTTCCTAAGGCAAGATGACGCCTCCACTATCCAGGATTCCTCAGAATTCTTGAGCGTTAGTCCCACTGCTGCTGCTCCTGCTGAGGGTGGATCTTCATCCCAGCAGCAGACCAAGAAGAAGACTACTAGTAATTTATAACAATTGACTGTTAAACAATCCTTTGCAAGAGGAAGCAAGTATGAAAGCTGTCACCCAGTCGCAAAGTGGATCACAGACGCCATGGTGGCTACGCTAGTAGTAGATCTCCATCCTATATCCACTATTAATGCAGCTGGTTTTAGACAGTTACTTGAGGTATTGTGTCCCTGTTACCAAATTCCATCACAACACCATTTTACTAGAAAAGCTATTCCTCACCTCTACCAGAAGGTTCGTAAAAATTTAATTATTGGGCTACAAAATTCCATTCTACCCACTGTACACTTAACCACAGATATGTGGACAAGCGGAACTGGGCAAACTAAAGATTATATGACTGTGACAGCCCACTGGGTTGGTGATTCACCTTCAGCAGCAGGAACAGCAGCAGCATGTACCCAAGTATGTCACATTTTACACAGGCATACTCTGTGTATCACCGGCTTCACTAAGTGGCATACAGCTGACAATCTGTTACAAAAACTAAGGGCTGCCATTGCAACATAGCTTAGCCCGCTTAGACTCTCCTCAGGATACGTCAATTTTGCTACCAATATTGTGAGAGCATTAGAACTGGGTGAATTCCATCACATTCCCTGTTTTGCTCACACAATAAACTTGGTGGCGCAGAGTTTTTCCGGCATTGGGCAACAGCATGTAGGAGATTGCAGCAGCTACAAGAACAATTTAATTTGCCCTGCCACCAACTTAAGCAAGAGGTGGTAACTAGGGATGTGCACCGGCCACTTTTGGTGTCTCGTGTTTTGGATTCGGATTTGCTTGAGGTTTTGGGTTCGGATTTGTTTTGCAAAACACCTGACGAAAGGTTTTGGTTCGGATGTAAGGTTTTGGATTCGGATTTATTTAGAAAAAAACATAAAAAGTGCTAAAAACCAGTTTTGTGGTTTTTTTTTCACTCCTACGCTATTATTAACCTCAATAACATTCAATAACAATCATTTCCACTAATTTCCAGTCTATTCTGAACACCTCACAATATTGTTTTTAGGCCAAAAGGTTGCACCGAGGTAGCTTGAGCACATAATGCCGAAAAAAGAGGTACGAGATGGAATTGTTCTGGGCCCTCCCTCCCACCCCTCGCGAGATTCGACGCGAGACTTGGACAACAGAGCCTCGTTTTCTTTTTTTTGCCCGCCGAAATATCCGAACAGTGCTCGGATCCCGTTCGGATCCGCACTGTTCGGGTGGGCTCGGATTAGCGGAATCCGAGCCCGCTCATCTCTAGTGGTAACAGGGTAGAATTCCACCCTGTATATGCTTCTGAGGATGGAAGAACAGCGAAAAGTCATCCAAGCTTACTCTACAAGCCATGACATTGGGAAAGGAGGGGGGATGCATTTTACTCAAGCACAGTGGAGAATACATTCCGTGTTGTGCAAGGTGCTGAAACCATTCGAAGTAGTCACCTGTGAAGCGAATTCAGACACTGCTTGCTTGAGCCAAGTGAATCCCTTAATTAGACTTTTGGAAAAGCAGCTAGAGAAGCTGAAGGAGGAGATTGTAGATCAAGTACTTTATTTGCTTCGCAAGGATCCAAGAGTTATTAAAATCTTGAAACCGGATCACTACATTTTGGAGACTGTGCTTGATTCTAGGTTTAAGAGCTATGTCTTCTCTTTTCTTCCAACTGACTCAGATCTCAAGTGAATAAAGGAGCTCCTGGTGAGCAAGATGACAGCTCAAGTGTTAAGTGACAGGACGGTGTCTCCTCCTTCAATTTCTCAGTCAACTGCTGCTAGGAAAAACTTAGCTTTCCCAAGAGACCCAAGGATGATGCAGATGACTCAGCACAACATTTTGACATCTGGGGGTAAATGTATCAAGCTGAGAGTTATCCAGCGGGTTTGAAAAACCAATCAGATTCTAGCTATCATTTATTTAGTACATTCTACAAAATGACAGATAGAATCTGATTGGTTGCTATAGGCAATATTGCCACTTTTCAAACCTGCCGAGAAACTCTTAGTTTGATACATTTACCCCCTGGTCTGGTTTAAAAGAATTGACCAAAAAACATGACACCTCTGCTGTAACTCCACCTGATCCTACTTTCAACATCCAAAAGATGGTGGAGGATTATTTTAACGACAGCAGAAAAATAGATACATCAGACAGACTCCTTACATACTGGGAGGAAAAAAAGGGAATTTGGTGACCCATGTACCAACTCGCTTTGCACTACCTAAGCTGCCCACCCTCCACGAGAACCTTGTTAGCGATCGGTGTAGGAAGCTACTTCCTCAAAATGTGCAAAAGATGATGTTCATAAAAATGAACTACAATTTCCATGAGGAAGGCCTTTCCCGCCAATTACATCAAAATACAGAGACTTCTGTAATGGTGGATTCTAGCGGTGATGAAATAATAATGTGTGAGGATGATGTACACACTGATGAGGGTGAGGATGAGACTGAGGATGATGACAACAACATTGGTGATTCTGCTTTTAATGTTTTCCGTTTGTTGCGGGGACAAGTAGATCATATTACTTTATTAGTATTGTAGTTTTGTATGAAGATTATTTTTCATGTATTGGGATCCGATCATGTGATCGGATGTAACTATATAAGGACGGACGCGGAGACCTGACACATCACCTTGAAAAAGATCCGAAGGCTGAGGATCAAAACCAAAACACAGGCGTCAGTGAACATCTCTATATAAAAGAGGAAATCACGGACATGGGAATTGGGGAAATAAAACATAAACTGAAAGAAAGTAATTCAAATGCATTAAAAATGTAAACATCATTTGTACCCTGGGCCTATATGTTAATATTTCTCATCTAACTTTCAGTTGGTACGGACAATCATGGCAGTATGCCTGGACAAACCCAGACATCAGCACAAAGCGATTTCCACCAGTGTGCAAGGTGAGCGGATGGTAGTAGTGCCATTGAGTAAAAACGATGCTGTGTGTGTTTCATTGTTAAAATTAACTAAATTCCGTTTTCCATTCTTCATATAAATACTATAGTCATTTCAGATCGAAAGTTCAGAAGAAGAGGAGGAGTCAAACATGAATAGTTCTCAGGCTTCCAGTGATGCAACAGGTGTGGCTACAAAGATATTTAAGCTGCAAGAATATGTTAATGCAATGAGTGCAAATATCAATGATATTAAAAAGAAATTGGATTATGTAGATATATATTGTGAGACGTTCATAATTTTTTTAGATATGTATCATTGAATGCTGTATTCTTGAGAATTTTGAACACAGTTTATACCAGTCTTTTATAAATTGGAAAATAAAAGTGTTTGGAAAGAAAATTCTTCAGTGGAATTGCTTGATGAGCCTGAAATAAAGGTCTACACAGTTGACATATGCTTTTGTACAAATGCAGGGTGTACACAGGTGTAGTGATTCTATGGACTTGTCCATAGGTTTTAGCTCAGTGGTAGTCAGCATATCAATGCTGACCCGACAACACTTACCCCGACATCTTCAGTCCGGACGGCTCCATGACGACTGTTCTGTGAACCGACTTCAACCAATCCTGATGAAGGAAGACGCTGGAGCGAGTTGATGACGTCAGTGACATAGACAACGCTGCTTTTAAGGGGGTAATTATGCGGCAATGTACAACCTTTTCTAAAGTACATTGTACATAGCCGCATACTTACATTACCCCCTTAAAAGCAGCGGGGGGGGTGTAAGTGTTGTCGGTGTAGTCAGCACCGTTATGCCGTTCTCCACCCATTTTACTGTCCATAATAGGTTATATAATTTAACTGTGTATGTATGTATATATATATATATATATATATATATATATATATATATATATATACACACACACACACGGGGTAGAGGAACGGGTGCCATCTCCTGGGGTAGATGTTAGTATACAGCAGCCGAGAGATCACACAAGTCCAAGGTTTTAGTATAACTGGCCTCAGTCAGTTTTATAAAGCAGAAAATGTAAAGAACAACTTCAAAATAAACACCTTGCCTGTCTGTCAGTAGCTAAACACAAGTCGTTCCAGACTGTCCAACTATAAAAGAAAACATTAGAAGTTCCAACACATATAGTTTACTCACAGCAAACATCAGATACTATGTAGTCCCTTCCCCCAGACAGAGCAGCTGGGGTGTCTAGCCTGACTGCCTTTAACACTCTTATACAGGTACCTTTGCATATCAGCTGTCAGGCGTTGTTCCCACACTTCCACTCTGTGCCCGAGACGATCGCCTTCCTTCTCTGCGCAACTGCATCCTTTCGCTTAGAGACGAGATGTGTTCTGTTCTCACTGCCTGGCGTCAGAATACGCATGTACAGTTCACTCGTGTCTCCTTCGCATACGGAACACGAATTGCCTAGCTGGTGGCTAACTGGGAGGGCCGCAACCTGCACGTCTCAGCAGCAAAACCCAAACCTCCTTGCGGGGGTCCCTGGAGAAAACTGGAGGCGTGTTAGACTCCACGCCTCTCTGTTTAGCACAACCAAAACTAGCAGGTAAACCTTCATTTCTGATATCCGTGGCATCAGCCTATCCTCAGACTGGAGGCCCAAAAGACCTGAAATGGAGCCTAATGGATGGATCGCGCCCTCACTATCCATCCATAACCCCAGGAACCCTTTAACAGTTTTTACCAAAGGCAACAAGCCTTTAGCAACCCATTTATTTACACACAAACATTTTCCTGTTTTTTTTTTAAAACATGTAGGTCAGAAACCTGGGACAAACATACCTGCCCAAAAACACTATTCCATTGTTTTTAACACAGTACATGTGTTTAAATTACATGATCAATACACTTTCGTCCACTTGGCAGGTGCTGTGGTACAGATGTAGGGTGTCCAAAGGTGTAGAGAACCTATGGACTTTTCCATATGTTTTATACTGGCCACAATAGGTTATACAATTTAGAGTTGAAATCTTTAGTGTGCATATATATATCGATCTATATATAGATATATATTGTATAGATATATTAAGACGAATATATATAATTAATATATATTAACAGGCAAAAGAACTATAAATACAGGTATATAATACAGAATTTAAAAAATGGACACATGGCACATCAGTAAATAAATTAGATTTTATTGAGAATAATGATTTTTCACATGTGTTAACAATTCATGGTGTAGACACTTGCATACAGGAACACATAGATGACATACAGAGTATGTAAAAAGGTTTATTACTGATTCGCTATGAAAAAATTCCATGTGATTTACGTTTAATTTTTCAAAACACAGCACATCATAGATTTAAATATGCACACCCACACTTCCGAATTGGCATAACATTATTCCATCGTACATCGTGATTTTTAGTACGTTTATAAAATCAAATCAAGCGATACAATGTCCTTTGGTACAATAAAACATAATCGTATAAGCATACACACTAATGCGATATCTTACCAAACGGTTGTTTATCATGTGATTGGCATGATAATTGGAAGAGAAACCTGTAGTGTGTACCCAGCTTTAGTTACAATTATAGATGTTCACTGACCCCCGTGTTCTGGTTTTGGTTTTGGTTCTGGATTAACTTTGTGTTTTGGCAAAACCGCCCTCGTGTTTTTGGTTTTGGATCTGTATTTTTTAGAAAAATTGCTAAAAATGCTAAAATCACACAATTTTGCTCATTTTTTGTTCCTACATTATTATTAACCTCAATAACACTAATTTCAAGTAATTTGCAGTCAATTTTGACCACCTCACAGGTCACAATATTATTTTCACTTTCGGACACATACTGCTGCGACCTGGCTGGATGCTAAGCGACAGAGCAATGACTCAAACACACGGCAGTTCCTACCACATCTAGGAAACATTGGCACATGGCAGTGTCAGAAAAGAAAAGTGGTGCAAGATGGAATTGTCCTTGGATCATGAAATCAGTTATGGTTCATTTGATCGCTCCACCCGTTCCTTGGATAACTGTGGTAATTTTACAGCTAAATACATGTACAGAGTGAAGTGGGTGGTCATATACATGGACACCCTCAAAGGTGGGAAAGGGATCCCGGATATCCCCACCATGCTTCAAGGCTTCTATTCTGTAACTGCATCCGCAGAACTCTAATTGAAAAGAACATTTGTTCTGCTGGGAAGTCCATGTCTCGCTTTTTCCTCCTGCCTCTTTGGAGGACCCTTGGTTGGGACATGTGGGACAGCTCCTTCCCTTACAACTGGACTACACCTTGGTTTTACCAAGATGACCATCCAGGACTGTCGCAGGCTGATCCACAGCCTTCTAAGAGACTATAACACCATTGACAGTCCTGAGGAAGATGATTAATTTTCTGTCTTCCTCTTCTACTTCTCCCCCTATGGGGGGTATTCAATTGTTAGCGTTAATGCTCTCGAACGAGTGCTCAAAAAATCTTAGCGTTAGCTGAAATTCCACGAGTAAACTACCGTATTAACGTTTTTCGCGCGCAATATTACCGTATAAACGGTAATATTTTGTGAGCGCTCGTTTTTTAGCGTTAACGCTAACAATTGAATACCCCCTATGTGTTTGTTTATTCAATAAAACCTTCGGCTTCTGTTGACCCCTTCCTTACCCCCTCCAACCCATTCCCACATCACTGTTTGAAGTTTTGTTGAATGTCTTGCCTTAATTTATGCACCCTTCCCTATATTTGTGGCTGTCTCAATAAAGCTTCGGTCTTCTGTGTACTGCTGTGAATCAATTTTGATAACACAGAACAATGTGACTGCAGATTTACACCAAGCCTGCCAGCCCTAGTATTTGTTTTTCAGCAATGACAATTAGCAATTGTACAATGGAGCTCTCATCTTTGTGTGTTACCTATATAACACTGAACATTATGGGACTGCAGATTTAGAAGACCAAGCTAGCCAGACCTAGTAATTCTATTTCAGCAATGACAATTAGCAATGGAGCAATGGAGCTCTCCTGAATATCACTGTAGACTTTAAAGAACACTGCTACCCCTCCTCTTTCTATTCTACCTATGACGCTGCCCAACTGCTCTACAGACTGTGCTACCCCTTCTGTGTCCCTCTGTGAAATGGCGCTGGATCGCCATGGAGGGCGGTACTTATAGAATCCAAAACTTGCGAGATCTGAGGACATAACTATGACGTTTTGCCTCGTTTTTAATTCCGAAAAAGCGCGAAAGTACCGAGTCGGCTCGGCACTCGTATTTGCTAAGTTCGGGTGTGTCTTAGGGAACCGAGCCTGAGCATCTCTAGTTACAATGCTTTGGCAAGAAACTGTGCTGGTGAGGGAAAATGTTGCTGCTGTCTGTGCTAAATGTGCAGCAATATAAGAAATCTTAATATCTGGAAAGCTGCAACCTCCATTTTTTCTAGGCCTGTGAAGAACTACATACCTGATCATCAAGGTGTCCACTTCCATACAAACTTGTAGAATGCTTTCTTTGATACCGTTGTGTGTTTATTTTAAACCACCACCCATAAAACTTTATTTTTTATAAAATGTTCAGTTTTGAGATTAAAAAAAAGGACGGCATAATCACAGGAAATATAGACATTCTCAATAGTTTGGAGAAGAAACATCTAACTTGTTTTAAGGAATTGCTCATTATATAACTCGAAGCGTTACATGATAAGGAGACATGGAATGAACATGAAGCAGTCCCTGGTGTTAACCTCAGAACAGGAAGTGTTTACATCCAGCTATGTATTATACTTCTCAGCTATTTTTTCTTTTATCAAAGATCAATCAAAACAAAAATCCTGTACAAACCAGACTAAAATGCTGAATCCTCACTCTGCCCTCAAACAGGAAGGCCAATACAAATAAGTATATATAAATACATAAAATAAAAGTCCTTCTCCAAAAATATAAATCTTACATCCACATTCATTACCAGCTCCCATTCTCGTCCACAGGACTTTTTTTGGGCTAAATCCATTATATGGAACTCCTATTTCCTCTAGCCTCCATACCTTCAAGTGTTTCCCCTGAAACTTACCTCTTCAGGCAAGCTTATTAAAATTCCGAAGCACTCTCTTAACCTCCACAAGCTTCTACCCCATCACCACCATTCTACACAGTTAATACAAAGCTTACATTTGTTCTCTTTCTATACCCAAACAACGCTCTGACCCCCAGACCAACGTTGCTGTGTGACTGATATCATATAGCCCAACGTTTCCCTTTGCTATCTGTCTGGACTACAATGCAATATGTGCAATAGGCACCTCATGTAGCAAACTGCTATTTTGCTACAAATTGTAAGCTTGCAATCAGTGCCCTCTAACCTCTTTGTCTGTTTGTTAATACCCAATCTTATTTTATTAAAGTGTTTGATCCCAATTGTAAGGTGCTGCTAAATATGCTTAGACTTTGAAGTTCTTATTGAACACCTTACAGCCACTGGTCAGATCTGCCTTGCTACAGGGAGAGCGAAACATTGCCAATGGGGATCAGTAGAGATCTGAAATATATGTGATAAAATTCTGGGTACCAGGGGAGGGACCAAAGTACCATGGGTGTGATATTATAGGAAAATGATGGGACTAAGCAAACCTCTTATAAAAAAATGGAAAATCATTTAAAATGCATGTATAATCATGCAGCAATTTTAAAAAGTTCTCACAATGTTTTCAGTACAAAATAAAGGACGAAAACACACTGAATAAGCTACTTGCAAAAGGATACCCAGATCCCTAAAAGCATAAGTTGTTCACATGTGCATAAAAATTAAACACAAAAACATATGAAAATAGTGAATAAATTATTTTCTATGTCTTTTAGTCCATGTTGTGTTTAATATTTTTACATGTGTTAAGAATGTACATATTTCAGCATAGGACTCCAGGAGCAGAACGAACTCCTAGGCTCTCAAGATTATATACACTATATAGACAAAAGTATTCGGACGCTTGACCATTACACCAATAGGGACTGCAATGACTTTGTATTTGAATACATATACTTTAATATGGAGTTGGTCCCCCTTTTGCAGCGATAACAGGTTCCACTCTACTTGGAAGGCTTTCCACAAGATGTTAGTGTTTCTGTGGGAGTTTGTGCCCATTTATTCAGTAGAGCATTTATGAGGTCAGGAACTGTTGGACGAGAAGGCCTGGTTCGCAATCTCCATCCCAGTTCATCCCAAAGGTATTCAATGGGGTTGAGGTCAGGGGTCTGGGGGGGTCAGTCAAATTCTTCCACACCAAACTCATCAAACCATGTATTTGTAGTCCTTGCTTTGTCCACTGGGGCACAGTCATGTTGGAATAGAAATGGGCCTTCCCCAAACTGTTGCCACAAAGTTGGAAGCATAGCATTGTCCAAAATGACTTGGTGTGCTGAAGCACTAAAATTGCCCTTCACTGAAGAAAAGCCCCATACCATTATCAGGGCCATCTTAACAACATTATGGGCCCCCGGGCAAAGCAGTGCACCGGGGCCCCTACATATATATATATATATATATATATATATATATATATATATATATATATATATATATATATATATATATATAATATATATAGATGTATAGAGATACAGATATAGATATATAGAGATAGAGATAGATAGATGTACTTGCTCAGTGACCCTTGAAGGTTTTTTTTGCAGGTTTGGTTTTTTTTCAGAATTATTTATTCTAATTAAGAGCCCTGCCTATGGGGCCCCCTTGTCCGTGGGGCCCCCGGGCACCTGCCCATCGTGCCCAATGGAAAAGATGGCACTGACCATTATCCCTCCTTCACCAAATTTCACAGTTGGCATCATGCAGTCAGGTAACGTTCTCCCGGCATTCAGCAAATCCAGACTTGCCCATCTGACTGCTAAACAGAGAAGCGTGATTCGCCACTCTACAGAACACGTTTCCCCTGTCCAGTTTTGGTGTGCTTTACGCCACTCCATCCGACGCTTGGCATTGGTCTTGGTGATGTGAGGCTTGCATGCAGCTGCTTGGCCATGGAAACACATTACATTTAGCTCCCGCCGCACAATTTTTGTGCTTACATTAATGCCAGAGGAAGTTTGAAACTCTTCACCTATGGAATCAGCAGAGTGTTGGCGACTTTTACTCACCGTTATTATTATTATTACCATTTATTTATATAATGCCACTAATTCCGCAGCGTTGTACAGAGAACTCACTCACATCTGTCCCTGCCCCAATTTGGCTTACAGTCTAAATTCCCTAACACACACTAGGGTCAATTTTGTTAGCAGCCAATTAACCTACCAGTATGTTTTTGGAGTGTGGGAGGAAATCGGAGCACCCGCGGGAAACCCACGCAAACACGGGGAAAAATACAAACTCCTCACAGATAAGGCCATGATCGGGAATTTAACTCATGATCCCAGTGCTGTAAGGCAGAATTGCTAACCACTTAGCCACCGTGCTGCCAACCATGCGACTTAGCAGTCGTTGACCCTGCTCTGTGATTTTATGTGGTCTACCACTTCGTGGCTGAGTTGCTCTTGTTCCTAAGCGCTTCCACTTTCTAATAATATCACTTACAGTTGACTGTGGAATATCCAGCAGGGATGAAATTTCATGAACCGTCTTATTGCAAAGGTGACATCCTATCACAGTACCGCACTTGAAGTCACTGAGCTCTTCAGAACAATCCATTTTATATCACAAATGTTTGCAAATGGAGACTGCATGGCTAGGTGCTTGATTTTATATACCTCTGGCGACGGGTATGATTGAAACACCTCAATTCAATAATTAACAGGTGTGGCCAAATACTTGTGTCCATATAGTGTATATATGAGACCATGCCCCTACTTGTGGACTATGTCTGGAGGTATGTGAACGGCCTGTTATAATTTTTTTTTGTTACATAAATTATTTTCCAATTTTCGGGCAAAGGTTACAAAGAATGAAAATGACAACAGGTTAATCTTTTAAGGAGAAACATTGCTGACAGCTCCATAGTCGTCAGTTAATTAATACAACATTGGAATTTTAGTTTTTTTTTTGTTTGAAAAGACAGAAAGGTACAGAGGAACAAAACAGAGAGGGAAGTTAGATTAAGGACATGAGGGATGATCTGGATGAAAGAGTTCAGGTGTAGACGAGAGTTGAGGGATTGAGTGAGCAAAGAGATCATAGATCTTTTGAAATTATGTAGCCTAACCCTTAATTGAATATTTCCTGTAATGTTTCCTTGTGTCCTGATTTTACCAGGACAGTTCTATTTTTTTACACCCAATATTAAATCTTAACTTTATATAATTATTAATTTCATCTCATGATGAACTTAATTTAACATGGTAAATGGTAAAATAGCTATTTTATCTTGTTACCTAAAAGGAAGTATGGAGTGGATTTCACTGTCCGAGCAAATGTCAGGTCACACTGATGTCCCGGTTTCAGTGGCGCACGCAGGGGAGGTTTCTGGGTCTCCAGAAACCCCTCCCCTCCACTAACGATGTGCCCCATAGTGCGTCGGCGGACGCTTCTTTGACAGCGCCGCAGCTGCTGTATAGTACAGTGCTGCCAAAACGGAGCTGCTGCGCATGCGCCCTCTTGGGAGTATTTGTTTTTTTTTTCGATGGGGGGGGGGAAGAAACCCCCCCTAATAATCCTGCGTTCGCCCCTGGGTTTTCATCTCAAAATTACGGGAGCTCTGAAGGTAATGTTTGCTCTGAACCTCATTTAATTTGATCTGAAATCTAATATCATAATAATTAATCATTACAGAAGTTGCTACAACTGTAAATTCTAATTCAGAGGCAAACACCGAGGAACACTACATTCGTGACTCGTGCAGACAGTAGAAATATGAAAGGAGCCTCACGTCACCAGCATAGTGTGAATCATGTGATCCCCGCCCTCCTCAATGCGGCATAACTCCCGTCCCATCCCCCAGGTCGCGTCATGTGACCTGCCACAGCTACGCTGCCAGCGGCGTCCATGTTGAGTGTGGGTAGCATATCCCAAATAATCACATTATCAGGAGAACATGTGCATTAATTATAATACTAAAACAAAAAAATGTAACGTCAAAACAACCAAAGTCTCGACGTATATGAAATATGAGAAGGAAATATAACGCTTTACAAAACAATATTAAATGAGCCCGTGTTTGTCAAAACATTATTAAAACTAGAAATGGTAAAATAATTTGACACCATTTTGAGGAAGTTTACCAATACCACGGTAACAGGGTATTCCCTGGATAATGGCGACAGGGCGGCTTCAGTGAGTGTCAGTGACGTCACGGGGCCGGACTTTAGACTGGAGAAGGAACGAGTGTCTGATGCTGAGCAGTCATCTTCAAGGTACGGGGATTATAGAATAAATGAGAATATAATGGTGCTTGGTAGTGAGAGAACCTGGGGTTAGCGCACCGACACGTATTGCAGGGTTTATGGTATATATGGTAATATCACCGGACGTATATGTAGGTAATAGGTCCATATATGTGTAGTGGGTGTGAATTGTATAGGATACAATTGCGTACAATATTGTGTGGCTCAGGTTCTCTGTGGGATACACTGAATCCCAGAATATCGTTTGTTTTGTATATTGTAAATCGTGCAAGTTCAGCCATATATTGACTATGGAAATGGTGCTATAAAGGACCTGACAACAGGATGGATTGTTCATACAATTGATACTGGATACAATGACAATTCCAATGCCAGAGTTACGTGGTGGCATATCGTCATGTCTTCTGTTTGTGTTTTGGTTTTTTTACCTACTGTGCACATTTCGTTTGATTTTCTTTGTGGTAGATGGATAGGACTGCAAGGGTCAGTGATAATACAGTATAAGTGGAAGTCTTTCACCTGAGTGCTGTTCTATCCCCCCACGAAGCTGCTGCTGTTGTCATTTATGGATGATTCAGATGTAGTGTAGTAATCTGTAAAATATCAACTAAATGCTGCTTGTTGCATTTTTTTAAAATTTATTTTGTAAGGGCTTGTATTTGCTGGAGCTTTTTCATGAACTGGGCTGAGGTGGGTTCCTGTTTGAATGCACAGAAAAATAATCATAATTCATGAGGATGAAGTATAGGTCTACAGTAAATGGGAGTGTTCTTAGAGAATACTGAATGAAATATGAACACACCATTATGTATCTTTTTGTAAATGGTCAATCTAGTGTCCACTACCAACTCTCTTCTGTGGCATGGACTTGTTATAAAGTAGGGATCAGTGATTCCCTATTTGCAGGGAAATGTCGCACAGGGCTCCAAAATGCCACTATGTTGTAGCTAAAATATGTAGTGCTTAATCGTTGCATTGTTATTTTCTGGGCCTTATATTTGTTGAACATTGAAATGCAAATAAATGCCATTATAAAATATAGAGTATAGACTGCTCTTAACATGCATTTTAAGGCATCTCTGTGCAGTGGACGACAGAGACATGAAAGAACATGCACTTTACAAGCCTGTTAGTGATAGATACATTTTTCACAGTGATATATAAGATTTCTATATACACATAGTATAGAAACATGTATGCATTGCATAAAGGATCTAATTAACTCACACCTACGTGCTGTTATTGCGCTTTCAGCTGCTAATGTCTGAGAAATACATTGAAAATAGGTTGAATTGCTTTGTAGCTAAAGGCTGTAAAGGCTGCCGGTACATTGGATTGTATCTGAAAAAGCCCCATACATCAGAAATACATGTAAAATGTGTAAAGTACATGGCTCTAAAGTTAGTTTTCATGTATTTTACCCATTTGTCCTTCCTCATATTTATGAAAGGGCCTTTTAGTTATAAATGATTCCAGGTAGACGGAGCTTCATATATAATTTATTTACAAGGTACAATGACACCAGTGTATGTTTCTCTCATTGTTCTTTTTCCGAGTGCTGCTTTGTAAATTTGTGAACCATTTCAAAGACAGGTCACTGTAGCTGTAACATGGACTGATTATTCTTTATTTAGGTCAAAGTATACTTATACACTTTTGTGAGCTGGTTAAAGGTATGCTATAGCCAAAATGTAAAAAATTGACACGCAGAAATGCATGCATGTTCTAATATAATGAGTCACTTGGTGAGTGTTCAGGTGTTATTTAAGCCATGTAGTGCCCTGGCATTCTTCGACCACTCTCATGCATTTTTGTAAATGATTGATTACTGACGCTTTGTAACAACAAATGCCACTTTGGCAAGATTGGGCATGAACGAACAGTTGGGGCCTGGTGTCTTATTCACTAAAAATAATAACTTGCTGCTGTCCATTGATGTTTGTTGTACTGATGGAGCTGGGATATGAGGGCAAATCTGTGGCATCAGCGGCTAGAGGTTATGGAGGAGGATGTACAGGGTGGCCCCTCCAGAACAGCCTCTCTAGTATTCTGCACTGCTTGCAGCATGAGTTGGTATGCATTGATGGGAGAGCGTGCAATAGGAAGTGGAGCGGACTGAGTTGCAGGTAATAATGTCTGGGATCTGTCACTGCATGAGATAGGAAGAAGGGTAATGCAGATTTAATGGAGCACTATATATCTCATTGATCATTATTTACATATGTGTTATGTTGGAACATGCGATATGTCATTTTTGTTTCAATATATATGTGCAGGATGAATATGTATATATTTTGGATATTATAAATATTAAGGTGCAGATTGACCACATACATCTTAAAGAGGGTAGTTTGAATATGAGGTAGACTGGAATTCATGTATGGGAAGTGAGTTTGTATGTGAAATAGACATATGATACGTTGTCTGGTCTTTCATGGAAGTAGTAAGGGGTCTTTTCCATGCATGGCAGATGCGGATTATGACCGAAGAGGAGGTATATCGGTATAGGGAAGGAGAAAGACAAATGGAGTTATAGGAATTCAAGCTTCCATCATAGAGATAAGGATTCTCTGTGTTTTGTACTGGAACAATGACATCTTAAGGCAGGCCAACCAAATATGATAAGGTTTATAGGTTTTTTAAACATGCTGGTTGGTATTGGGTCTGTATATGGAATGCATGTGCTTTTGAAGTATTAATATGTGTGCTGAACTCTTGTTTGCAGGCTTTTATCTCTAGTCGGCTTAGGCACCTAGATTCACAAGGGTTGAGAGGTTTGCTATACATCAACTTGCATAGAGATTTAATTGTATGTAAGTCTACAGGTGTGGAGAATTTGTTAGGTGGGTACACTTTTGGATGTACTGGTGTGGGGTTAGGTACGATTTGTCAACGCTGAACCTGTCGACATCCAGAGTGCCAACACCAAAATGTCGACGAGTTCAGATGTGGTTAAAATAGCGACATTGTGACCGTTGACAGGTAGTAAAGTTGACATTCAAATGCCAATGCCACCGCCAGCACAGTACAGTAAAAATAAAGCGTTGACATAAATAATAAATATTAATAAATAATAATAAAAAGTATGCCCTGCCCCAAGCAGCTTAACCCTAATGCTGCCAGCCTAGGCTGGTGCTGGCAAGATCAGGGGGACAAAGCATGGGGTCCTCTCCGATTTTACTAGTACCAGCACAAGGCTTTGTCGCGGCTGGTGGCGCTATAGCAGGGGGACCCACAGTGTGCGGTCCCCCTGCCAATATGACAACCAATGCCAGTATGACGGACTTATTTAGTTATGTATAACACTCTTTGTGCCTTTTTCATATATTCATATTATATACATATTATATCTGTCACAACATTATAACCACCTGCCTAATATTGTGTAGGTCCCTCTTGTGCCGCCAAAACAGACCCATCGAGGCATGGACTCCACATTTGCTCTAGGTCTTATATATGTGCTCCTTTTTGAGCCAAACTCGTTTTATGTCCATAGTACTCTTTTCTACTCATCAAACGTCTAATGACTGTTGTTTTGCCCATTGTGAAAAAAAAAAAATTTCCCCGCCTGCCACTTTCAGTTATAGCTTTTTCTTTGCAACTCTGCCTATAAGCCCAGCTTCCCAGACTCGTCTTTTTACTGTTGCAGAAAACCACTCGGGACCTATAAGGTGTCTTGCTTCTCAAACTGCAGACTGATGTACATCTGGTGCATCTGTGCCTTTTGTTTCTTTTTCTGTCTTGGTTAGTTCCAGTTTGCCTTTTCCTCTCAAGACAGTCGAGGACCTCTGTATGAAATCTTCAGTTTCTTGGCAATCTGATGCACAGAATAACCTTCATTTATCAAAACTACAATAGACTGATGTGTTGCTTGAGAAAGCTGTTTTGTTTTTTTCTATTTTCGAAACCAGAACTAGGGCATTATAGTAATTGCTGCTAAAATTGCGGTATTTCAATCATATCTAAATTATAAATCAGTTGTTTCAAGCAGTAAGTCTTTTGTGACTTAGTAATCTCGTAACCAGATTTTTAGATCAATTTAAGTTTAAAATATATAATAAATGCTTTCAAAAACAATGATTTTTTTTTTTTGTGTGATTCCAAACTATTGCATGTTTGTGTATGTATGTGTGTGTGTGTGTGTGTGTGTGTACGTATGTATGCATATACATGAGTTTGATTCCTTATCTGTGTGGAGCTTGTATGTTCTCCCTGTGTTTGCGTGGTTTTCCTCCCACACTCCAAAAATATACTGGTAGGTTGATTGGCTGCTATCTAAATTGACCCTAGTGTGTGTGTGTGTGTGTGTGTGTGTGTATATGTTAGGGAATTTAGACTGTAAGCTCCAATGGGGCAGGGACTGGTGTGAGTGAGTTCTCTGTACAGCGCTGTGGAATTAGTGGCACTATATAAATAACTGATGATGATGATGATAGTTGCATAGCTTTCCCTTCCCCAAGACTAGTACAGCAATGGGGATCCCCAGCATTTATAAAATACATCTCCCACACTAATTTTGTCTTGGGGATCTTTGCTCAAGAGCCGCAGAAGAGAAGGGATCCAACACAGTGATTGTAATGTGGCAGATTTCTGTTTGGGTAGTTGTGGTACTAATGTTAGGAATCTATTTTTTAATGAACATACCTGCATATGACAGAAATACTTTATGTAGGAATACCGCAGAATCCTGGGTTATGTTTTTACCAAAAGCTGCAGATTACAACCCCAACAGTAAACTATTCTCACACTGCTAATTTTGTAGCAGCCAGATAAATGCCAGAGTGGATCTGCATTACTGCTAATACCGAATTAGCATGGGCTTTTGCCAATGTGGCAAATGCTCCTGTAGAAAAAGACAAACACAAGGTTTTTTTTTGGTGTTTGTTTGTTTTTTGTTTTTTTTTTGGGTGGGGGGGTTGTGTGAGATTATCAGATTGTGATTTGTTCTGTAGATTGCTCTATCTGATGTTACTGATTTTTGCTGTGGGCAAAGTAACTTGACCAGAGGAAAGTGGTCTGACTGTAGCCGTCTTATCCTTTCCTGAGCTAACACTACATATTAGTTGCTATTTTTCTTGGTAAAGGTTTAACTCAAGTTTTCGAACAAACTTGTGTTGGTAGAATGTTCCGATAAATGATCGTACATAGATTCTAGCCAATAATTATTTTAATTTGAAATGAAAATTGCCATTTAAATTGTAAATATTTTGGGATTGAAAATTAGAGTAATTGTGAGAATTTAAACTTATGGAAAAAGCTTAAACGTTACAAAGATTAATTTTGAGCCAAACATTTATGGCTAATCCTAAAGTATGAACGGACAACAGTTATTTATTATACTAAATAACTGTAGATACTTTCATGTCTTAAGCTGGGTACACACTACAGGGTTTTTGTCCAATAATCAGCTCAACCAGCCGACATACGACCGCTCGTTCAAAAGTCAGGTCAGTGTGTGTAGTGACACGATGGTCGAAAGTCTTCCTAAATGGATGATTGTCGCCTCATTTGGTTGATCGTACTGTTCAATATTTTCGTTTCAATCTCCTTTCCGTTGTGTAGTGTGTATAAATTTCCGACCAATCCACGACAATCCTCCGATACTTCCTCGACCTGGGGGGCGTGTGTATGTAAATTTGTGATGCCTGTACCAGTCCCACGTGGTGCGGTATCCGCACATCACTGACTTGTGTTTTGTATAGATGTGTATTGCACCTGTCTGGTTGCAGACCATTACACTTGTATAAAGCACATGTGTTATTACCCTTTGCATCTATATTGGGAGCCTAGTCATATTTACCCTTTATAAACTTATACCTTTACAAACTATTCAACTTGTAAAGTCATATTAACCTTTATTAACTAATATTTGTAAAATACCTAGAATAAACCACACAGTGTTCATGCAACAGTTTTATTGCAGGAAAATTTTTTTTTTTTAGTGCAGAATATGACAAGTGAAAAAAATAGTATTACACTTTAAAGGTGTTACTGGTTTGTGGCAGAACAGTTGCAAACAGCATACACATTTCAAAAATTTCTCAAGGTTTTTAATTTTGTTCTTGATGTCGCTTGGGTTTCTATTCCCTTTTAATTTCTTTACCTACGAAACAAGGAAATAAAAAATGTTTACCATTAAACTTCTATATCTGTAATTTATATCCAACACCAGAAATACTCTCATTTTCTCACCTTGCACACTGTTTGAGATCAGTTTATGTTGTGGTCCCTGTGGCGCAATCGCAATAATAGCGGGCTTAGCCTCCATATATTCTGGAAAACAGGTGCCATTTTGGTTAATTATAACGGTACAGGTATTTGACCAAAGCATTTAGCTGTCTATACATGTTCACTGAAATACCTTCGTTTATAACTTCTTTCATATCTTGGGGTTCAACATCAATTTTTGGGGTGTTAACTATAGTTAAAGCTCTGCCCCTTTATGCTAATGTCTTTGGTATATCGTTACATGGGGCAGCACGGTGGCGTAGTGGTTAGCACTTCTGCCTTACAGCACTGGGGTCATGAGTTCAATTCCCGATCAAGGCCTTATCTGTGAGGAGTTTGTATGTTCTCCCCGTGTTTGCGTGGGTTTCCTCCGGGTGCTCCGGTTTCCTCCCACACTCCAAAAACATACTGGTAGGTTAATTGGCTGCTAACAAATTGACCCTAGTCTGTCTGTGTGTTAGGAAATTTAGACTGTAAGCTCCAATGGGGCAGGGACTGATGTGAATGAGTTCTCTGTACAGTGCTGCGGAATTAGTGGCGCTATATAAATAAATGGTGATGATGATGATACATGCCCCGCAAATGATGCTTCAGTGTGTACGAATTAAAATTATTGCTCACGACAACATGGCTGTAAAAAGTCCCTAACGGGACGGCCGCTCTTCCCTTTATCGTCTAAAACAAGGCTAGTGTGTATGCAGTCCATTGACCGAGCGATCGGACCATCGATCGGATGTAAATTCGATCGGCATAAAAAGTTGGTGGAAAATTCTGTAGTGTGTACCCAGCTTTACCTGCATCAACAGACCACTTGGCACTTCTATATCCTGTCTTTCGGTTCCCCTCTATATGCTTCTTCCACATTGTAGATTTTTAAAGTATTTTTATTTTTAAAATCCACATTTTTATTTTTCTAAATTTAAATATACTGTGATGCAACAAACAATAATACTAGTCTATGAGAAGATATAAGCACATCTCTGACTCTCAATTTAATAATTATAAATATGTTGACAAATAAGGTTCTTATTGCAAAAAATCATTAACAATAGGGTAAGCTATGTATAAAAGTTTTCAATAAAGAAAACTATTTGGACAAAGGTTAAGGAAGAATTTAGTAGTAATAGGGTAAGCACTGTGTACACACGTAAGAAGAATAGAGCATACCACTAATTGTCCAGATGTTGGCTGGGCTTAACGGAAACCTCAAAAGGCGTGGGGCTCACATGAATGTGGGTGGAGTTTTGAACAAAATATATTGTTTGTTGTTTTTTAAACTCATTTCAAATAGAGTGAAATTCTCTTGAATATTCTAACTTGAAATGACTGAGTACAATCCCTCTCCCAACAACTAGCAGAGAAAGCTGGGGTCCAGTGTTTAGAACCTCTGCTGTGTCACATTTGTCCTACCGACTCCTCTACAGTTAATTCATACTTGCCTACCTTTGGCAAGTTGTATCCGGGAGAGGGGTGTGTCTAGAGGACGCGATTCACCGTGAATCGCTGCATTTTAGCCCCACAATTGCGGGATGCTGGAGATTTGCCAGCTCTCCCGGGAGTCTGTGAGACCGACCCGAATTTCGGGAGTCTCTCAGACATTTCGGGAGAGTTGGCAAGTATAAGTTAATTCTGTCAGAGGAGGCAGGAAAATTTAGCATTCTCAGAATCCCAGTGCTCTCCTGTATTGAAAGCTCACAGTGGGTGAACATTTTCTGCCTCCTCTTGTTTTAAGTAATGTTCCATTTCCATGTCATGGATATTTTACTGTAAATGTTTATTACACATTCTGAAATGTGTATAAATATATAACTGCTAGCTCTTGTGTAAATGATTAATGACCCCTTTTGTGTAAATATTTCATTCTTTACTAAGGCACTACAATGTTCTATTGAGCTGTATATAAAAGTACTCTTGGTACCTATGTACCAGATATTTCCTTAAAGTGTTTATCCACCAATACTATGGGACTTCTACCATTTACTCTGTTAGCAGGCATTCCCATATACCTGAGAACTCTGCTGATCACCTTCGGCACAGCTTGATTCTCTCTAGCTTCTCGTAATTGAAAGCCTTACGGGGAGACTGATTTTGACCAAATCTCTTAATGTACTAATAGTAAATCTCCCTTTTTTTTTTCACAGTAGTATTTCCTCTTTTGCCTCTCACAAGGCACTGTGAGGTCTGGAGTCCCTTTGCTTTCAATGTGGCTTGAGATCAGTACCTGCTCAGCAAATCACAATGTAATGATTGCTTGTGATTGGCTGAGCTTTTGTTGTTAATTTCTAAAGGCAATGCATTTTATTTACTTTCATAAAGATTGGGGTAATGTTCCAAGCAATGCACTTTGAAAATATCCAGACTAGTACACATCTTTTAATAGCGGCACTTCATGTGTTTGTATGATTGCCTTACTAGTAATAAATGTGAGTGTTTAATTGTAAGCCATTATTCAGATAATTACTTTCTGTTTATCTGACAACTCAGCTGCTGAAATGTGATGTCTCCATAGGCCCAGGAGCAATCTGGCCTGCTCTATCATATCCATTTTTGAGAAGTCACATTACTCTCAAGTGATACTTATTTTTGCCCACAAAGCCTCCAGGGCTCATGTAGAATTTGAACAGCCCTTGCTAAAAGTGAAACAATTTTAGGTGTCAAACGTCTATTTTTAACTGTACTTGTCCTTGAGGTCTGAAACAATACTCAACCAATTGGTTCTCTAGGAACTAGTGAAATCCCTGGTTCATGAGGCACAGAGTGAGGTACACTTATTTCTCATGAATATTGGCTCAGTAGACTGGCTTGAAAGAGATGACTAAGCATGTTTCATTAATATGCTAAAAGAGGATACCTTTCCTAAGTCTGTCTCATTTAAAATTGTTTTCAAGCCATCAGTGTTCTTTGAGAACCTTTTGCCCCCTGATGCTAATCCTTTCACTGTATCAGTAATATCGTTGCCATGTTTGCCCATTTTACAGGTGTTAGACATATATATATTATAATTGGCAGCCATATTTTGTATCCCCTCGACCAAATTGGGACCAATATGGTCTGACAGTACCAACTACTCTCCATAAAGCTTATCGGCTGGTGTAGTTCATAATAAAGTAACACTATTGTAGTCACTAAATGATCCTGCTATGACATAAAATTGTTGTGTCCTAAGCAAGTAATACAAATGACAACTAAAATATACAGTGGCCTCTCTTTATACTGACACCATAGCATTGCTGTCAAAGTATAAAGAGAGTAGCATGAAAGGGAATTAATATCTGTTCTTACACATTTGTGTAGAGCCGGCGGTAGTGAATAGGGAGGGTGTTTGGAATATCTAATTTAAGGGTTTGCATGTAGTTCGACACCAATTTAAAATGGTTCCATTGAGTTAATACACTTTTGCCTTTAGCAAAATCAGATTTGTTTGTGCATTCCTAAAGTTCTTTTATTGGTAATTGCTATGCCTCCCTCCAAGAGGTCCATCTTAGCAGTCAGGCTATACAGGCAGGGAGAGTGGAATGCTTGAAATTCCAGCTCCGTTTATGATTTACAGTGTTCCAGCTGATAGTCTTTGTCAACCAAAAGAGCTGTTACCTTACCTGCAGTATGCCTAGTGCAGTGATGGACAACATTGTACACTTGGGGACACACAGGGACTGCATGGTGCAGACTTCTAACCTCCACATTACCATTTATCTCAGTAATAATCGTCATCAGCTTTCTTTATACCGCCACAAATTCCACAGCGCTGTACAGAGAACTCACTGACATTAGTATAAATTAAGATACTTATCTGTAATTTACAATGATGGCTGATATAAGTGTTTAAAGTATATAACAAACAAATCTGACTATAAAGCAGATAATGCTTTTGCCTCCTGCAGGTGTTTGACTACTGCCCATTAGAGGTCTACTAATCCTGGCAGGTTGATCACAGGTAAAAAGGTATTTGCAGCAAGAAAAAAAATAAGAGTCCCATAATTATAAAATGTTGCGTAATACTATATAACTGCAGAGATGTCCACCTAAAGAAAATATTTAGTGTCCTCACACAAGCTGCAAAATACCTGGTTTTTTTTTGGGGGGGTTAGGTGAAGACATACAGGTAGGTGGTTATTGCATAGATAAATAGGCTCTAAACTTATTACCATTCTTTAACAGGCTCTTGTCTTCACTGACTTCACATTTAGTCATTGTTTTGTTCATGGCACAACAAACACAAAAGACACGTCTGCCTTGTTTTCCTCAAGATTCCAGGATATGTAAAAGGTTAGAAAATGAGTTGAAGATTTGCACCATTTTCCGTCGCAGAAAATGTTCCCAACACACACTCACAGCAGGGCAAGTATGAGAATGGTGCCATAGGAATCCATTTGTCCATTTTATCCAGTTATGTTTTTCACAGTAGGCTTTCATGCATTGTGTTCTACGGTTTGTTTTTATTTATCAAAAAATTGCTTTTGCTCGTTTGTCATAAAATAGTATTTGATAGGCTTGAAGGGGTCCTGTGTGAATTGACACTTTATTCACTCTAGGGCCTGGGTTTCATATTTGCCTCAATAATGGCTCTTTCATCAAAGAATCTGTGTATGTGGAGACCCTCAATGCACATGCATTCCATGAGTCCGGTGATTGATGTCACTTTTGGGTGTGTACAAAAGTTCATGCTGGCAAAATTAGGAAACCTTTTTATTTTTAGAGGTGATATTTAATAATTGTAGGCAAAATAGGCTTTTGCCATTGCCCACAAAATACCTCAAGATATGTTGTTAATTTGTATGTTTTCCGTGACGAAAAGTAAAATGGGAAATATAAAACACTAGCTTTTTAAGACCTATTTTTCTCAAAAGGGACTATTTAATATAATATATACATATATTGGTTGAAGTGTAGGTGTATACAATGGTATAAACACTAACAACCAATATCCCACCACAGGATTAAGTTCGGCGCTAATAGGGATTGACTAATAAACAATAATAAATTATAATCCAAAACGTATTATAGATAAACATAAAAATAAATAAAAAGCCAAAGAGTTATAAATAACACATATACTACATTAATAATACATTCAAGTATCAAAATGAGTCAAATAATTATGATAATAAAGGTAATAACATTGATTCTTATGAAAATACTATAGGTAGTCAACTCCCCTGCTGCTCATTAAGGGTCTATTGATACCCTGAAAGTACAGAAATATAGAAAATAATGGCGCTGGTGGAGTAATGACCTCCCAAGTAAACTAGTATAGATATTGCATTCAAATATAGGTTTAATATACCACATATAGCAAATGTAGAAACATATAAAAACAAATCACACAGTCAAAGTAATACAATTCCCCCTATAATACGTATTCGGTGAATGATGGATGTTATACATCCATTTTTCACTGAATCCGGATGGTATTATAAAACATGAACAGTCCAATGAAAAAGACATATAAGACCTCGTCCCAATGATAGGGGATAAAGGCAATACTCCTGGTGACATAGAAATAAACAGTTCCTATGAAGCAAATCGCAATAATGGATTGAAGCTGGCCCGCACAGTAGGTGTGACTAATATTCCTCCGGCAGAAAGAAATAGTAAATTATGGCTCCTTACCAGGTTGTAGAATGTCCTGGATCCTTGGGTCATGAGTTTGATTCCCGACCATGGCCTTATCTGTGTGGAGTTTGTATGTTCTCCCCGTGTTTGCATGGGTTTCCTCCGGGTGATCCGTTTTTCTCCCACACTCCAAAAACATGCTAGTAGGTTAATTGGCTGCTAACAAATTGACCCTAGTCTCCCTCTCTCTGTCTGTGTATGTTAGGGAATTTAGACTGTAAGCTCCAATGGGTCAGGGACTGATGTGAGTTCTCTGTACAGCGCTGCAGAATTAGTGACGCTATATAAATAGCTGATGATGATGATGACCCTCCAAGGGGGGAAAAAGTCTTGATAAGCGAGAAGGTGCGGACTTCACCGCTGATGTAAACTGATTGTACTCACTTCTCTATTTTGTGAAGACTTCTTGTCGGCCATGTATCCAGACAGGTGCACCTGCTACTCCTGTCGGTCGGAACTCTGTGTAGTAGAAGAGGTTCCTACTTTAAACGGGATCCTGGCTCCACTGCAGATCGATATCCAGACACTAGTGCCACAACTAGGTGATAACTTATTATATAAGCCACTTGAAGGTGACCCAAGTCTGGGATTCCAAAGTGAGATGAGAAATCTTCTTGATGTCAAACTAATGGAGGGGGTGATATCCAGGGAGGAGTTTTTGTTTTTATACATGGAGCACCCTGTTATCCCTGTTTTTATCACCTCTCCAAAATTTGCAAATCCTTAACACCCCCTGGTAGACCTATTATTTCGGGTGTGGGTTCCTTGACTTCTAATTTATCTTCTTTAGTTGATTATTATTTACAGAAACACGTTCTCCATCTGAAGTCCCATATTCGGTACACTCTTCATATCCTAACTCTACTAGATACGGTTAAGTGGTGTGATGACTATGAGTTTTTAACATTAGATGTACAAGCCTTATACACAAACATCCCCCATGAAGGTGGGAAAGAAGCGGTTAAGTCCTTCATTAAGATGGATACAGATATCTCGGATGGCAAACGTGACTTTATTATAGAAGCAATTTTATTTATTCTATCTCACAATTATTTTTTATTTGAGGGGTGTGTTTTTATTTACAGATTCTAGGAACGGCCATGGGGACCAGGTTCTTCCCGAGTTTTGCTAACTTATACATGGGTAAATTTGAAAATGAATACATCTGGAATGGTCCATTTGGAGCGAACCTGGTCCTGTATGGTCATTTCATTGATGATCATTTTATTATTTGGAAAGGTGGTGAGATATTAGCACTGGAATTTGTTTCTTTTCTTAACTGCAATTTATATAAATTAAAGTTTACACACACTTTCAATATAAATCAGGTTAACTTCTTGGATATCACCTTCTCCCATGTTGGAGAGAAAATAGTGAGTTCCAACATTAATAAACCGGTTGACGCGTGTAATTTTTTACACTTTGCAAGCAACCACCATTATCCGTGAAAAAAGAATATCCCTAAGAGCCAGGTAGGCTGACTAAGACGCAACTGTTCAGATGATACTGATTTTCAAAGACAGATGAAGGGGACGTTGGAGAAATTTAGAGATTGGGGATACCCAAACAAAATTCTTGAAGAAGCAGAGGCATTTGCATCCTCTAGTCCACGTCTACTCTCTTATCATATACAATGGTATGCCTTGCCGCTTCTTTTCCTGCTGCTTCATTGTACAGCTACAAACCCCATTCACTTATATTCCCACCACTTCTAAATTTCCACTTTGACCAGTGTGTGTGTGTGTGTGTGTGTGTATACCTACATATATATACACACACACACACACACATTATATATGTGTGTATATATCGCCGGTTCACAGGTTGTTCTTCCTTGGACCACTTTTGATAGGTACTGCATACAGGGAATACACCACCTGTCATTTTCAAAGATGCTCTGACCCAGTCTTATAGCCATCACAATTTGGTCCTTGGATAAGTCGCTCAGATTTTTACTGCTTCCAACACATCAATTTCAAGAATGGACTGTTTACTTGCTGCCTAATATATCCCACCCCTTCACAGGTGCCATTGTTCACTCCACTTGTAAGTGGTTTTAATGTTATGGCTGACTGTTGTGTGTATCTATCTCCTCTATCTAACCATCAACTACAGACAGTGGCGGACCAATATTCATGTGCATTCAACTATCAAGTCACTAGGTACTAGTGACATCACTGAAATTGCATTGGTAATGTTGCAGCCCACAAAATGGCTGCATAATTGGGGGCTGCAACATTACCAATTTAAAATTATATTGGCGTTGGGTGCACTTTAAATAAAAATGTACCTTAAATCTCAGTTTCTGCACTGTGATATCTTAACAAATGTAAGAAATTTGAGGTGTACTAGTATAATGTCTGCACCATGCTCTCTTTTAACATTGTCAATATTGTAACTAGTGTATATCTACTTGGTGACACATTTTAGCTTTTATAAGTAGATGAATGAAGTTTAAAGAGAACTTATACAGAATTAAGTATAAGTATTTTATATGTCTGTTTGCCGACAAATTAAAAGTACTCTTATGTCTGAGAAATACTTTAATAAGATATTATTGTTTGTTATTCACAAAGTGTGTTTTTCAAAATTTGTCCCCAGAGGACAATGCTCAGTCTCAGTCTGTTGGTGATACACTTATTTATCCCCAAAAACTAAAATTAATTTATGGCAAATTGTGTGATTAAAAATAAATACTTTTTAGCATCTTGCAATCTAATGTAGTCTATTTATATAAATGAATACTAATAGAAAATGAAATAAAGTTAACTTAGGTTAGCTTTGTAAATGGGGCATAGCTTACTTTTAACATGCCAAATTGAAAGGTGCCATAAAACATTTAAATAGGGCAATTTAGTTGGTTGCACAGTTGGTGTTGTGATTTTGTAAGTTCGGCATTAAATAAACATTGCATATGTGAAGTATACATTTTAATATAGAATACCCCATCACATTTTTATTATTCTTTAACAAATGGTAATAACTTTAGTGTTCTATCACATAGCCTATATCTGTAAATGTTCCAGAAAAATGAGAGAATGGTTTAACTCCTCCTATATATTAAGAGAAAACACAAGTAAAATGTTTTGGTTTTGGTTTTTATAATGAACCCTCCCCAACTAGCAGAACGGTAGTATACTATTCCTCATACTACTAGTGGAGTCTGCACTTAATGCTCCTCAATGTCCAGCAGCAAGGATAAGATTGAAGTTAAATGGGGTATCCTATAAGTCCTGAGCAGCAGGGTACCAGATGTGGGAGCCCTGTGGTTCTTCTAGTTGGGAGTTGGGTGTTCATTAAAAAAAAAAGTATAATTTGATTGGAGTTCTCTTTTTAAAAATTAAACTTGAATGTTTTGATTATTTTTTTTGTTACTGTTTTCATTTTGCTTTATATTGATTTATCTATTTTTTAGGTTAAGCATCAGACTAATCAAGAAAGATGGGGGAACTCTTCCGAAGTGAGGAGATGACTCTAGCGCAGCTTTTCCTCCAATCTGAAGCTGCCTACTGCTGTGTCAGCGAACTGGGAGAGCTGGGAAAAGTGCAATTCCGAGATGTAAGTTTACTGCATAAATGGCACCAACTCGGTGAAGTACATCAGTACTGAGGGTTTAGATTTTCTTAAAAAAACCAAAAAAAAAAACCCCCATCTATTCTCTGATTTCGATTATAGTTGCATCGGTGACATACTTCTAAACTATGAAGACGTTTTATTTTTATTTTTTTTAAGGTGAGGTATTCACTTTTTCATTTTGTCCCCATAAGCAGTAGGGAACAGAGATATTTGGTTATATTTTACCGATAGTAAGTTGCAAGTCACTGTATAAAAAGTATAAAACTGAGATCACCTGTTACCTAGAAACTCATCCCAAGTTTTTTTTTTTCTATTTACTAAACAGGAGGTGGGCAGCACTCCTTGTCCTTTTAAGGGTTTTTTGTTTGTTTTTTAAAACTTTATTTAATTTCTCTTCTGCAAGCTGAGGGGTAGCCAAATGGGGCAGGGAATTGCTGCAAGTATTCAGGTGAGTCCCATTACATGATGCAGGAATACAAAGCTGCACTATGAACCTTCCTTCATCAGCTTGTCACTCCAGCTGTCTGTAGCTCCAACAGACCTCTGTACAAGCTGCCTTTTCTGTTACTTCAGCCTTCCTCAGCATCTGTCACAGCCTCCCATCTGCAGCTGACGAGTTGCAAAGGACACGGTAGCACCAGCCGCTTGTCACTGACTGCTGGCCCCCGCAGACCAGTTTTTTAAGGAGCTAGTGTCAGAGGGGTTGTGCAGGTCCAGAGAAAAGTTTTCATAAGTCAATGCTTTGAAGCTCTTTATACCTTCTCTCAGGGTGGCATTGAGTTGTGGAAATTCTCCCCAGCACGTTTATTGCTGGTCTTTCAACTATCAAAGATGACCACAATTCCTTTCACGGACACCGCTTCCTTCAAGGACCCCTCATTTAAGAGGCTGGTGGGCTTACACGGTGGCATTGGTACCAGTTCTCTCCATGCTTATAGTGCACTCGATCAGTGCAGTTGACCTCTCTAGAGCTGTGTATTACCAGCCCACCACATGGCCGTCCCTACATCATGTAATTTGTATTTTTTTTAAATAATGTAGAGATCATTTATCTGAAAAAATGACTTGCTTGTCATTAATCTTTTGTTATGCACACTTAATTATAATAATCTTTTGAACTATAGAGAAATTGGTATATGGATACTGTCACGATCCAGCACTCACCTGAGCCTGGGTGCCATGTGTGTGACCAAGGCTTAATCAAAAACAATCCCCAACACTGACTGTTTGTCCAACACACTAACTTTGCCTTACCAAATATGCCACCGCCAAGGTTTTTTGTTAAGAGCTGACACTCTTAATCAGGAAGCCTTGGTATCTCCCTTTTAAGTAATCGATCACAATTTACTTTCATCAGCGTTATCATAAACCAAATGATCGCCTCTGTTTCAGCTATGTAGCATTCTAAAACCAGGCTAAGTCTGACGTGATTTTGCAAGAACATGGAGACATGAACTTAAAGTGTAATTTAATATAGAAAATAAATCCACAAGGTTTAGAATGTTAAACAATGACATACAAAGATAAGATTCATGATCAAATAAACAGTAATAAACAATAGAAATGGTAAACTTGTGAGTGATCAGTTTCTGTCTGGTGGGAGAACAAGAATAGTAATGGGACACTTTTCAATATGAAATTGACTCATAAAAGTGAACAACTCTGTTAGATCTGCAAAACATTTTAGACATGCTGCAGGTACCCCCGTGACTTGAAAGGTGTTTGAAAAGATGTTATAAAAAACATCACAGTGAAAGGGGGTTTCACTGTGATGTTTTTTATAACATCTTTTCAAACACCTTTCAAGTCACGGTTTATTTACACTAGCCTTAATTTTTACCAGAATGTCCTACAAAGATATTATCTCCAAACAGGTCATATTCATTTAATTATCAGACATGACTCCTGTAAGTATAACATTTTAAGAAAATGACATTTACCTGTGTCCTTACTTCCCTTCATTTAAACTTATTCCAGCTGCTCTGTCACCCAGTTGAGATGTCCTGAAATATCGCATAATCACCAAAAATGTTTGGGGTCTCTTTGTTTTTTGCTACTAATGATAGTAAAATAACCTTAAAGAGAGATTTTATATATGCTCTTAAATGATAAAAAAAAAAAAGCTCATCTGGCAAGATACTATTTTTTTCTACGTAATATTCTGTGGATTGCTATAATTTTTTTCATCTAGCTGCATGAATTTGTTCTGCTTATTGGAAATCAAACTCCCTGATCATTATTGGCTCATAATTGAATGAGACTTTGACTTTTCAGTGCTACGACATCAACACGCTGTTGTAAGGATCATTCAAGACATCAGAGAGAGATGTATATCTATTATTCATATAGGTGCACCTATATGGTTTTGAGGTCTCTCTTTAATATATTTTAGATAATATTTAGATTCTACTATTGAATGATATAGAGTAGTGGTATCACCTTTTTGGTGAGATGTTATATGTGTTTATATCAATAAATTGCATTTTGAATATCCACAGTGCTCAAATTGTTTATTGTGACTTGAGATACCATTGCATTTTTTTGTTCTTCTATTTGATGGTTTTGAGGCTGCAGACCTCGTGCATTGGTCACATATTTAGCGCCAAGGGAGTTTTGTTTTTTATTGTGATTGTCGGCGGGATCGCCGAAAATCCCGCGGTCCGCGCACGATTACCGTTATTACGGTAATCGTGCGCGGAAAAACAGTTAATACGGTAATTTACTCGCTGGATTTCAGCTCGCAGCTCCCTGAGCCGTGAGCAGAAATCCAGCTAGATTTTACCGTATTAACTTTAATAGTTTTTACGCCGCGGAACTTTTTAAGAATTGAATATGCCCCAATGACTTCTGCCAAAAATTGCTATTGGGCACGAGATAAAATCATTTAGTCTCTCCCTACTCTGTTTTAAACCACAATTCATCTGAGCCACACCAAGCTAATACTATAAATTAATCCACAAACACATATTTGCAGTTTTATGTGACTAGTAATTAGCTTGCATATGACAGGTATCATGGACATTTTTGGCATTGGGTGTTTGAAACCATAACTAATGTCTGCAAAAAGATGCCGCTTGGTTACTTGTTTATTACTCGGGACATTGAAAAGAAGTCAAACAATATACTATGCCTCAATTGGAAGAATGTATCTTAACTCATATTGATGCCAGGTAATGGATTATTTATTAGTATAGTTTAAAGAAAGTCCACATTCATATCTTTGTAGCAAATTCCCTCCCCTAACTAGCAATTGACAGGTGTCCAAGACTTTGTGATGTATTTGAAGGGCCTATTTGAGAGAGAGGCTTGTTGATGCCAGTCCATCAGTTTTTTTTGTGTGACTATTGTGTGTTGCTGGAACGGTTAGTGATGGTAAGGATAAGTGAAAACTGTGAATTATAAATTTTGGGGTTTACAGTTTTTCTTTTCATCTCCTGTTAATCTTTTATGTTATTTTTTATTTCCAAACTTTGTGACATACATTACAGATATTTGGTGTGTCTTAAATGCTCCTTTAAACATTAATAAATATATGCTTAGTGTTTTAATGGTATGCCGATAATCGGATACTAGTATGGAGATAATCGGAGACTAGTAATCTATGTATTTGATATTTTGCTGTATTTATCAACCTGGATATCTTATTTTTTTTCACTTAAAAACAATGGTCTTTTTCCAGTTAAATCCTGATGTCAACGTTTTCCAGAGAAAATTTGTCAACGAGGTCAGAAGATGTGAGGAGATGGACCGTAAATTGCGTAAGTTTTCACTTCCCAAACTACAAAATTATATTATCATTATCAGGCCATAGTTTAAATTATGCAATAATCTCTTACACCATTGATTCATCATAATTGAAGCATCATAACCAGTTCATGATACAATTTAGGGTGGTGATCCCTTAATTTCAAAACTATCTACCATTTAATGCACTATTTTTTGGGGTTGGTATGAAAAGATTTTTCTGCTGTGGTCTAGGAAAACAAGTGACACATTTAAAAAAAAAAAAAAAAAGTTATATAGAAATGGATGGGTTTTATCCAGATGGTGTCACACATGCACATTTTATCCAGCAGTTTGTAGCTCCAGCAGACCAATGCAGTATTTAGATCCAGCAGAGAAAACGGCTGAAACAAATAAGTGTTTCACAGTAATCTGTTATTTTAGCTGCTCCTGTCATTATAATAGGTAAATAGCTTCTCAGAAGCAGAGCTTTTGTAGACATTTTGCCTCACTATGGTGCCCATCCTGCCTCTAAGTTCATGTAGAGGGTTAGAGGTCAAGCATGCTACATGAAGATTTTTATCTTTGAAAGAGTAAGCGGCTTTAAGAGTGTTTCATTTCTTACAGGATTTGTGGAGAAGGAGATTAAGAAAGCAAGTATGCCAATTATCGATACAGGGGAGAACCCAGAAGTTCCCTTTCCTAGGGACATGATTGACCTTGAGGTGAGAATGAAAATTATTACTTTATCTATTTGAGTGACATATTAATGAAATAATATATTAAACTGAAATAAAATCCACAAAATCAAAACATATTAAAGCTGACAATTTGATACCTTTTATAAGGACTTTTTATACAGTCTTGTCTTTTGCTGGTTGGTGGCTTGTATTCGACTCTCCTAAAGTGGGCAGTACTGTCCTCTATACATGGACAATTAAAATTATACGGTTTCCCTGTGTGCTGCACTGAAAGCATTCTCTGAATCACTGAAAGCATTCTCTGAATATGATAGATTTACACTTTTTGTATTTGTTTGTGAGAACTACATAGGCAGTGACAAGACAAACTTCTGATTGCAAATGCCACAAACTAGTAGTTTATATTGACTAATTCTAAATTTAATGTATGCCGATTTCTCTCGCTAGAGACTTAAATTAACAACTTTATTTTCCCCTTGTTTTTTTTATAATGCATATTAAGGTATGAATGTATAAAAATATTCTAAATGATGTTGTTAGTAACTTTACCCTTAGTTGACATGTCATTGCTACTCTTCTCTTACTGTATAATTTTTATAATCCCTTTATTTTCGCACAGAGCTCTCCTGTCCATCATATTGAAGTCACTCAATACAGTACCTTGTGGTATAACCTAGTGACATTATTGGAGAAGGGCATGATCTCATGAGGGAGGAATGGTCATGTTTGTAAAAGACTAAATATCATAAGCAGCAGCATTTTACAATTGGGAACAAACATTAATAAAATGTCCCTAAATGTGTGATAATATACATTATTATTATTATTATTATTTTTATTTAATAATATTATTTGATAATTTTGGATCTCTCCAAGTTATATAACTGTTTTATCCGAGCACAGGCTGTATATGTGCATACCTCCCAATGGTCCCGATTTTGGAGGGACAAATAGATCGTGGACCATAAAAATGGGGCTTAACAACAAATTGGCTGGAGTTTTACCCAAATTTGTCCCTTTGTGGGTGGAGCTTGGACAAAACGGGGGGGGGGGGGGTGTTATTTTGTCCCGCGTACGGGATTCTAAATGTTGGGGGGGGGGTATGCATGTACATAGGAATCTCTCTTCATCCATCTAAATTTTGCTTTACCCCTTCATGACTAGACCAAATTACACATTTATGAAATTTGTATATTATACAGGATTAAAAATTATTATGAATACTATGAATAATTATTATTTAATATAGCTGATACAGACAGTGTATTGGCATCATCTGTGTATTCTATAAGGAAAAAGTTGCAGAAATAGGAAACCTTAGTTCCATTCTTTGTTCTTGTCACATAGTTTGTGCTCCCGACAAATATGCCCCAACGTTTGTTCTTTAACTTCTCTAGCCCTTTTAGGAATTTGAAATGAGTACTTTAATACAGGGTTAGTCTTATGTGGGAAATAAAGTGCATATATTTGAGTTAGAAGACCTATCTGCTTCTGGATAAATACTTCTGCATTATATACATGTTTAAAAAAACAACAACAAAGCAAAAAACGGTTATCCCTTTTAGGAAAGAGCAGGCGCTATTAGCAAATGGGTTTTGTTTGCTCCTATGTCCCAACTCTGCTGCCATGTCATTACCAAGGAATTGTAGGAAGAAGCAACCTGAGACCAAACATACCTCAGGCATAGTCTCTCTCCGGGGCAAAGAAAGCTTCTTTGTTTATTTTATTATCAGCACATACATATAGTCTTCTAACACAAGAACTTTCTGCCTGCATGGTTACCCTGGTAATGTCACTGAGGATTCCACATGATATTGATGTGTGTTACACAACACACAAATGGCGTTCTGCACAAAACATTGTCCATTGTTGATCTGACGCCAGAAGCCACTTCAAGCACTGCCTGTGTGTTGCATGCATGCTACTGGGTAAATGATAATATGTCATGCAGCGAAGCAGAAAATGTATGCAAGTTGGATGGACAATAAGGCACATGTCATTTCCACTTAAAACCACATTTGTGCATTTAAATGATCAAATAAGAATTCTAGCTTTAAGAAATCTGGTAACTAAAGTGGTAAATAAAGTTTTAAATTACTATTGAGCACTTGCCCTAATATCTACATTGGCAGCAGACATATTTTTTTTTATTTTTTTTTAATGCGCTTGAATGTGGAATCTGTGGATAGAGACCAGTGAAGTGTATAAATAAGTTATGTTAAATAGTACTTTAAGGATTTTTTTTGGAACACATGAGTTGCACAAGACCATTTATTGCTGAATTAAATAGTTCTCTGTGAGTTATCTAAACATAATATGTGAAGATTGTCATTTATTTCCACCATTCATCCCCAATCTCACGTTCTTCTTTTCTATGTTACTCTCTAGACCATAATGATTTAATGTCTCCCTAACCAACAGGCTAATTTTGAGAAGATTGAGAATGAGCTAAAAGAGATCAACACCAATCAGGAAGCTTTGAAGCGTAATTTTCTGGAGCTGACGGAGTTAAAATACATTCTACGGAAAACTCAACAGTTTTTTGATGAGGTCAGCGTTTCTTGGTCTCCTAATTTCAGAAATTGTCTGCATTGCACAGGGAAAAAGGGTTCATCTATTTCCTATATTTGAATTAAGTTTATTGGGGACATTTATTTCCCCCCAAAGAAATTCTAAATGAAATTAACTTGTGTACCTGATTTGAGTCCTTTGTAACTTCTGCTACTCCTATATTTATTTTGTCAGATAAGACAAAATTAAGCCGATACCCTTAATTAGTTAATAATAACGCACCAGGCAGAGGTTTGGAAAGAATCTTTTTTTTTTTTTTTTTTAATAACTATTTTTCACACCTAGCAATGGGATTTTATTCTGAAAAACTGTATTTTACCATACAATGCAATGTTGGATGTCCGATAAAATCTTGATTTGTTTGTGCTGTTGTGCAATGTTATCCGTTCTACCACTGTTTTCCTTTCTCTTGCTTGCTGCTTTCTATTTCTCCCTCTATTGCGTTGTTGCTTCATTCTGTTTCCCCACTTATTGTCTCATGACTCCTTCTCTATTGCTTCCTTCTGTTCTCTTTGTCTGCTTCATTCTGATTCTCCATTTCCTGCTGTCTGATTCCTCTGTTTCCTTCTCTCTGCCTGCTTCATTTTTCTCTTGCTACAGCACTACTTGCAATCTTCTATTTCTCTTGTTGTCGGCCTCCTGATCCCTTCTTAAAAAAAAAAAAAAAAGAATTTATTTTTTTTATTCCCATTGTTTGATTTGTATCTATCATGCTTGTATCATTTGTCACTTGATGACTGGCTTATGGATTTTTGTTTGTTTTTTAAGTCGGCGACATTTTAAAGCCTGTCCTTAGGATTAGTCCAGGTTTTTAACATATCTTTGCTTTGACATAACAAAGTTTAACCAATTTCTGAGCAAGAATTGCTATTCTTAGTTGTCATAGGGAGGTTTAAACATGGTGGGTGTGTGGTAACTTCATAAAATGTAAGGTAAGTGCAGACTGGACACCCACCAACCCTCCCCCTTTCTCTTTGGGCTGTGTAAGATTACCCAAATTCTGCTCAATTTTAGGTCAATGCTTTTTATTTGTGTAGCAGATCATGTCTGTAAAAAAAAAAAAAAAAATATGGTAAGGTTTACAACAGGCAGATTGCTGTTCTGATTGGTGCCAGTCTGGACCAATCAGACTAGGTTGTATTTCAAGGAAGAGGTTAATGGCATGCAGGTGGTATCCTAGATTCACAGATTATCATCCCACCCTTCCACTGCTTCATTGAGCTTTTGTGTGTAGCTTCCACGTACCCGAGCATGAAAAGAAGGCTGCATCCTATAAATTCTTTCAAACTCTATTAATGCATATAAGAAATATCCAAGTACAGGAATGGGATCTTTTTATCCAGAAAACGGGAAAATTAAATCAATGCTGCTGCTCGGTGATGACGTTATACACACAAACGTGATCACAGAGCGTTACAGCACCTTTTTTGTGTGTGCGCTAATTTAAGACTGAAATGATGCTCTAAATTTACCTTAAATGAAAATTTAATTTTTTGCCTGAAAACAGAATTTCCAAAATATTTAGAATAAAAGATCACATACTGTATTTTTTTATTTTAAATCTTGTAAGTGCAAAAATGGCCCAGATCTTCATGCCTATTTTCATACAGGGTATAACTTTTAGATGAGGTATTAGAAATGATTAGAATGTCACTATTGACTGATCAGAACTAATGACATAACTGCTAACCCTTTCTCACTTGATTTACAGTCAATATTAGCACTTCAAATTGTATCCATATATTATATCTATTTATTGTCCATGTACAGCAGCAAACAAATTGCACTGATAATGTTTACTGCGCTTCTAGGATGCAGTCTTCCTAAACATATCATATTTGTGCTATTTGGTGAAGTTTCCGAATGTTTCATTGTTCATTAATTTGAACAAATTACATTTTTATTTTCATAGTGTAACATTTTACTTAAGTTGTAGCCCTTCACCTGCAATTAAACCTAAATCTGGCAGTACATCTATAAACTATTTATTGATTTAATCATGTACAGAAGGATTTCAGTTTTTAAATACAACTGTTTATGGCTTTCAGGCTAAGGTTAAATGGGCAGTTTTACCTTTACCTTCAACTTCTAGCTAGATTAGTCCCAACAGCCGCAAGACATGTGTAGGGGATTCTATAGGGGACTTGCTGTCACATTTTTACAGCTAATTACATGAGATTGTTTGTGATGTTAAATACTTTCGTGTCAAAAAAGACAAGTATTATAGGAGTGGTGCCTTTATTGGCTAACCAAAATATTATTATTATATTTGCTAGCTTTCAGAGCACAGAGCTCTGAAAGCTAGCAAATATAATAATAATTTTTTGGGTTAGCCAATAAAGGCACCACTCCTATAATACTTGTCTTTTTTTACACGAAAGTATTTAACATCACATAGATTTTTCTGGCTAACACTGTACTGCAATAATATTTTTAAATATTTTTTTTTGCTATACATGAGATTGTAAAAGCAATCTCTAGTCATAACTGTCTAAGTAGCCCAGCCTACAGCAGGTAAGATAGGGTTTACAGCTCTATAGTGCATGTCTTTGTAAAATTGCAAACTATAAAAACATTTATAGCATTTAACTATTGCTGCGGCAGTGCTGCCATTTTGTTATGCCCTCTTTGTTTCCAGGCAGTTAATATTAAGGTTTCCAGGCACATTATTGTAATTCACATTTTAAGATCCATTTCATGCATTAATTTTTGTCTAGATTCTATAATGGCAAGTATTGGAAGCCATTTAACTAATTACTAATACTAATTGTTAATATTGGTTGGCTTGGTATAATCGAGCAGAAAAGGACATCTATTAATATTTTACCTTCTATATCATTGGCCATAAAACTTGTTGCAACCAAATTGTGTGCCCAGCATTTTATATGTTTGCTTTTATCCAATTCTCTGTCTGTCACATTCTAATTGTCGATTGGCTTTTACCTCCAGTGAGGTCATGAGCCTGCAAATTGTTGTTGTTTTTTCCCCTCTCCTGGTTTCTACCATATTTCTCTGTAGATTCTGGCATGATGATGATTTACAATCGACAGGATTCTAGAAATGTTGTATATAGTTTATAATTGTTCATTTGTGACTGTATATACTGTCAACTTCATCCTGGATCCCTTAATAATTTATTGCTTTAAAATCCTTCTTATGTGTGTTCATACTTCTCCACTACTACTCTATTCATTCTGTTGTTACCAATGAAAAACAAAATCTTGTGTTTTTTCTTTTTTTTTTTTTTGTTTGTTTTAGTTTTATTTGTCTGTCATTTCATTTGACCAACAGAAGAGTACTTCCCACAATGCAGTGTTGTGTATTGTCCTTTTGATGTTTCAGCTTTTTGGAGATAAATGTTTGAATAAAGCAGTTATTGCTACAAAATGGGTCTGAATAAATGTAAAGGATTCAGGGAACCATGATGAAATTATGCTCCCAATATAAGTTGGCCGTAAGCCTTTTTTCTTAACACTGGACTTTTGTTTACATTGTGAATATTTTAAGTAATGATAGAAATTGCTTGTTAAGCTGGCGTGCTCTGTAAGCCTGTATTTTAATATTAATGAATATGCCCTGATCATTTTCACAATCTCCTGAAAAATACAACCTTGTTTTAATTTATTATGTGCATTCTTAATTTTCTAATGCCCAAAAGGATAAAACATATACAGTAGGTATAATCTATTTTGTTCAACTGCGAAAGACTGCTGCTGTAGCGGAAGCTTCCATTTTATGAATATAGCATATTCATTAGTGGCATGTAACATCACAGACACTTAAAATGGCACACATAGGAAGCAGCCATGTTGTGGGCTGAAGCAATTGTCATTAAAAGGCAACCTTTCAATTAACAATTAGTCACATTGTTGAGAAACTTCAAGCATTTATAGAATTACTGGTTCTTAGTGAATATTGATTCAACATACAAAATGGCTGCCTTCTTTGTTTGTAGACCACGAATTTTCTGTAAACTTTACTTGGTAACCCCAGTGACAAGTTATCAGTTTAATAGGGAACATATGTGGAATACACTGGTTCTGGGCTGGCTATTAAGGTAATTGTGAAATGTAGACTTAATGTAATAATTTTACTTGAACCTAATCAACCAACCACAGAACCAGTGTAAATCATGTGTCCCCTTTATTACTGTGATTAGAAGGCAGCCCATCTTCGGTACGAAGATTTGTGAGAATACATTCTGTCAACGCACTATTAGTACTGCTACCTCATGTCTCGGTGGTATCACTAATTCATAGTAAATTGATAGGTTGAATATTGTGTAAGCCTGCACAAAGTGTAGAAAGTCAAGTTCCCTTTAATAAACAGTTATTACTCAATGTTAAAAATCTGTCTAACAACTAAAACTATTATTGTTTAATAAAGCAACTACAGCTTCTTTCCTTACACAGAGCCTAGCTCACTAGAAACTACCTCAACTATAGTAAAACAAAATGTGTGTCCTAAAACCTTGTTTTATTATATTGCCAATATACAGCAGATTTAACCTGTTAAACAATGGAATGGCGGCATATTAACTATCTTTTAAATAAAACTGATTTGCTTAACTTTATTTTGTGTTATAGGTAAAATTATAATTCACCCCAAATCCTTTGCTCTGACATTCACTCCCATTCTGAAGCCCCAGACTGCTTATTGTCTGCAAGTAACATCCTTCCAGGGTCTATGTATTAATGGCAAAAAAAAAAAAAAAGTTTTGTTTTTCCCCATCATCATTTGTTTTTCCTCATGTTATTAATATGGGATGTTACATATGATTTAGCAATGACATTTGAAATGATTAGCATCCATCGGGAACACATTTATCAGTCTCTTCCAAATGTTTCTATATCTCGTAGCACATGCATTGAGGACAGACTTATCCCAGTGAATAGTGACTGGAGTCTCCACTTCTGTCAGTATTGGCTTATGGTATGACTGCCTTGATACATAGACCCTCCGCCCCCACTTCCTGATCTCTGTGTACCCTTCCCACCTGGCTTTCATGCCTTCACCACATGGCCCCTGCATGCCACTAACTGCTTTGATTAGTTATTAATTGGTTTGTGAATTCAGGCTCAATTGCATCATCATCAGCAGATGGCGGATCCCGACCTACTGGAGGAGTCGTCATCTCTCCTGGAGCCAAGCGAGATAGGAAGAGGAGCTCCACTAAGACTTGGGTACATGCAGAGTTTGTACCTTTTATCTTTTTTTCATTTATTGTAGCATGCTTGTCTTACCTTTCCCAAACACATCGATGTTAGGGGCATGTACTTCTAACCTTCTCATAATACATACACTACATGGCCAAAAGTATTTACCGCAGGCTTTCCACTAGATTTTGGATCATGCATTCAACCACAAGAGCATTCGTGAAGTCGGGCACTGATGTTGGCCAGTAAGGCCTGGCTCTTAGTCAACTTTTCTATTCATCCCAAAGGTGTTCAATGGGGTTGAGGTCAGGGATTTGTGCAGGCCAGTAAAGTTTTTCCACACCAAAAATGTGAATCCATTTTTTGACATCACTTTGTGCATATAGACATTGTTGTGCTGAAACAGGAAAGGGCCTTCCCTAATCCGTTTTCACAATGTTGGAAGCATACAATTCCCTAGAATGTCATTAGCATTAAGAATTCCCTTCACTAGAACTAAGGGGCCCAGGCCAAATTATGAAAAAGAGCCCTAGACCATTATTCCTCCTCCACCAAACTTTACAGTTGTCCGTATGCATTTGGGTAGGAATCGTTCTCCTGGCATCTACCAAACCCAGACTTGTTAGGCTGCCAGATGCTGAAGTGTGATTTGTCACTCCAGAGAACACATTTCCTCTGCTGTAGATTCCAATGGCAGTGTGCTTTACACCACTCCAATCAACATTTGGCATTGAGATTTGTGAGCGGCATGGAAGCCTAATTCAGATTATTTTTGTACACTATGTGGTCAGCACTTGGCAGTCCTTTTCTGTGATCTTGTATGGCCTACCTCTTTGCGACTGAAATGTCATTGCTCCTAGATGTTTCCACCTCACAATAACAGTAGTTATAGATGACTGGGGCAGCTTCTAATTCAGAGATGTGAGGCAGGTATTACTTCCCTCCTAATACACAAACACAATGACTGGTACTTATTACCTCCTCCTAATACACAGACATCAGGACAGGTACATCTTATCCCTCCTAATACACAGATATAAGGACAGGTACATCTTCTCCCTCTTAATACAGAGACCTTAATACATCTACCCTTCCGCCGCCGCCCCACACTATTGCGCAAACAGTAAAAATGTACCTCACCTCCCAGTACACAGGTCTTCAGAAAATAACTGTCTGTTGACATGAACTGCACTGTTTGATGCACTTTCAGATTTGTAGCTGGAGTGATTAATCGTGAAAGGATTCCCACCTTCGAGAGGATGTTGTGGCGGGTTTGCCGTGGCAATGTATTCCTGAGACAAGCAGAAATTGAAAACCCATTGGAAGATCCAGTGACGGTAAGAGGTTTCACTCTGCTTGTATTTTATTTTACTCCTAGATAGCGTTTTTTTCCTTAAACAATCTGCAACTTAATTTCTACATATGAAGGTAATGAGGTACATGCCAGGTTGTATGTCTGTATCACGTTTTAAATAATAACTTTTTTACAACCTCTCATAAAAGAAAAGTCTGATGTTCTTCATTGCATAGTTGAATCAGTGACTATCTCTGCTTATTACATTTAATGCTATACAATAAGAGTAAGAACACAGTGTTATACAATTAAGCCTACTATGAATTGAATGCTTACAGTGCCTGAAATAGGGTTGTAGATCCTTATTTCAGATGAATGTGTCCTTCCTTTTATTAATTTATCAGTTGTCACACTTCATCAAGACCCCAGGTATCTTCTACTACATGTAATATGAATAGTCAAACTGATTCAAAACTCCTGCTTGCATATCGTTACTATATGATTTTAAGGCTATGAGAATCTCCTGCCGGCTAACAGCCATTGCGTTAAAGGGGGGACGGTGCAAGGGATGTGGACATTTGAAACATGAACTAGTCACTATAGAACTTATAATGAGAACTCTCAAGTATTTAGTAAGATCCTAGCCACCTATTGTTTGCTACGTAAAGTCAATTTCCGCAAGATTAAAAACCAGGGAACGCCTGACATTTGGTACGATTCTCAATAAACAACTTATCTGCCACCTAGACTCTGCATATTTTATTTATTTGAATACCATTAATCTCTCAATGCTAGGCCTCATCTGTGAAAATAAATATGGTCTGGAGGTAGATACCTTCATTCTCCTATGACCAGGCCTTCACTGAACAAAACATACAGAATTGTGTACATATTGCAACAGAAACAGAACATATCTGTATCAGCCTTTGTTCGTAGGTGTTGTAACTGGCCAAACTGTAGTTGGTTGATTGCTATTGTGCCTTTGCATATGGTTTAATAGCCGCTTGGCAGTTTTTCCCCTGCTAATGTTATATTCTTCATTGTGCAGCCAAGGAAGTGCTTTCAGAGTGAGATCAGTCCCCACTGATTAACAAACTGACTTCCTCACTCATATCACAATATCAAACGCACAAACACAGGAAGGTCTTCTGTCTATCTACACTAAGGCAGCTGTTTGAAAGAGACCCTATTATCCTGTACTGTTCATCATGGACCTTGATAGATATAATATTTAATTGAATTTTAAGAAAGGGTGGGGGGCGGGTCACAAAAATACATGAGTTTAGATGTCTTATAACTAACTGATATAATAATTAGATAATAGGGAAGATTCTAACCCATTGAACATAGAAGAGATGTTAGGATATGAATGTGCTTAGGAGTGGAAGGGAATGAGAGGTCGAGCTCCAAGGCTGCATATATACTAGTAGTCTAAGCCATGGGAGAGCTTTGAGTGAAAGTACTCAGTCCATGCACTTTTGACTGTGGAGAATTGATTGGGCCGGTCATGAAATAAGCTTGTGATGTGATCCAGCTTGTATACTTGTAAGACATTATTAACAAGGGCAGGAGTTGTGGGGGCTGCTATCGGGCAACTTCCTGCTGTAAGTATGTGACCAGTGAGTTTCTATCTGTGTTTTGGACTTCTGGTATTGGTCATGTAAAAGTATAAAAGTAGAGGTTCGGAGGGAGCTGTATCTATGCTTATGTCCAGCCAAATGTTCTTTGTCTTGGGACAGCGCCATCATATGTGTAAGAAGTGCCTCGGGTGCTGCAGTTCCACCAATATATTTTTGTTGGTGTCGGATGCCTGGCTCCTAGTCTGGTGGGGACCATGTACCATCAAAACAAGAGTTAATATGATTTTTTTATTTGATCCAGGTGCAGATTAAAGATTTGACAACCTCCTCCCTGATACCTGACACCTGACACCACTCTTCGGATTTGAGGCCCCCCCCCCCCATGTCCTCTTTCCAACAGACCTCATGAGTCACGTTAATCGGTTGATCATACTTGAGTAGCAAGAAGTAAATAAGGCCCCTGAATCAGGATCTGCATAGGCAAAATGTTCTTGGGGGTGGGTTGATAGGAGAGTCATGGTTTAATATTGCTATTATACGGATGCCGGATCTGCAGGTATTTGTAAAATGAAACAGGAGGATGGTTAAGGTGACATTTGTATATTTTTCACCCAGCATCTAGTATGTTGCCTTTAGGAACAACAACTGGGCTGGAACTGAGAGTTTTGCATGCTACATTCTAAGAAATACACCATGCGTGAATAATAATGCATGAGTGGTCATAGAGCCGTGAAAACACTTTCTATCATTACATTAGCATATTTTATGTATATTGCACTCCTAATTCAGGCTTTCAGTGCATATGTTCAGCTAGTGCAAAACATGTCTGTCATCCCAGCATGCACAAAATTTTCGGACTAGATGCTCTAGTCTGCTTTGATTTGCTGTGTTGCTTTGTGGAGGATTTTAATGGTCAGCAATTATTTCCCTAATTTTAAAAAGAGAGAGCAGCATGGTGGCTTAGTGGTTAGCACTTCTGCCTCATAACACTGGGGTCATGAGTTCAATTCCCGACCATGGCCTCATCTTTGTGGAGTTTGTATGTTCTCCCCGTGTTTGCATGGGTTTCCTCCAGGTGCTCCAGTTTCCTCCCACACTCCAAAAACATACTGGTAGGTTAATTGGCTGCTAACAAAATTGACCCTAGTCTCTCTCTCTCTCTCTCTCTCTGTGTCTGTGTCTGTGTCTGTGTCTGTGTCTGTGTGTGTGTGTGTGTGTGTGTGTGTGTGTGTGTGTTAGGGAATTTAGACTGTAAGCTCCAATGGGACAGGGACTGATGTGAATGAGTTCTCTGTACAGCGCTGCGGAATCAGTGGCGCTATATAAATAAATGGTAATGATGATGAAGAGAGTAGTTTTGACCTTACCAAACTTTCAGTTACTAAAAGAAGTATAATTTCACAACTGCTCTCTTGTCCTGTTTAATATGTAGGATTTAGCATAAGGTCTTTTCTTAATACTTCTTTCATTTCTGACCTTACTTGAAAATATTAATGCTAGTATGTATCTATGTATCCACTATAATTCACACTTCTTACGGTTACTATACTTAGTATTGTATTTAAAAAAACAATGTGTGGCTTGACCTCCTACATCACTTCTTTTGTTATTTAGAAGATTTTATTTAATGCAATATATCTAGCCTCGTTCAGAATATAGTAATTTGTTATGTCGGACATCAAATAGCACAGGTACATCTCTATTTTGACCTGCAATGTCAGTACACACTCTTGTTCTGGTAGGGAAGCCAAATGTTCTCGAAATGAGTCATTGTAATTAGGCTGCTTATCTGCAGAGAACATTTGGTGGGCAGAGCTCATAGCCAGAGCCAAATCACATCTTTCTGTTGTATGTATTGGAACGCCTGACTCTGAAGATAAGACTGTGGCACTTTGCCAAAAAATGATTGAATAGCCACTATATACATGTACACACTGATCTGCATCTAACGGTTTATTTATGACAGCGGAAGTGTAGAGCATCATGTGATGTGGGAACACATTTGCATCCAGTTTTATATATTTATAAATATGCACACATGTATGGCACCAGTTATCATAAATATTCCATACGGACTCCTAGTTCTTTCTACAGTTCCAATGGGGCTTATTCCATAACCTACTATAGAATTATGGCTCTTATTTAGTGGTCTTTTAGATACAAATGTAGAAGTGTTTGTTTATTTTCTGTGGCCACACCTTGATGGGCTTTAGAACCTTCATTTTGCACCTTATCCTCTCAGTCTTCATGGGTTGAAATCTTGTGCACATGAAAGCCTTTCCGTAAGTGCTTTGCAAACTTTAAAAAAGGACTTTTTATCTGTCTTGTATTTGCAGCCTCTACATATTGTATCTATTTCCACATGTATTACTAGCAGACCTTTTTGTTGCACCATACAGCTGATCACAAATTGAGTCCTGTTTAGGATATTTTTTGGGAACATTATTGTATGTATAATGTTGTAACTTCCCAATGCTAATGCCCATGGTATTCAGCGTGGGATCATTTTCTGTGTGTTTATACCTTACAGGGGGACAGTGTTCACAAATCCGTTTTTATCATATTCTTCCAAGGTGACCAGTTGAAGAACAGAGTGAAGAAGATCTGTGAAGGGTAAGGGATGAACTTTGATAAGATGAGACTTTTGTTGTTTGTCAGACAGAAAAATAAGGTCACAATTTATTAATAATAATAATATTATTATGCACCAACATTTTATGTAGTTCTGTACATTAAGGGAATCCTGATACATGTTGTATAATTATGATGTTTAATGTTCTTCAGTGTTTAAAAGACCTTTCCAGTTTATAGGGGAACTCTAGACATTAGCTAATAATTTACCTGTGACAGGGTGGGTTTTGCTACCCTGTTTTGGATTTTACAGATTTATTGGGATTGGAATTACTGTCCGTTACCTACTGTTTCTGACCAGTCCTAATGGTACGCTTCACCAAGCCAGACATTCAACGACAGTGTCTACTGCACCAATCTTGTGCCCGCAAATCTAGGAGAATAGTCTCAGCCATCCCCAGGCTAGTTTAGCGACCCCTGGAACTGATTGCTTCTGGGTAGCGTGTAACTGCTGAGTATCTCTTTGCTGGTTATTGTCTGTCTTAATCCTCATGACTGTTTTCTTTTGATCAGGGCTTCTGGGTAGTGGGAAGAGCATCGACTGGGCCCAACACAAGACAGGGGGGACATGTATTAGAATATATAGGTATAGGCAGTGGTTAAAGTGGAAATTTGGAAGTGGCATTATGAGAAATGTAAGTAAATGGTTGAAGGCAACTAGGCCCCCAAAACTCTTCAGGGAATTTGATTGTTTGAATCCATTTTATATGCTTTTACATTTATTTTTTTCTTAGTATTTAAATGCTTTTTTACAGAAAAACGCTAAGCCATATTAATGCACATTTCCCATGTCCCCCAATTATCCTTGATGTCTCCCTGGGAAATCAACCATTTTATTTTAACAGCAAGCCTCAGCCAACTTACTCATTACTTTTAAAGCACTAAACATAAAGGGAAAGAGCTGATGATCTTTTATTTCTTGGCAATATTATTTTTTGTGTTGGGGCATGAACAGTCATATGTATTGTAGCTTTATAATTTATCTTTCTCCTTCAAGTTCTGCTTTCCCCTGACACTGTTGTAACAGTTGAATTTTTGTTTAATGTTCGTGGATCCCAAGTATTTTAAAACAGTTTGCAGGGGCCATAGTTACACTATTAGAATCCTCAAAGTGCCGATTCAGAACCTAGTGCAGTTTCCAATGCAAAAAATTCTCTGAAGCACGGCTGTGCCCTCCATGGCACACATCTACACCCTGGCTATGATCCCCTGCGAGGGCTTTTTTCATCAATTGATTTTTGCTTCTGCCAATGTTTGGAAATCCTCTGTCCTCACACTGCACAAAAAGTAAATTCATTGACTGTGTCAAATAAAAAAAGAAAAAAACAGAAGGGGAAACCGTTTGTACTGTTTGTGTAAAAAGTATTTCAAGCATTGATTTATATCTTTGATTCTTGCTAGAGTGAAAACAAACTATATTACACACATACTTTATCCACTTAAGTTCTTAAATAAAAATGTATATAAGCTGCCTCCCAACAAGTCTCACTTGTCTGTCTAAAAGTATTATGCTTCCCCAACATTATATATCTCATTCATAATTACCAACTCTGCCAACTTTTAAAATTTATTTCCATAGCTGACACTTTGTAGAAGTCTTCAGGTATGGTCAAGGGACTGGATGTGAGGATTGAAATTGAGAGAAGAGTCCATGATGACTCCCAGGAAGCATGTGTGCGGAACAGGGGAAAGGGTGACATCATCAACCTTAAAGGAGATCAGAGGAGGGGATGTAATGGAAAGATTATAAGCTCAGTTTTGCATATGTTGAGCTTGAGGTAGCATACAGCCATCCAGGTGGAGATAGCAGAGAGGCAGTCGGACACTCGGGAGAGGAGGGAGAGAGGTCAGGGGAGGGAAGGTGGATTAGAGTGTCATCTGCATAAAGGTGATATTGGAGGTCAAAGGAGTGGATTGGCTAAGAACTGAGCTTTGGCGAACCACAGCAAATAGGGCGACAGGAAGGGAGCAAGGACCAGAGGATGAGACACTGGAAAAAAAACAATTGGAGAGGTAGGTGGTAAACCAGGAAAGGAGAGTGCTGCGAAGGTCAAGGGAGTAGGCCTAGGGAGTAGAGGATGATCAACTGTGTCAAATGCAGCAGGGAGAAGTGACACTTTGACTTAGCCAAGAGGAGATCATCAGTCACATTGGTGAGTGCAGTCTTGGTGAAGTGGAGAAGGGAGTTAGACTGATTTTTGTTTATATGTAGACACATAATCTGGACGGAGGTCATAAAAACTTATTCGGAAGATACTGTCGCTACAAAAGGAATCCAAAATAATCTTGCATCTGTTGACCTGTGCCATAAACCTAGGTGACGGGAAGATTTGTAGTTGGTGAGGTCTGGTATTCCCCAACATAAGAATCCGTTTATGTTACAGGATCTAGGCCTACTAGATTCAGCATCCATTAATCCTTTACTGGCACACAGTAAATTCGCATGCACTCCTCTGTTGGGAGTGAACTTTTATATTTTGAATTTTTTAACTCCTGCCATAATCATGACATTTCCCTTTTTTCCCACAGGTTCCGAGCTTCGCTCTATCCCTGTCCAGAGACCCCACAAGAGCGCAAAGAAATGGCTGCCGGAGTAAACACAAGAATCGATGACCTGCAAATGGTAAGGTCTTAAAGAAGATATTAATATAAAGGCACATTCATTCTGTGATGTTTTTCTAATACTCAACTTTTAAAGGAGTACTCCACTATCTAGTAAGATGTATATAGGTATTACTTGTCCTGCAGCTCGTGCCCCCAATAGATGGCAGGAGCTGCAGAACAGGTAAGTGCTCTATGTATCCTATTGAATAGTATATACAATTGTATGTAAAAGTTGGTTCTCCATGTGTCAAATTACATTTTTTGTTATGATCTTTAAGTAGAAAGAATCTGCAGGATACAAACATAAACATGACCTGTTTCTGCACATTTAATGCCAAGTTACTGTTGATTTGCAGAATTTAACAGTAAGGGAAAAGAATAAAGAATGTAGCATGTGTAAACGTTTGGACACCCAGTCCTCCATGTTTGGAAATTTGAGCTTCTAAATCCTTCCTGTAGCCAGCTAAAACTCCTTCTATTCCTGCTTCAGGAATTCTCCTTGCAGAACTTTTCTGTTGGGTCTTCTTGCATGCACTCCATGTTTGAGATTTGCCCACAGAATTTCAATCATTAAGTCTGTGAAGGATTTTGAAGCCAATACTAGAACCTTGATCTTTCATTGCTGCGAGTACTTCATGTTTGATTTTTGAGGTATATTTTGTATTGTTGCTTGTTCGATTGTTGTTCAGCTGCAATTTCTTCACTTACTTTTGGAACTTCTAAGATGTCTTTAATATATAGCTGAATCCATTCTTCCTTCCACGTGGACAATATATCCTGCATCACTGGCTGCCACAGAATCCCAAAGCAGAATAAACCCACCCTTGCTTAGCAATTGCCAAGGTGTTCTTTTGTTCTGTTGCCTCATCTGTTCTTTTCCAGATGTATCTTTTGTGGTTGTGGGCAAAAAGTTTTGTTTCAAATTACAGCACTTGGTTCCTAAAGGTTTCTGACTTATCCAAGTAAAACTCAACTACTTCAGATTTTGAGTTTTGTAATAAGGTCATAGGCAAGTAATAAGGTTTCATTATGACAACTGAATACAAATAGTTTTTGTGATCTTACCTTGACTTCAACAGTTCTATTAACATCCATTTCTTAATGTATCCCTAAATTTTTAGTCATCAGCAAGTTGCTTACAGGAGCCCGTGGTTGTTGAGATTAGGCACAACCTCCTGAGACATTGCAAGAGTCTGAGTGTTTATACAACTCTGGAATTGTCTTCATCTAGCTTACTTTAAGACCTAGCAAGTCAAAGTTTTGAACTCTTAAGAAAACATCTTATTGCCTTCTCTATTTTAAGGTCCTCAATCAAACAGAAGATCATCGCCAGCGTGTCCTTCAGGCTGCTGCCAAAACAATCCGTGTGTGGTTCATCAAGGTTAGAAAGATGAAAGCCATTTACCATACACTGAACCTGTGCAACATCGATGTGACCCAGAAGTGTCTGATTGCAGAAGTTTGGTGTCCCGTGGCTGATTTGGATTCCATCCAATTTGCTCTCCGAAGAGGAACAGTGAGTGTTGTCACACAATCTCCCAATAATGTTTCATTGTATACATCTAAATTGCCTATTCCTAAAACCTTCTTAACAATATAAATATATGTGCTACCCCTGTTGTCATTTATTTCTTAATTTCACTATTTGCAATTAACAGGTTCTATACAAGTGTGCATTTATATCTCCTTTAGGAACATAGTGGGTCAACTGTCCCTTCTATCCTGAACAGAATGCAGACTAACCAGACCCCACCAACCTACAACAAGACCAACAAGTTCACATATGGTTTCCAAAACCTAGTGGATGCCTACGGAATTGGGAGTTACCGGGAGATAAACCCAGGTAACCCTATGTACAATTACAATACAGTATTGTATATATCTATGGTATGAGTGGTCAATGGACACTTTTTAATCCTGTGTTCCTTCTGTAGCTCCATATACAATCATCACTTTCCCTTTCCTGTTTGCTGTGATGTTCGGTGACTTTGGACACGGCGTTCTGATGACACTGTTTGCCGTTTGGATGGTCGTGCGGGAGAGTCGCATTCTTTCCCAAAAGGCTGATAATGAGGTGCCTATTCTCACAGACAGCTGTTTTCCTAGGCGGAACATGACTGAATTAGTGGCGCTATATAAAAATAGATGAGTAGAACAGAATAGTATGAATACTGTGAATATTTAAAAGATTATCCCTACTGTTAAATTTTTTTTTAAAAAAAACACTTAATTATTTAGTCCTTTGTTAAATAAGCAATACATGGCATAAAATTGTATTTTTTTCTTTTTCAAATTTTTTTTTTTTGGGTTGTGCGGGTGGTTACATCAGGCAGGTTTACATGGTGGTCTCCCATGTGATCTTTTGCTGTTTCAAAATGTAAACTTTATATTTTCCATTGATTACTCTTGTGATACCAGGGACACGCCCCCCACCTCTGTCCCACACTTGTGTATGTGGTAAGAAATGTGACCGGAGAGAGAATAAATTACAGGGACAGGGTAGCGCAGGGCACATTTAGCAAGGATCTATACTAAAAAACTAGTCTGAAAATGTACTTGATATATTCCCTATTTTGTTCTCTTGATTTTTAAGCATTGTACCCTCCTCCAACCATTCAGAATATGTATTATGCTTTTAGACCATTTTTTTCAATTTATTTTGGTTTAATAGTTTTGATATGTGTGCCCTCACCCTGACATTGAAACCATTTTTTCATCCTGGCCTTACAAGATAATAGAAGCATCCAAGAGGAATGATGTGCAGGAAATCTTGTGTTGCCTATAATTGAGTTCTCTGATGTGTGCAGTTGGGGCTCCTACAGGATCTGTGCATCTGCTGCATTGACTTTGTTTACCACTGCCTAACGGAAACCTGCAGAAAATAACAACGTAGTTGTTTTACAAGCCTAAATTATGTTCATTACTGCAGCTTGAATTAATCATGTATACTTCATTATAAATATGTATAAAAAAATATATATCCAAAACCAGCAAAGGAAACTACTGCATAAATATATGATTTTCAGATAAACCACCCCTTTTAAAATGCCATCTTCACTTACCACAAGATTTGTTTTCTGTACAAAAAGTATATGAATTGTACTAATTTTTTTACATGTAATGTTCAATATAATGACAGTTCTGTTCTGTGACTTAATCTGATAGTATAAAGAGGATGCATATATTTCAATAACTGTAACAAAGTAATTGTAGTGACATAAAGAGTTCTTGATGTGCACAGATTATATCTTGGTTTAGAAAAGCAACCTTCTGACTCACAATGTCAGTCAAGGAATGTAGACCAAATTGCATTTCATATGAAAATTGCCTGTAGATCTGTTTCCAATTAAAATTGCCACTAAACTTGAAATACAATTTGATTGAATAGGAAAGGGCATCTTGAAACAAAGAAAATGGAAAAGTTCCCATATCAACATATAACTAAGAGGGATCTTTCCCAATAGCAGTCCTTTACAGTTTGCTCTGTCTAGCATGGTCTTGGCACTAAGATATGCCATGCACCTTGTCACTGCTCATCTGTTTCTGTAGAAGAGAGCAGAACAGCGCTAAAGGTGGCCACAGAGGTCCTGGGTATGTGAGTGTGACCCACACAAAAGTATTAATATAGATAAGGGAAGTTATTTAGTAAAATTGATTTTTAATGTGTAAAAGCCCTTTAACATGTTTGGATTTGTATGTGACATTCCTGATCTCCTACTGTTAATAGGTCCTCTCCCAAAGATCCTACCTAGTATGTAACACTGCTTTGAATAAAGTGGTGTTCAAGCAAATTATTGAACCCAACCCAATTAGTTTGTCTGACGTATTCTAGATCTGTGTTTATATTACCTTAGTCTTTTCCTTCGTACACAGCTGTTCAGTATGGTGTTCAGTGGTAGATATATTATTCTACTGATGGGCCTCTTCTCCGTCTATACTGGCCTCATCTACAACGACTGCTTCTCCAAAGCTCTTAACCTGTTTGGTTCCTCGTGGAGTGTTAGACCAATGTTCACCAGCACAAAGGCTAACTGGACGTGAGTACCAGAGCAACATTTTAATACTTTTATTGATACAAATATAATCTCATTAGCTCACTTGTGCTGTAAGCAACTCCAGGAAGTCAGTAACCTGCTGTATCATATTTAGTTGCATGAGATAGATTCTACAAAATCTGATCTGTTGTCTGGTTCTTTGGGGGGAAAAGGGACATCAACTCTTAACTTGAATGGAATGTCTAACAATATTGTTACTATTTGATTGGTTTATAGCGAACAATATAAAGAGCAATAGTAAAAATGAATCATTTATAATAGCATTATGCAAGTACATATGTGTCCTATCTGACAGCTACACTTACTAGTTTATCTTCGCACCTTTGTAGAGAAGACCTTCTCAGGGTTGTGCCGGTTCTGCAGCTGGATCCAGATGTCAATGGAGTGTTCAATGGACCTTATCCGTTTGGCATTGATCCGGTAAAAAAACTAACAACTACCATTTCTCAACATAGAACACATTATTGTAGTATTGTTGGAATGATTATGGATTTTTGAATTTTATAATTTTTTGGAGCGGAATCTATTTTTAAATCCGTTTCGTTCAGCTGTTTAAAAGTGAAATGAATTGTGGCTATTTTAATAGCTTAAAATAGGGATTTCAACAGTGGTGTTTCAAAATTCTTGCAGTTTTTTCCATTCCATTTAAGGGGGTTTCCAGCATGTGGTTTCCACTTTAGCAGGGAAACCCAGCGTTCGTGGTCTTCCTGTTTTAATGGGAAAGCCCTGTACTGCATAAGCAATATTTTTAGTTCTTCACTCTATCTTGTTTTCTGGCAATCCAGAGTGTGGAACCAGTGAGTTTGTTCCTGGAGATTTATATGGTGATTTAATAAATTGCAGGAATTCATTATTTCAGTGAATGTGTGATGTCTGGTAATTTTATTTATTTTTTATTATTATAGTTTTTGTGGGGAGTTTTGAAAGTGTTGGTTTACATGGCAATTAGCCTTTATTGAATTTGGTGAATTGCCACGTAAATTACTAAAAAATGGAGATTTCTGGAAATCGGCGTTTACTAGATTTTCCCTTTGGCATTTACTAATTCCTTAACCATTACTGTGTCTGTATTAAAGATTTGGAGCATAGCAACTAACAAGCTGACCTTCTTGAATTCCTTCAAAATGAAAATGTCTGTCATCCTTGGCATCGTTCACATGCTTTTCGGGGTCAGCCTCAGTCTATTGAACCACATGTACGTATACAATAAAAACATGATATATCACAAACTAAGTTTAATGAAATGTAGTCTAGAGTTCTAAATAAGGTACATATCACACTTCGCATAATCACGTTCCTTCCACTGGTGTAATGCTCTGTTTATTCCCTCCTCCTGGTCTACTTAAACTACACTCTCCATTTTAAAACCACACAGAAAGTTCAAGCAAGGGGTTGTATATTCCCCCATAACTTAGTGACTCATTGAGGGTTATAAAGTACAATTTACAGCTGAATGGTTGTCACCTAGTTGCCCATTATCCCTCTGAGTTTTATTCCAGGTGACCATCCTTAACCCCTTAAAAACTGGAGATGTTTTGTAGCTTTGTGATGAGAGTAAATTTCACAATTATTCTGTGTCTGTTTAATGGAGAATACTATGTGTACTCAAGACAGTTTTACATATGTATTCTGGACAGGCATGGCTATCTTTTAGTAAGCATAGATAAATAAATGTTTCTTAACTTTACGCATGTTAGATAGGCAAGAAATAGGGAAAGTGCGTTTAATCCTAATTCTGCCCTTTTTGTTTAAATTTATATGCAATTAATTACCCCTGAATTTACTGTGGTTTGTAGACTTTATAGACACTTATGTGTTCTTTGTTAGGAACTTTAATGCGTCTCTATGGATTGCAATAAATTGTATGTTGTTTTTTAATTTATTTACTTTTTAAAGAAACATTCTAATTTATATTGTCGCCCATTAGGGTATACATTTATTTGTTATTGTTATTTTTTTGATATTATTGTTAGAATATGTCCCCATCCATAAACTGAAGTAGTCAGCAAAATGAGTAAAACAAACTTTGGAATGGTCAGGTATGCATTGGTTGGGATAATAGAAACAATACAAATGGAGGCAACATGGATCCAAGTTACTTAAACATGAATATCTTGTCGTAGGTGATGAGACTTCAAGTGCTGTTTTTTGTCTTTATAGATACTTCAAGAAGCCTTTGAACATTTACCTGGGATTTATCCCAGAATTTATCTTCATGTTGTCTCTGTTTGGATACTTGGTGATACTCGTACTATTCAAGTGGTGTGCCTATGATGCTGCTTCCTCCAAGAGTGCTCCTAGCCTCCTCATTCACTTCATTAACATGTTCCTCTTCAACTACACTGATAAAAATACTCCTATGCTTTATAGCGGGCAGGTAGGAATGTGACAATAGGTATGAAGGTTTATGTATGTTGATTTAAGTATGTTTTCAACTCCTAATTATATAACGATTAAAAATACTCTCCAATATAACTTCAAGTAAAGTTCCAACTTGAAATAGAAGGCCTAAATCTTACATAAAGCGCCTTTACCAGCACGTGGTACCTCTCACACTTCTTGGGCATTATGTAGCTGCTGAACACGTATTTTCCAATTGCTCTGGCTGAATCCTTCCTGACTGCTTACTGTGCTATGCTTCTGGAATGCTGGGCAACGCTCTACAGACGACGGAAGGGTGTGATGGATTAATCTGTTGGTCACAGGAAAACACTGCAGTGCAGGGACAGTGTCATTACAGGAACAAGCAGGTATATGTAAAAATAGATGTTTATTAATCTAAGTAGCTCTTATGCACCTTGAATTAAATTAACCTTCTCTCAGCTGTTCTTTGAAGCGTAGCAGGTGGGTGTTCTACCTCCGCCATGGGAGCCTCTCATCTCCAACCCTTGTCCCAAGCCTCATCAACAGGTTATGTGAACCTTAGGACACCTAGGTTTTAGAGGTGTTAGACAAAGCTTCAGTTCTCCCTGTCCCATTTACCAAAGTGTCCACAGCATGGAGAGCTGAATGTAGGTCGGGATTACCTTGCCGTGTGGGCGCCTTCAGCAATGAAATGTAGGATATTACAAATCGGGGACCAACTGTGAACTCCATGTTGACATTTTGCAAGTCATAGGCTGTGGGAGTTACCATTGGGCATCATCATTATTTATTTATAGGGCATCTCCTAGAGACCCCTATTGGAAGGGCGCAGGACCAACTAGATCCTGTACAGATAAGGCAGCTGACCAATAGCAGGGTAGCTGGCACAATAGCTACTATGACGTCCATATGACTTCAGTCTTCCAGATCCTGTTTCTGCTACAGCCTGTCTCCTGGACTTCCAGCCTCCGGATTGATTTTACTTGCCAACACAGCCTGGATATCCACCATTCATTGGTCCACCTTTCTTAGAGACACAGTGATACCTGGCCATCAAGTACTATCTCCTGCCCCTCTAAGAATCTACTTTCTCAGAAAAGTGCTTTTCCTCTATTCTTTCCACTGGCTTGCTTCATTGGGTTTTTCACTCACTTTAGAGGACAGAAAGGTAGTATTGAGACAGTCTTTTCCTTCCATGATGAGGTCCTAACTGATTTACAGGAGATCGTGTCCATGAAGAGAGGTATTAGGCTCCCAACTGTGGTGGTCCACAGATATGATTCAGCCAAATGCCAGACTCCATTACCTGTGGGACAATCTCGGGGGCTGAAATTCTCCAGGCAATGCATGTACCATAATGGATCTGGCCCCTAGCATGTTTTGGTGAGTGAGAATCCAAGCACCAAGCGAATTCTGTCTTGGAGCCTGCCTGAGTTAGGTACCTAATTTAGGCTGTTATGAACTTAAGGAGAAAAGTTGAAGGCCTTCAGGCGTCTAGTTCCTTGAGTGCAATTTTCCTTTTCCTACTAATTAGGCTTCTGGGAAATGCCTCAGACAAGTTTGAGGTGGATAATGTCCAGAGTAGTGAGAAAGGTGAAGCTAAGAGACCATGAGGATTGGTCCTTAGACAAGTCAATAGCACCTCTGGCATCCAATGAGCCTTTCCCTACTACAGATTCTGTTAACTCTCTTATCAGGCTGATAATTTTGGCACTGAGCATTCAGGACTCGCAAGACCAAGGTCAGCCATTGTGCTCCCTTTTGTAGAAAGTGATCCTGACGTCCATCCAGGAAAATGTGCAGATCCAGCATTTTGTCCTGGTTCATTGATCTTTTGATTGCTCCGTCCTCTTTGACCAAGGGGCTCCTTTATTCTTTAGGTTCTAACAGAGCTCTTAAGTGTAAGGACCAATGCTGCAGACAAAGAAACCCTCTTCCTTTGATTAGCATACTATTTGGACATCTAATTTGGTCTGGTGTGAGGAACATAGTTTCTCACCCTATATTTTTCTTACTTTCTCTCCAGAGGGGTCATGAAAAATGCCTCTTTCTGAAGGTTTCAGCCCTTTCTGCCCACTATATATTTTTCAGTGCCATTTATTGGTCCTTCTTGAAGATTGTTATGTACATCTGAGGAGTAGGTTTGCTGAAGGAAGGAACAATAGAATAGGTGGTGCCCTGCCTCCTAGGATAACCCTACAGCTTGGGATAAATCACGTTAACTGTAAGTAGCTATTTAAGAAATCTGTCTAAGGCCTTTGGAGGGAATCTACAATTGCTCTGTGGTGATTGATGAGGTAGATATATGAAGCAATAGAGGTAAATTATAGCCTCTTATTATAGGAGTTTTATATGAGGGAATATATTGCTATGAAGAACAATAGATAGACAAGTGGTGGAGTATACATGATGTTTGTGGCTCTAGCTGTCTCATTGTTGTGATTTGTAGTTCAGTAAAAATGAGCCCCACAGTATGTTTAAAATCTGTTTATTTGTGGTTGGTCTAGGATGAGTAACAGGAAAACCATAGTATGTATATAGATGTTGCCCCATCACAAGTCACACTAGGCCTGAGTCATTGTGCCCCCCTCTGTTTTCCAGAAAGGATTACAGTGTTTCCTGGTTGTGTGTGCCATGCTGTGTATACCTTGGATGCTGGTCTTTAAACCTCTTGTGCTACGTCGCCAATACTTGAGGAGGAAGCATTTGGTGAGTACCTGGCACATACTAAATCCTTTTTGTTTTTGTGGCAATAACTTACCACTGCACTGGCACTGGGGTCTGCTGAGCTATGAGAACATATAGTGGCTGTGCCGGTGGTAAGGGGTCTTGACTTTAAAAGAGAGCAAACACACATCTACAAACATATCTGCAGTTATAAGTTTGGCTATGTCCCAGTAGCCATCAACTGAACTTTAATAAATAATATAAAAACTCATGGGCACACATCCAAACACTGAGTCCTTTGATTTGCAATGTTTGTATTTGCAGTTATAATTTATATAATTATACACATATATATATATATACGTTGGAAGTGGGCTGGTATACTGTAATATGGCATACCGCCGCTTCTCCTACTGCCATCATTGTAAAATAATCAAATTCCATTCCCTAATATTTTCCATACTGCCACTTCAAAAATGTAAGTGAGTGAAATTCCATGGATTTACACTGTAAGCAATAGGAGAAGTGACTGTATGGTATACCAGCACATACAAGCCCACTTCCACCACTCACAATGCACTCCCTACTGTAAATTATAAGGATGTGGGGCTTCACAGATGAGTTTCTTAGCGATATAAAGGCACAAGGCCAAATACTTTTAAAAAAAGTCCCAGAAATCGATAATTGTAAATTCATAATCTTTTACAGTAGGGGGTTCACTATTCTGCATATTAAACAAGTTTTCCTAATTAGCACTTACTTGACATCAGAACTCGCCAATAGATAGTATTCAGATGAGTTTTATACAAGTTTGCACAACATATAGTTTTTAGACTTTAATGTATGGGATGTGTATAATATTTTGTGCTTTGTGTGCACATATCATATATAATCTTAAAGCTGTATTTTATGGAAGCTCTAGCTACTCTAAAGACAATATATATTATCTAAAGTTTTACAAAACAAATCTTAGAAATGCTTTGTTCAAAATTTATTACAACCAAGTGTTCTACAATTTTTCATAATAATTTGGGCACAAGGGGCAATCTTTCATTGAAGTCTATGGCCGATACCACAGTTGAAATATCTTGCAAGACTTGGTTTTAACCAGAGAAAGTTAGCATAAGCGTTACACTCAATGACATTTGCGCAAAAATTGATCTCATCCTCCATAATGTGTTTTCCCAGCCCTGGCCCTGTCCTCTTCCTTCAATGCCCAAATTCGAAAGGGCTGCACTTTACCCTTAATATCAGTAATAAGTTAAAACAATATTTTTAATCAACGAAAGAGACACCTACTTGTACTAACATATCAGCAGGTATTTAAAACCAGTGTTACGAGCTATATCATATAAAGCAGGAAGGAGCTGGAGCTGAACAGGAAGGCTTTTGGAGGGCCGCATGTGGCACAAGGGTCACCTGTTGCCCATCACTGAGGTATATGAATCCATGAAGGATAAACTCACCAACTGCATGGATCAGTTCAGGTATTAAATTCGTTGAATTTATTACAACTTGACATAAGTGAAGTAAGTTGGTAGGATTCTAGGGAGAAAGCTATATACTGATATGTGTACACAACATACAGATTATTATTTATTTGTAATATTGGTGCAATGAATTTAATTGTCATTTACAATGTCTGTATAGAGGTCTATGTAATGGGTCAGAATCTTTGGAACAATTTAGAAAGTTCTTTGAAATTGTGCTAAAGAAAAGCTCCATCCAAAAGGGAAAACTTCGCCACTCCAAGCTTCAATGGTACAGTACTGTATTTATTGCCATCTCTTCAAACACCTCACCAATGAATTGTGGTAATTTCAGTGACTTAGACAACATTGCTGCCTGTCTGAAACAGCCAAGTGGTAGTAGGAGAGAAGAGAGCAGAGCTGGACCATTGGGGCCCTCAGGGGCCTGACGTATTTTTATACCTTAATGACTTGCACCCAAAACTAAATTTTCAGTTGAATTTCACACTTTAGTAAAACTAGCCCATCATCTTATTATATTTGGCTATGTTAGATCCAGGCATCAAACATCAGCAACTGGAGTTCACATGAGGACACACAGACATCCACTTCATAAACCCCCTAGTAAAAGACCTCTATTAGTCATTGTTTGTGCCATTCATTGTCAACTGTTTCTATGCATTCCAGCATGTTCTCTTTCCTAGAGGGTGGGTTAGCTTTTCCTGTTGTGTTTTATAAATTAATAAGGTTAGCACCACCACCATATTATGGGATAAGAGATGCAGACACCCTTATATTAACGCGTGTTGGCAGGCCCCCTCTTATCACTTAAGTGGCAGGCAGTGGTAACGCTATTAAATTATAAATCAGGGTTTCTCTTTGAAAAAGTGCTGATAACAGGGGGTTATAAAATGAACTTCTTGTGTTATATAAATGTGTCTACTTATGGCTGGTCAGTGGGAAACTCAAAGGAACTAATCCCAGTCTGTAAATAGGGTGAATGGCTTGGTCATGTTAAACCAATGTTGGGCTTTTGGGTGGGGAAACAGAGCATGCTGATTGGCTGAAAGCCCTGACCCTGATTTATAAATACCCCTCCCCGCACCCACTAATCCAGGGTACGCATAACTTCGGAGGTATCCGCGTTGGTAATGGGCCCACGGAGGAAGATGCCGAAATTATTCAGCACGACCAGCTGTCCATGCACTCAGAGGAAGGCGAAGAGGTAATACATTTTATACTTTCCCTTTGCTCCTTCACTGCTGGAGGAGCCCACAATGCTTTAGTCTGCAAGTATTGCAAGCACCACTGGCATTGAAGGGTTCAAATGTAAGCTCATGTGAAAAGAGAATTGCTTTGAAAGGTCAGTCCCTCATTCTGTATAGCTTTTAACCATTGTCTGTTTTAGTACATTTTTGACCCTACAACTATTTCACAGATGAAATACTTTTTTCCTGATCCTTTCTAGATCTGATAGATAAATATTTTTCAAACTGTTTATTTTGATATGTTGCTATTAAATTGACAAATGAGCTTGGGCGATGGAAAAGAAACAGTGTAAGAAAGTGGTAATTAATGACTTTAGAACACAACCTTTTTTTTCAGAGGGTAGAAAATACTACGTAAAAGACTTGCAGGACAGGCTTCGGTAGCCCAACATGCAGTGATTTTGACTGTTAGACCACTTAAACCTAAACTAATAGGCTGCAAAAAAAAGTCCCAGCTGATCTCGAGTACTTGATCGCAGTATACCAGATAATGATCGGTTGGATGGGAAATCAGGTCAGATGATTAACACAGCTGATTTTCCTCTGCTTTAATGGTGTCCCAGGCATTCAGCGCTTGGGCAAGACGTGTCCAAATCTGACTGACTGCTGGGTGGTTGAATGGAGCAGCTGGTTTGTCCCATATATTTGGGCCTGTAAGCAACTTAGATTCTCAGATGATCATGACAAAAACTTCCAGTATGGTTACATCCTATCATTTTTTTTTTTATTATTTTTTTAAACCTCACCACCTTAAATTAATTGATTGGTAAGAGATTGTTTGCCAATTATTTTAAAATGACTGCTTCCTTCTAATGGGGAAAAAAAAGCTTCTTTTACATTTCTTCCTTATTGATCAAGTTGGGTGTATTAATTTGAAAGATGAAGTGTGAGTAAACATCTTTAAATGAAGAGTCCATTTACATGCGCTTCTAGACATGAAATGTTTGACTACCCAGAGACATCGGGTTTAGAAGTGAAACATTTAGTGCATGCTGTCAGAGGTGTGGAGTCCTCCCTTTGTACCTTCACACTTACTTTGTAATTACAGCAACTGCTTCGATTTCCAGTCTGCAGGATATTTAAGCCTGCAGGACTGAAATGTTTCGTGAGTAAGTGTGGCACCTTTCACTCATTCATTACCCACCACCTCTCATGCTGGTTTGAACTTGTTCTTGTGGCTTTTTTGATATCTCCCCAAGGCTTGATAAGAGTAGTAGGTCCTGGTTAAGGTGGGTGACCCTGAGGAAGTGACCAGAATTCTTCATGTTTGCATTCTTGCCGTCGTAATGGGCAAGTAGCTGGCTTAAAGGAACCCTCTATTCGTGCCAATTTCAAACTGCAATTGCCAGGTCTCCCATTAAGAATAAAGCAGATTTGTAAGCCTCTAAATAGACCTGGCTTAATTCTCAACCTCTGGAATCTGTCACCCTAGAGTGTAATTAAGGTAGAACCAACACTTGGGAATGTGGTCCAGAAATTCACTCTAACCAGTGCCACCACTAAAGCAGTTGGCTGAAAATATTACAATCTAGGCTATGAATTTACCAGGAACTAATTGTATCAGTCTGGCAGATGCCACCTTTCTTGGCAATCTGATGCATTTCCATTGACATTTGTTAACCTACAAAGTTTTATCTGTGATATAACCGGACCCTGGTGAATTTATATGTTAAATTTCAGTGAATATAATTTCAGCCCAGAAATGGCTGCCTTCACTGTACTCCCATGCTGATCATGTAACAGATTGCTGTAAGATGAAAACTTGGGGTACAGGATGAAATTCTGGTTTGTGTAAATAGGATCATATTTTGATAGCAGTGGCAAATATCTATGTACAGTATTTCCTTTTAAGTAAAACTATCGGCAATATACTGATTTTTTAATATGTTGTGTTACTATATTGATCTTTGCCTGTGACCAAAAGTTTTCTGCATGTAGTTACATATTTTTAGGTGTTGAGTCTTTATGGATACTCTTCCTCTTTAGCATGTTAAGTATGTTGAGTGTAGCTTTCCTTTTATCTACACACAGTGGAGGCAGTCTCTTTGTTTGGATGTCCCTGAGGATGATCAGTTTCTAGTGGACTGATAGACTTAATATTGGTTAAGCCTACTTGATGCCTGCCTCAACTGCATGTAGGTGTTTGGTCCCACTAGATTACTGTTAGTAACCATTTCAAGCACTGATTGTTTTCCATTGTGTTAACCATCCTAAAAAATAGACTGAATATCCTGTCCATTCAAATTATGTTAAACACAATCTTTAATTCTCTTTCACCTATTGCAACTCTATAAATCTCTCAGGGCAAATTTCTATATGTTTATTATTGCTTTCATTATTGTCTTTAATAGCAATTTTAGAACTTTATTTTAGAGGGACTGAAGTTTTAAAGTGATGATATATCGCTAACCTGTATTTCTTTCTATTTTAACCCTGTATTAAATCTGGATTTATATTATTCAAAGCCTGCCGTGGAGGAAGTGGTAAGAGTCATGTCCGTTGTGCATGCCCTCAATCAGCCAAGGAATCCTGCAACATTGTTCACTCATCATTGGTTTCATTTAACCATTACAGACTGACATTTCATTTTAATTTCTTATGTTGCTGGGCTTTGCGAGGGGCTTCAGGAATCGACTATCATCTAAGTGCACACATCCATCCACACCAATCTTGCTGCTCATTTGCTTCGCATGCCTTGACAAACTTAACAGTGCAGCTCTTACCAAAGTCTCTTTCCTTTATTGATTTATATTAAATTAAATTCCATATTTGTTTAACAATCTTTATTAATTTGCACTGATTACTAAGGATTTAATTGCAATTTATTTTGGTAAGCACAGTCTATTGCAGTGTCTATACTGCTAGATTTTCTTTCAGAGAGTTAAATACTAACAGACCAATGCATCACTGTATGCAGTAGGAAACTGCACTTTTAACTGAATTTCAAGGCTTATACAAATAACAAAATACAGTATATAAAATATACGTGTGTGTGTATATATGTATATATAATCATATACATATATTTGTATGTGATTTGTGTATATTTTGAATTATAGTATGTCTAATTGAGTGCTTTTAAGTTTGTGAATACATGTTGGTTTTTTTTGCTTTTTGTTGTAGAAACCTAAAATTTGAACCACATCTAGTCTGCACATTTTTTTTAAAATTCCTAAAAATCTATTTGATCCTTAGTTTTTTTTTCTCCCCCCCAGCTTTAGGCTAGCTTTTTGCTTATCCTAAGTCCCTTAGAAGTGGTTATGCATAAAAATAAAATGGACTGCATATTATATGTTTGGATAGATGTTTGGATAGATTTGTAGAACTTTTGTGTATAATCTAAATGGGTTAGGTACTGTTTAACGGTGCGGATAATTCCGACACTGAGCAGTACTACACTTAAATTCCAAATGTGTAAAAAAATGATTGTAATATAAGCAGCCTTACCTCCAAACCGACGCTGTAGATCTCCAATCGCAGCAGGATGGTGACTCGAAGTTGTTCCGACCACTGAGGTGTCCGTCGATAGATTTTCACGTCATTGTGACTTGTATCACTTTTACTTTAAAGTGGCAATGTCAGGACCCCACAGATTAAGTGTTTAAACACTTAACCCGACATTGCTGCTTTAAATTAAAAGTGATACAGGTCACAATGACGTGAAAATCTACCAACGGACACCTGAGTCGAGTCACCATCCTTCTGCGATCAGAGATCTACAGCGTTGGTTTGGAGGTAAGTCTGCTTATATTACAATCATTTTTTAACACATTTGGAATTTCAGTGTAGTATTCCTCGGTGTTGGAATGGTACCACCGATCTAAATATGGTTGTTGGTTTTCTTTTTAGTACAAATGTGACTGAGTTGGGTGATTTCCACATCCAGCACATTTATTGTGAGAAAACAAAAGTAGATGCAAATATATTAATATTATTTTTTACCAAAAATGGGACAGTAAAGATTACAAATGTTTGTTTCTCTATCCAGTAGAACACAGTTTACCTAAACAATATTCCTTTTGGTGATATTTTATTTAAAACAAAAACAAATCTGGCTAAAAAAATATCATACTAGCAGCCAACATACAGAAAGTTGATTGGTCAGTAGTCAATAAAGTAATTTAAAAATGGTAATGCAAAATGCGTATTTTACATAAAAGTATGAGTAAGACAGCTGTTGTTTCACTTAAAGCTAACCACACTTGTCCAAATACAGTCATTTGACCTAATCAAACTGTGGTCAGTTTGGTCACACACATATTTGGCCAAATTGGATAGATATATTTGACTGCAAGACTAAATGATGGGATCATGTGGGCACAGTCAGTGGGTAAATATGACTGTGTGGCAGTCAGGTAGAATGACCACGTCATGTGTGGCCCAGTCAGTGGACAAACATGATTAAGCAACGGTCTGGTACAATGGACCAGATCATATGGGGCCCAGGCGGTGGATCGAAATGATTTTGATTTTGTCAGCTGTTTGAAACAAGTTTCTAAAGGGCAGGATATCTTCATAAAGGGCAACTTGTATTTTTACTGTCCCCTTCGCTTCTTAAACCTGCTGCTGAGAAAACACTTTCATATGTGTCATCATGGGTGGGTATACAACTTAAAGCTGGCCTCACATGTGGCAATTTCTGCATGGAATGTCAAGATTCTCGTATAAGATCAAGTGAATATTAGGAATTGGTTTACTGTGTATTACTGAGCTGAATATTATACATAAATTGAGGCTTCCTTTCAGTTCTTTACATCAGGTTGCTATGTTAGGAGGCGACACTTCTCCAAGAGAGCAGGCACTCAGTGACTGACTACTTTGCAGACTTCATATTGTGTGTAGATTGATTCATACACAGGGACACGGCCAGTGATGTCGCAGCAACAGTCTCAGATTTTTGACCTGTATCAGACCCCATCAGGACACTGTCCTAAAGTAGGAGTAGTTGCAGCTGTCTGTCAAGCATTGGGAAAATAGCACTTTGTTCATTGTAACCCTTAAATTCTACTACAACTCTGTTTAAAATCATATGAATCATGAAGACATTGCTTTTTAACTTCATATTTAAAAGCTCAGATATGTGGAGATGTGTTCCCTGAATGTTTGGATATATTGCTGTAAATAAATCCCATTTTCTGCTTTTTCTTTGGTCCAAAGCATTCTTACCAATGTCTGGTAGACTCTGTTATAGTGTTAATTAAGTCAATGTTATGAAATCTTGTTTTCTGAATCTCAATTTTGGCATAGACCATGAAAAATCATGAAAGGTAATCTAGAACAAGGTAGGAATATTTCTAGAACTGAATTAGCAAAGCAATCTTTAGTTACAGGTAATGTCGTCTTCCATCCATTATGCTTTACTAGAACGGTGTCCTCAATCTGCACATCCATAGTTATCAACAATTTAACATCATTTGCAGTCTTACTATTTTGCTAGGCATGTGCGTCTAAGCACATCAATCGTGGAACTGTCCAGGCGGCAATTATTGCAATAAAATACATACTTTAATGTGTTGTTGCTTCATAATTGCTCAAGTTCAATAAATGGTAACTTGTAGAACAAAGAGAATAGAGGCACACACTCACTTTGTATTACCTGCTGCTGAGTCTTCTGATTGATATCTAGTATTACTGCCCCTTTCCCATGTCACCACTTCATTCCCAGCTCTCCACACAATTCTTCTATCAACAAGATTGTGTAGTGATTACTTCTGAGGAAGTAAATCAGCAGGAAAGTGAAGTCCAGCCTGTAAGTACAAATCTGAATTCCAAACAAACTACGGGTGGTCACAATCACTAATAATTTCTTTCTTAAAAAATATTTAGTTATTAATATAAGTTATTTCATCATATCTCCAGATCAGTCCTTCAGACTTTACACAGCTTACTAATCACGGGTGAGCACTTATAGTGATCACTGTGAAAACTCCTAGACTTTATTTCTATAAAGCACTGGCCATGTCACCAGTTCTGGTAAGGCACCTTTATCCACCTTTCTTGGTTATCATCAGCTCTCGGACACATTACTACTACTGGTGAACACACAACTGATGGGACATCCTTCACAACATCTCTATAACCAAGCTATGTTAAATCTGAGATAGCTCAATGTAAACAGATTTCTTATTTTCTTTCTCTCCCGCAGTTTAATTTTGGCGATATTGTGGTGCACCAGGCCATTCATACAATTGAATACTGTTTGGGTTGCATTTCTAACACAGCCTCATATCTGCGTCTTTGGGCCCTGAGTCTGGCACATGCCCGTAAGTAACTCACAGTATTTGACGTCTTCTTGACATATATGTATAAATTGACGAAAGTGGTGCGCACTATAAGTGGCATTTCTCTGATAAAGTTGAAGAGGAGGATAACTGTGTATTTAGGGAGTCCTCGGCATCTAGCTGGAGGCCGCACAGTCTTGTTAGTCCTGCAAAATGACTTGATTTTTACACTTTCCACTAGAGACAACTTTTGTGAAATTTTATGCAGCAAAGGGCAGTGCTATGCATACAAAAAAACGAAGTAGTTAAAATATTAAAATTTACCGATGTGATGCAGGAAATTAAGTAAGCCCTGAAGCCCCCTTACTCTCACAACCAGAAAGAAAGTGGACATTGTAAATCCTTTTGCCAACATATGCAGCTCTCTTGTGTTTGCGATGGTCAGTTCAATCGGCAAATTTGCACAATAAATATAAATTTTTTGCAGCTCTTAAATGTATCTCTATCTATTCCAATTTGTCATGGTGGTCAAATATGGCTTTAGTTTCATGTGTTTACATCAGTAAACTTAGTAACGCCCGAGAAATTAATTTACCAAGCCAATAAAAAGTTCATTTGTGATGTGCGTTCTTTTTCTTGTTCAACAGGCAATACTGTACCATACAGTTTACAGGGACACTATAATTGGGCAATGCACCTATACATGATACATATGCAATGTATAGAAATATAATAGTCCTCTCAGTACAACATGACTATATGTATTGTAAATTGGACTATGAAATACGTTTATTTAGCAGGCTGTTTTCTTACATTTCTCTGAAGACTGGAAGGAAATGATGTCTGTGTCTTTTGGAAAACAAAGTTAATACGTTTGAATTTAGGATTATAAAGAACACTATGGTCATTGTTCTGCTTGTCCTCTAGAGCTCTCTGAGGTCCTCTGGACCATGGTTATGCACTTGGGCCTGAACGTGAATAATCTGGGCGGTGGCCTTCTCCTGGTCTTGGTGTTCGCTGTATTCTCTGCGCTCACCATCGCCATCCTGCTCATCATGGAGGGGTTGTCTGCTTTTCTGCATGCTCTCCGTTTGCACTGGTAAGTGTAAAAAAAAAAAAAAAAAAAAAAAAATTCCCTTGAGTCAATAAGTTTCACATGCCAAAAATCTTTTCAGTGAAAACTTATTTAAAATAGTTTTGCGTATCATAAGTTTCTACTTGACACATCAATTTCACAGAACAATGAGAGAATGCTCATCATAGGACTATATTTCTATTTAAAAATGAAAGCATTGCATTGGGGGTTTGTTTTTGCATTTGTCGAAGTATACAGAATGTACACTACGGGGCCAAAGGTATATAGACACACTTTCTAGTTAGTGTGTGGACATTTCTGCCACACCCATTGTAACAGGTGCATAAAATCCTACATACAGCTAGGCAATCTCCATAGGCAAACAATAGCGATAGAATGAATCACAAATGAAGGGCTCAGTGACTCTCATTGTGGCACTGTCATAGGATGCCAACTTTCCAGCTAGTCTGTTTGTCAAATGTCTGCCCTGCTAGAGCTGCTAGACTCGGTTAACATTAGGAGGTTTAGGAGCAACAACTGTTCAGCTGCGAAGCGATAGGCCACACAAGCTCACAGAATGGGACTGCCATGTGCTGATGCTCTGAAAATCTTGTGTCCTTTTTTTGCAACACTCATTACACAGTTTTGGGAGCAACATCAGCACATGATCTGTTCTTCAGGAACTTCATGGATTACTATTCCATGGTCGAACAGTGACACTATAGCCTCAAAGCACCATACGCAATGCCGACCATTGACTGTAAAGCACACTGTCCCTGTACTCTGGAGCAGTAGAAACCCTTTATTTGGAGTGACAAAAATCATGGTTCACTATCTTGGCAGTCTATTGACGAATCTAGGATGACAGTAGGGTGCTTCCTAACTGAATGCATATTGCCAAATGTAAAGTTTGATGGAGGAGGACGAATGGTGCAATTTTTTTGTGCTTTGGCCTGGGCCCTTCCCTGCAGTGAAGGGAAATCTTAATGTTACAGCATATAGTGACATTCTAGAGAATTGTGTGCTTCCAAGTTTGAGGCAACAGTTTGGTGAAGCCCCTTTCCTGGTTCAGCATGTCAGTGCCCCTGTGCACAAAGTGAGGTTCATCAGCAAATGGTTTTCCAAGTTTGTTGTGGGAAAACTTGATTGGACTGCACACAGCCCTTACCTTCACCCCCTTAAAACACCTTTGCAATGAATTAGAAGGTTGACTGAGAGCAAGGCCTGATTTCCCAATCTCACTAATGATCTCGTGGCTCATTAGTTTATATGTCTAATAGCGCAGATGGAGAAGTAAGATCTTTTAATTTATGCAATGCCCTTTGTCCCAGCCCAGAGATTGCGTGAGTGCAGAGTTATTGAGCTGCTCTAAATTAAGTCAAGAATGTCAATGAAATCTGAGCCTGTGTGACCGTTGTACATGCCGCAGACAACCTGCATAAAAAGAACATGGTATCTGTGTACTGCACATGCTCCCTACACCCGGCCATATAGAATAATCACCTGGCCTCTAGCGTGACGATGAATGATGCATAGCATTTGCTGTTTGAGAGCTATCTGTTGCATTTTTAAAGATTCTGTCACTTCAAGGATAGAAAAGAAGAGTTAACTGGCAAATAACCTTGAAACTAGCTCTTTCATAGTGGGAGGGAGTTCTGGCAGTTCATGGGATAAATACAGCTGACAGACAATGTCACTACACCCAGTGGGTGCTTGCAGAAAGAAATTGCATATTCCTCTTAAATAATCCTGTTTATTACACCATTGTTCCTGGTGGTGCTGACATGGAATGTAAAAGTATGACCAGCTAAACAACTAGCAGTTCAGCCAGCTGTTTAGCAGCTGCTGCCCCATTCACCTGCCCTACTCATAGTTCTGCTTTATATATTCTCTTCTCAGGGTCATGAGTTAGTAGTGGTTTCCACCACTAACTTAGGTTAGTCCATTAAGTTATGCAAAAAGCATTTGTCCAATAGAAAGAGCCAATTAGTATTTCCACTTTAACTAGCAGCCAATAAGCATTACCGTTACAACCCTTCAGCCACAGATAATGATATATCTTTCTATGTGCCGTCTTGATTGGTAGACATCACGGCTTTGGCGATTCTGCCTGTATTTTTTTCTGATTCAGAATCCACACAGACTAGAGAACCTTTAGGGGAAGCTTAGAGAGGTGCATAAAATTGGTATGTAAACAATACTAAACACAATTATTATAGATTTATTAAGATGGAATATCTTACCAAGCACTATGTAAAAACGAAACAAAAACACAAACAAGATGCTTGATCTCTTGAATGTCATAATAAGGATAAAGTTAGTTTGGCATCCAGGTCATGAGGCTGAATAGGGAAAAGTTATATGGTATCTTGCACTACAAGACCCTTGTACGGCCTTGCCCAGATGACTTCCTTATACAAGGACACTGTTCAGCTCATCGAAGCTTTCAGCAAATTGATATTTTCCATATTTGGAGCCAGCTTGTGAAATCCATGGCAGACCTCCAGCATTTTTTCCTCTCTGCCTGTGTAACACTTTTAACACATCTCTAGGAGAACAACAGAAATATCCTTGTCTGTTCAGGGTGGAATTAGTCCATGCACGTTTCATGTGTGGTGTGCTGTGTTACTGACTGTTATCTGCTATGTGGCCCTGTCCACCCCTTCTAGTCTAGTTCTAAAGCATATCTGTCACTTACACACTGTAGAGGCAGCCATTCTGTGGGCTGAATCAGCCCATCAATTCAGTAGAATCTCTAGTGCTATCACTGAGGCATGAGGCACTTCACGTCTCAGTGAGGTCACTAGATCCCAATGAGCTGAGAGGCTATATTCTCACAAGTCACTTCATGCCTCAGTGAAATCTACTCTCTACTGATTGAATTGCTTAACAGCCTGCAAATTCAAATCTGACTTCAAAATGTCTGCTTCCCCAGAGGACGGACAACAGGTTCATTCTAAAATGTTAACAGAACAGTCTGGAAAAGTTAGCAGTAACTTGTTTGCATAGTCACGTGCAAGTTAGTGACTTCAACTGCCCTAGTGGTAAATTAAGATTGTTTTGTGAAAAATCTTTTTATAATAAAATTTATGTAAACACAAAAGCATGTCAAAGAAGCACAAAAATTGTGATGTTAACCAGATATACCTGTAATATGACACTGTTTATATGTTAACAAAACACTCCTTTTTAAGTAAAATATAATTTTTTTTTCATGCATTTTCTTCTCTCTTCCAGGGTGGAATTTCAAAACAAATTTTACATTGGAACAGGATTTAAGTTTATGCCCTTTTCATTTGAGTGCATCCGAGAGGGCAAGTTCGATGACTGAGTCCCTCCATCAGTTTTGTTACTATGCCTCCCTGTAATGTTCTCCTGTCATGGTGTATTGGTGTGAAGCCTCACCTATCCCTCATGCTTCATAGACCCACAGTAGTCTTAAGATTGTCAGAGTTGTACAGAAATCTGTGTTCAGTAAGCAGCCTACTAAATTGAGAAGAAATACAGCCTGCCATAAGGGGTCGGAAATATCCCACACTGTGGAAAAATGTATCTTAAAAATACCAGTGTTTTTAATATGCAGATTAACAGGTTTCTTTATCCACACATGTCCACATTTCTTCTACCATTCTCGCCACCTTCTACCTCATTATTTTGTTCAGTAATGATACCTTTTTAGTTATCATGTCTGGTATCACACTAAATAAACTCATTCAGTAATGCTTTCTAAAAGACGACAGCTATGTTTAAGACCCAGTCCCACATAATAAATATCCATTTTATCAGGGCTCATTGAAAAGACAGACCTTTTTGGGGACTTGGGGCATTTATTACTTAGCTATGGCAGAAACCGCAACCTGCTTGGGGTACGCTTATAAGAAAAAAAAAAGTAATTTATATTTTCCTATTACTTTTGAGTAATTCCCAGATATATCTTTGACATTTACCTCAACCCGTTATGTGCTTTATGTCTTTAGTAGTGCACATAGCAACTCAATGTTGGAATACCAAGCGTGGGGGTGTTTCCAGTTTGCCCTTGTATTTTACAAAAAAAAAGTGATAAAATGTTATGTAAAAAAGTTTATTAAACCTTATTTAAGGCTGTTTTAATTTAAACCACAACCCCAAATATGTTGCTTCTCAAAGGAAAGACAGCAAACCGTTTTGAAGTTAGGGGAAGCTGCAGAAAAGGTTCACCTAAATATAGTAAAGGCAGCCAGGTTGTGGGTTATGCCCATATGAAGTCTATCAATGACCTCAGTGATTTGGCTGAGTTATTTCGTAGGTAACATTCTCATGATATTGTAGTCAGCCTGTAACTATAACAGATCAGGTATTATGGTCCTGATCCATCGTTGCCGATATCTATCACTGTCCCGATATGTTTACATTAGTGTTGTCGTGTTTGATGATGTAATTTCTAGGACCCTGTTGCTGCTGTGAATTGGTAAAAGAAGTCTCCCTCATGGAAATAAACCTTTAATTTATGACAAATAGAAAAGTCATTTGTTCTTAAGACTTTGCTGTGCAAGAATTACTTTCCATGTGTGTTATAGACTAGATCCTCCTCTCTCCTGGTTTCCTGTTCCTCAAGCAAACGTTCCCAGGTGCCAGCCACATTGTCTTGTACATATGACTGCTTTTGGAAGAGAGATGGGTAGTTGCATAGTGATAATTTATGTCCAGGGAGTAATGGACTGGCTGTGCACAGTGCCAGTGACCTCTTTTTCTTTTTTTTTTTTTGCCATCCATGTTCCGACGTCTGCCTCTGTAGAGGACTCGTGTGCACAGTCAGTTTATCTCAATACAAGTATCCATCTCTCCTTCATTCTCTGGTCATAGGGAAGTCTGATATACAAATGACCATGGTTCCTACTTGGAATCCATAAAATCAAGCATTAAGGTTTGAATTTGGCAGCATCCTGAAGCTGGCTACACATGAACCAGTCGTGCCACTGCGCCTAAGTGCCCAGCAATGGGATCATTATTCAGCTTGCAACTATGCATTTGTGGCTTCCAGAAGCTGATATTTACACATGAGATTGATCAGTTAGGTACCATCTACTTCATTGAATGTAGGGTAAGCCAGGGTTTTATTTAAGTATTCTGCAGAACCAAGAATCCAGATCACAAGTTCTCACCAAGCCATATTTAAAATCTTTTCTATCTACCTAACTACTACTGCATTTCTTTAAATTGCCCCCAATGTAATGATATTTTTATACTTTTTATCCTGTTTTCTAAATCCAGTGGGGACACTGAATTCTGGTATATAGTGTGTCTTATAGGACATTGGAATGGTAAATATTTTGCTGGACACTCCAATATTTTTCAACTAAGACCTAGAAGACAGAACCATAGGGGAAAAAACAAAGGAAAATACAAAAAAAGAGAGAAGTAACATCTCTCTGTAAAAGCATTTCACTATGGTAAACTTTAAACGGGAGCACTACAATTGGGTAGGTGCACTCTGTCAAAGGCCTTTCCTGCATCAAGGGCAGCCATCAAAGCCGGGAACACCATTCGGCTGCTTGCATAGATTAGATTGAACTTGGAAACACCTTAGGTTGGAAAGATGGTTTAGTACGTAGAACAGTCTTACCGTTCTGAAAAACCTAGAATGCACATTTGCAAGATACAGTGCTCAGATCCTGAGACCCTCCAGGTCATTGAAATGGCTAAATTGGAAAATAAAACAAAACATTTTATAGGTGAAAATCTTTAAGTCCACTGATCAAATGGTTGAAAAGGAGGTTGTTCAGCACTAAATTCAAGTCTCAAGGGACTAGTGGAGGACATGTACCACACCCTGCAAAAAAGTAGGGGCAGAGTAGGTGAGAAACTGGAGCATATAAATATGGAATACAGGATAGATTGTACAGGTAATCAATAAGTAGTGGTGGGTAGCTGAAGGAAGAAAGACCTATGGGAAGGGAGTTAGAGGCAGTTGAAGGTAGGGTTAAAGTTGAAAATGATCAGCAGGTGATGATCAATAAATGTGCTGGTGTGTCTTCTAAAGACCAAGAAATCCACAGGATCGGGGGAGTGGGCTGTCCATTGGATATGGCAGAGGCATATTCCTAGTGCACCTGAGAATTCTTTGAAAAATCCTCAGCCATGGCCTTTATCTAATTAGAAAGAGAGGGTGTGGCTATCAGAACTAGCCTGATAAAGGATTCCCCCGTGTGTCATAATGCCCAATCTTAAACCCTAAATGGCGCTATTGGCTGTAATGTATAAAGTTACAATGGGTAGTGGGTAGATCCAATTTAAATTGCATATAAAATATATTGTAAGGAATGTCTGCGCTAAACAATAACAATAAAGGTGTTAAATATAAAAAGTCACATTCCCTATTGGATAAAACAATTTTAATCATATATAAATATTATACATTCATGAGAATAAAAATAAATATAAAAAAATTAAAAAAAAAAAAAAAAAAAGACTGATAAATAATGCCAAGTGTAGCTAATAATGGCAGAAAATATGTGCATCTATATATTCATTAAAAATATACACAGTAATAAGAATGAACTAATCAGCTGTATATCACTTGCAATACATGACACAAATTATTATTATTATTATCTTTTATTTGTTAGGCGCCACAAGGTATCCGTAGCGCCGTACACAGTACAAACAGTGGACTATACAGGGTGAAACAGTACAGAACAGTAAACAAAAATACCAATACTTCAAAAGCTCCACCCAGGGTAATACAATAAGCACGGAGTAGAAGAACAGGTGAGAAGACAGGAGGGAAGACGGCCCTGCTCATGTGAGCTTACATCCTAAGGGAGGTTGGACAGAACAGGCACAAGGGGAGCCAAAAGAGAGACGGGAGAGCAAGTGGAGGAGGAGAGGTGGTTAAGTGGATGGTTGGTAGGCTTTACGGAAGAGGTGAGTTTTCAGTGCACGTTTGAAGGAGCACAGAGTAGGAGAGAGACGGATGGAACGAGGGAGGTCATTCCAGTGAAGGGGGGCTGCCCGGGAAAAAGTCCTGGATTCTGGAGTGGGAAGAGGTGATGAGAGTGGAGGAGAGGCGGCGATCATTGGCTGAGCGCAGGGAGCGGGCAGGAGTGTGAATGGAGAGGAGGTTAGAGATGTAGGGGGCGGTAGAGTGGGAGAAAGCCTTGTAAGTGGTGGTGAGGAGCTTGAAGAGGATTCTATAGGGGAAGGGAAGCCAGTGTAAGGAGAGGCAGAGTGGGGAGGCCGAGGAGGAGCGGCGTGAGAGGAATATGAGTCTAGCGGCTGCATTGAGTATAGAGCGGAGGGGGGAGAGACGGGAGTGGGGGAGGCCAGTGAGGAGGAGGTTACAATAATCGAGGCGGGAGATTGAGTGCGTGGATGATAGTTTTGGCTGCATCCTGTGAGAGAAAGGGATGGATGCGGGCGATGTTGCGTAGTTGGAAGCGACAGGTTTGGGCAAGGGAATGGATGTGGGGAGCAAAAGAGAGAGGAGTCGAGGGTGACACCCAGGCAGCGGAGTTGGGTGACCATTGTCCATTGACCAAATGTCCATTTGTATAAATATCTATAGCCGGCTACTAGCAATAAAAAAAATCAGTCACTGATGAATGGATTGAAAAAGTGCACTGTGCAACAAGTATTGACATTCAGTGAAGTTCTAGGAAAACAATGAGCCCATAGATGTTATAGTAGCATTCGTAGGTCTCTAAATCCTGTATCTCGATATGGAAAGACAAATCTGAATGAAGCACTGAGTGACCTGATGAGAATTGTAGCTGATACAGACGAGGTATTACTGATAGTAATGGCCATGTGTAAGACCCTCTATTAGCCTGTCATCTGAATATCCAAAGCGCTGAGGGAATGGGATAAAGGAGGAGAGAGGTATTATTACCACAATTACAATTCTCATCAGGTGACCTTAATGCTTCATTCAGATTTGTCTTTCCATATCGAGATCATATTTGCCAACTCTCCCTGAATGTCAGGGAGACTCCCAGAAATAGGGGTGATCTTCCTCACTCCCTGAAGAGTCTGGCACCCTCCTTGATGCTGAGCCAGTACAAGACGTGGATGGCTTCGCCATCTGTGGCATGATGACACAGTTCAGAAATTGTGTCGTATATCCATGTAGTGATGCCTATAGAGGTGGCCATTTTCATGGAGACCAAGATTTAATCAAAGACTGACAGGTAAGAAAATATGACTCAGTGATGAAGATAGAAATGTAAAAGACACTTCAGTCTCTAGAGATTCATTAGCTGCTTTTCTTTAAGCATAGTTGCCTACTCTCCCGGAATGTCTGGGAGACTCCGGCATTTCTGGGAGACCTTCCAGGCTCCTGGGAGAGCAGGGCAACATCCCGGTTCTCGTCCCCACAATAGATAAGTGTTGGGGGGGGGGCAGGGCTTAATGACACAAATATCAAGTTTGTCTCTTCTCTGTGAGCTAGTTGCTAAGGTCTACCTACCATCATCCTCTGACCTGGACCACCCATGTACACTGCAGACAGTGCTTATTGCTTGATACTGTGATAACCTGTGCCATTAACTTTCTTAATTGTGGTCCAGCTTGATTCTGGATCCCCCGTCAAATCACACCTTTGCCGCCACCTAGGATCTATTTGCAGTTAAAACAACAGGACACTGTCCCCCATTAAGTGCTCTTAATTTGGAGCACAGCAAGGCAACCAACAATTGAAATAGAGTGCTTTATGTGTATAAACTCTACACTCCACCATATACAGCCTTTGACTACTCACATATGAAGATGTGCTGCCACCCAGTGGCCTCTTTACATGGCGCAGGCTGTCCTTTTACTGAATTCCTGTCAGGCTGACTGTACAAGTGTAACAATAAATGACACACTGTCACCTTGTGGCCAAATAAGTATTATCTATTTTTAGAAATAATGGCCATCTAGAGTAGCCTACTTTCCTACTCCAGACCTACTTTTGCCGGCAATCATCATCTAATGTATGATACAACCAACAGCTGCTTCTGCTGCCTTATCTTTACTTTATTATCATTATTATTATTATCTTTTATTTTATAAAGGCACACCAAAGGGTCTGTTGCTCCTTACATGACATATACAGAAAGCAGTGATCCACTGTGCATACCACGATACATGAAAAACAAAATACCAGACATACTGAATGAATAAAAATACAGGTAACATGGCAATGTAGATCAACTTATATGAGGGTGATGGTAGTAATCAGCGGAAAGTAGGCCTAAGCTTAAGAGAATAGGCTTAGGGAAGCAGGCCAAGCGGTATAGAGGGTGATAGAATATTAGAAGACGAACACAAGGAAAGAGGGTCCTGCTCGTGGGGGCTTACATTCTAAAAGGAAAGGGAGACACAAGTAGGGTGGCACTGATTGGGGGACAAAGCCGGGATAAAGAAGTTAAGGGGAAGGTTGATAGGCATGAATAAAGAAATGATTCTTTAGGGCACGCTTGAAGCCCTTGAGAGTAGAGGCTAATCTGATGGAGCATGGGATATCATTCCAAAGCTGAGGAGCGGCCCGGGCAAAGTCCTGGAATGGGAAGAGTTGATCAGTGAAGTACTGAGGCAGCGGTCATTGGCAGAGTGGAGGGGGTGGCGATTAGTGTAGGTAGAGATGAGGTTGGAGATGTAGGGGGAAGTTTGAGAGTTTTTAAGGTGAGGGTGAGTAGTTTAAATGTAATTCTGTATGCCATGGGGAGCCAATGTAGGGACTGGTGGAGAGGGGCAGCAGAGATAGAGCAGCTGGAGAGAAAAATGAGGCAGGCAGTAGCATTGAGAATAGACCTAAGAGGAGCATGGTTAGTCTGGTAGGCCAGAGAGAAGGAGGTTACATTAGCCAAGGCGAGAGATTACAAGAGAGTGGATAAGAGTTTTGGTGGCTTCCGTGGTGAGAGGGCCATATCTTGGATATATTGCGGAGATGGAAGTTGCAATATTTTGACAGGGACAGAATGTGAAGGTTGAAGGAGAGGGAGGAGTCGAGGATGACCCTAAGGCATCGGACTTGAGGGACAGAAAGGAGGGTAGTATTAGTAACAGAAATAAAAAGGGGGGAGCCTATTAGTTCAGTCTTGGATGTCCCAGCGCTTTCTTAAACTTAATATTTCCAAGATGAGATGGCCAAGAGACAGCAGGAGAAACAAGACATAAGAGAAGGGAAAAGGTCAGAGGATGAAAAATGGATTTGGGTATCATCAGCATAGAGGTGGCACTAGAGGCCAAAGGAGTGGATGAGGGCACCAAGGGAGGAGGTGAAGAGGGAGAAGAGCAAGGGCCAAGAACGGAATCTTGGGGAACTCTGACGGGTAAGGGAAGAGGTGAGTATGTAGAGTTGTGTAAAGACAAAAAAGGAGCGGTTGGTGAGGTAAGAGGAAAACCAGGAGAGAAGAGTGTTACACAGGCCTATAGATTTGAGAGTTTGCAAAAGGAAGGAGTGGTCACCGGTATCGAAGGCAGTAGACAGGTCGAGAAAAAAAAGAAGGGTCCTTTGATTTTAGCGAAGAGAAGTTCATTAGTGACCTTATTGAGGGCAGTTTCAGTGAAGTGGGGGTCACAGAGTGAGTGAGAAGAGAGAAAGGAGGTGAGACAGTTGTAGACAACTTCTAGAAGTTTGGAGGCAAAAGGAAGGAGGGAAACTGGACAGTAATTATTGAGAGAGCAGGGTTCAGGGATGGTTTCTTGAGTATGGGTGAGACAACAGCATGTTTAAAGGAGAAGGGTAGGATTCCAGAGGAAAGGGTTGAGGTGGGCAAGGTGGGAGAAGGCCTCGAGAGAGGGACCGGAGGAGATGGGAGGGCATAGGGTCCTGTGGACAGGTGGAGGGGGTTGAGGACTTCATCTGCAGATATCAGAGTGAAGAAAGAGAAGGAAGGTGGGCTAGCAAGTGGGGAGGAGGGGTCGGAGATAGTGTCCCCATAGGAGGGTGGGGACAAGTGGGTAGGAAGGGGATGATGTTACAGCAAGAAGGAATTGCTGGAAGGAGATGGCATGTCGCATTGACTCAATTTTGAAGGTAAAGCAGGCAGCAAAGTCAAGAGCAGAGAGCGAGGAGGGGGAGTTGAAGGTGGCAAAAAGGCTATGCGGGTTGGAGGATTGGAAATAAATGGGTGCTTCAAGGATGGATTATTTATAGAGCGATAGGGCAGAACTATAAGAGGCGAGTATGAACTTGACATGGAAGTAGTCAGCATGAGTGCGTGACTTTCTCCAGAGCCGTTCTGCAATGCGGGAGCATTTTTTAAGATAGCTGGTAAGTTTTGAGTGCCACGGTTGAGATGGGGACTGACAAAGCTTGATGGTGACAGCCGGGGCGACAGAGTCAAGTCTGGTGGTAAGGGTGTGATTATAGAAGGAGGCAGCCTGTTCGGGGCAAGAAAAGGTGGTGATGGGGGAGAGAAGTGAGACCAGGGAGGAGGAGAATGTAGTAGGACCAATGGTGTCAAGATTACGCCTGGTGAGAGTAACCTTAGGCGATAGGGAAGGTGAGGGGTGGTGAGATGCTAAAAGAGAGGAGATGGTGGTCAGAGAGAGGAAAAGGTGAATTAATGAATGAGATCAGAGACCATACCAAGGTGCGAGAAGACCAGATCAAGGGAATGGTCACTGTGTGTGAGAGGAGGACCATTGAGAGAGACCAAGGGAGGAGGAGAGGGAGAGAAGTTTGGAAGCAGCAAGATGGGGGAAGGGAAGGTCAGAGGAGAGAAAGTAAGGTAGCCAGGTGGCAAAGTGATAAAATAATTGAGAGACAGGACCAGGAGGACGGTAGATAACAGCAACACAGAGGTGGGCTGGTTGGAAGAGGCAGGTAGAGTGTACCTCAAAGGAGGAGAAAGAGAGGGAGGGTTCAGGGGAAGAACCTGGGAAGAGCAGCAGGGGTAGAGAAATATGCCAACACCATCACCTTGCCGGTCCCCAGGTCTGGGTGTGTGTGAGAAGGACAAACCCCCCACAAGAAAGAGCAGCAGGGTAGGTGGGGTCCTCAAGGGATAGCCAGGTTTCAGTGATGGTAAGCAGGTTGAAAGATCTAGAAATTTTCTTACCCTATAGCTCTAACACTGAACTGTCCTATGCTGTGAGCAATAGCTAAATCCAAAAAAAAGGCACCTATTCAGAGATTACCCACCACTTCACAAGCCAAGAAAAAGCCTCTACGCAACAGGAGTCGCCACAAATTCTGCAGGCTCCTAAGGAACAAGAAGACTCGCAACAAAATCCTCCATCTACAAAGAATGATATTTTAGTCTTAAATAACTTTATAATTGACTTTAAACAGTCTCTCGAGTCCTAACTCATTGTAACAGCATCAGAAAGGGGAACATCACCGAAACCTACTAGAGACTATCACTAAAGATCATTTAGAAACATATACGAGGTCAGTTATCCACTATGACTCACAATCTCAGCACATGGGTGATACTAATAGAAAAGGATATAGGGCCCTTCACCCCAAGCCATGAAAGAACAAACCATCACATAATGTTATCATCTGATATCTGAGCTTTAAAGAAAAACAGCACTTGAGGCAAAACCACATGTTCTACATCAGAACACTAAACTTTAATTATATCAAGACTTGTCCTTGGTCCCCATCGCCAAAAGAAAATGTTGAGGGACCTCACAAGATGTTTTCAGAAAAATAAATCCATTATAGGTGGGGCAATGCCTTTAATTCGACTGTACACCTTGGATGTAAGACTATCCTCATAAGGGTTTCTAGAGAGGGGAAAAACTTGCTCACTCATTTACAGGAAAAGAAACGTGCTCCGTGGAATCTAGACCCTCTTAAGCTGCCTTGAAAGAGTGCATCACCTCATTTGCACTTTGTAACTTCTAGCGCAACAGTTCAATTAAATATGCGTCTGCTCCCAGCTCTGATGTTAAAGGTATCCTTATATCAAGACTTATATACCTCTTTATTTCATTTTGGGATGAAGAATCTTTTGGTTCAGCCACCACAACAGCTACAATTTCTGTGATATAGAAATAAGGAAGGCAAAGACCCCACTTACTGAGGGAGTTACCAACCAATTTCCTTTCTGAATGTTGATGTAAACATTTTTGCCAATAGGCTTAATGTGTGGCTTCCTAGCATGATACACCCCAACCAATTTTAGTTTGTTCCTGCTCATCAGACCCTAGCCACTACCAGAGGGCAATTAATCATTAGATTAATACCATTAATATTAGCATTATTGATTACTAATATTTTTTTTTTTTTTTATCAATAAGGCGCCACAAAAGGTCCACAGCGCCATACATGACATATACTGTCTTGTACAATAAACAGACAGCAATGAACCATAACACATTACATAATACAAAATACATGAAAAGCAAAATAATTCAATGACCAGACAGACTGATTAAACTAAAAATACACAGATAAAGTAATGCAGATCAAATTATTTACAGGACAGTGAGTGAGAGTGATGGTAATATCCAATGTGAAGTAGTCCTGGGCTCCAGAAAACAAGGCTAGGGAAGAAGACCAAGAGGTACATAGGGTGATGGAATAGTAGAAGGAGAACACAAGGAAAGATGACCCTGCTCATGAGAGCTTACATCCTAAAGGGAAGGGGAAGACACAAATAGTTTTAGATGCAGAGGAGGCATAGCATTAAAGGTCAATACAGAAAACTTTCATGGGAACTTTTTACCCCAAGCACTGTACACAGGACATGCGGTCACCCCCTAAGCTTAGAGGAGAGGAAAGGAAGGGGTTCTTTTACAGTAAGGGCAATCAAGATATGGAATTCACTGCCAGGGAACGTTGCGATGGCAGATTCAATTGATATGTTTAAGAAAAGTTTAGACACATTTTTAGCGGAAAAAGGTATCCAGGGTTATGAACATTAATTAAAATGAAGGATAGTAATAGATCCAGAGAGAAATAGGACTGCAATATTGGGTCAGGAGGGATTTTACCGGATTGAAACAAATTGTCGGCTGCTTCATCTGGATCAAATGCAAATATAAGAGAGGGATCACAGGAGATCCAAAATAGTTTGAACTTGATGGACTGGTGTCTTTTTTGAACCTCATCAACTATGTTACTATGTATGTTACTATATATCATACAAATTTTGCTCTGTGGGAAACAGTATATTTGTTGTAAAGATAACACAATGGTCAGAAATAGGAGGAGGAGTAAATGGGACCATATTCAAGACACATCTTGTTATAGATGTGGTGGATGCACACAGTGCTCATGCGTTATGCAACAGAAATATGATGTTGATCCCGGGAAAGGAACCCACATAAACATTTGTGATTTTATTGTGAGATATCTTCTATGGTATATTTATTCACTTGTCTATGTTGTTGTCTTATGGAGGTCGCACTATTCACCTCCTAAGACTGAGAATAAAGGAACACAGAAGTAAAATACTTTCAGGTGATGACAATACTGTAGCTCGTCATTATAAATTCTGACACCATTCAAAGCCAATTGGTTTAAAGTGTATAGCGATTGAATGTAATAGCAGCATGGTGGTCTAGTGGTTAGCACTTCTGCCTCACAGCACTGGGGTCATGAGTTAGATTCCCGACCATGGCCTTATCTGTGTGCAGTTTGTGGAGTTTGTATGTTTTCCCCCGCGTTTGCGTGGGTTTCTTCCCACACTCCAAAAACAAACTACTAGGTTAATTAGCTGCTATTAAATTGACCTTAGTCTCTCAGTCTGTGTGTGTTAGGAAATTTAGACTGTAAGCTCCGGTGGAATAGGGAATGATAGGAGTTCTCTGTACAGCGCCACTGAATTAGTGGCGCTATATAAATTGCTGATGATGAATGTATGCAGGCACATAGTATTGGAGGAGAATCCTACAGCGAGTCGCTTCGAAGCATTGAATTTTCTGAGTTTAAATAAAGAATTGGATTATACAGTGTAGTGAAGAGGGTTATAAGGATTAACCCATAACATAACTGTAGTGAACAAAGCATACTCATAAGGGACTGCATTATAAATACTGTATATTAAGTAAATCCATTTATAATTCGATTTTCTGTGTAAGCTAGGGTGTAATGCAAATGACTTCAAAGCAAAGTTTGCTCTCACAGGGTTAATGACCTAACTCAATGTGTAAAATGTGAGGCCAGAAAAACTGACCTGTGTTTATTTTGTGGTTCTGCAGACCCAAGATAACATTGACACCTTTAGGGGGATATGAACAGCTTCTGAGACCTCATGTGGTGAACCATGTCCTGGTACTGGAGTGGTTTTTGGCACCTGAAGATATGTTAAGAAATAAGCCAGATGGGTTATCGCCTATTGATTGCATCAGACTACAAAATGGTGACTTTCCTATTTCCTGGCCTCCACGCCCCCACTCTCATAACAGACAAAGGAAGTTAGCAGCTCACACAACCCATTCTAGATCATAAATGCTAGTAAGGGGTTAAAATGAGGTGTTGCTGTTCATTAACTGGGATCAGGATGCTCATTAACCAGTTTACAACTTTATTGTTCTCCCTTGGACTTTGACAGACAGTAAGGCACCAACTCAGCAGGGGAGGACAGCATATGGAGTGAATCCTGGTCCTCACCCATCTCCATACAATCAACAAACACATTTTGACCAATCCCAGCATCAACGACCTGTGAATAGCCCTACAGGGCGGGCTTTCCAGCGTGGGAAATCTTGTCCCTTTAAAAGAGCCTGCAGGAGAGACTTCTGGGTATTTATTGATTCTGTTGAGCTTCATATTAAGAATCCTGTCTCCTACCAGCGCCAACGTGGTTCCTGATCCAGTTTCTGCTTCTAATACCCATCTTTGCTGCTACATCTTACTGCCAGGAGTTTATGCTCCTTCGGGAGTTGCTTGTGGATCTGTTCACCTGGTGAGCCTGGTGGAGCATGGAGACTGGTGTCCAGGACCTTATCAATTGGCTAGAGCACTGTGGCCAAAGTGTCTGGGATCAACAAGTCCAAGGAAACAATCTACAGCTTGACCAGAACGTCATAATGTTACTCATGTTTATTCTAGCTGTTCTATTAGAATTCATATCACTGCGGAAGTTTACATATAACTGCCTTTAATTATGTATAAATATGATCTTAGTGCTTAGAGTGGACCTGAATCTTAGATTGTCTATTGTAACTTCAGTCATAGAAGTGTAGCACCTTTTAATATATTTGTAAATTAGGGTGTGTGGACCATTCGCCTTGAATTTTTTTTCTCTGATAAACAATAAGTGGTTCTGTTAATACTTTATATAATTAGCAGTGGACTGACAGATGGACATACAATACAATCCAGAGAAGGAAAAGTAAGAATAGTGACCTAAACAAGCACTCCAGGTACATATGAGTAGAAAATTAATACATATTATTTTTATTGGTATGCATTAAAAATGGTACGTATAGATATACCACACAGATAAAAAAGCGAAATATAAAAAAGATTGTAGTGTTGAAAGGTATAGAATTTAAAAATAAGTTGACCCTGTGGTGGAGCCGATAAGAGTTTGTACTATTTCCAAAAGGAAAATCACTGTTATACAATCTCTTGTGGGAATGTACAACACAAATTAGTCCATAAGTATCGGAATAGGATGGCAGGGATTGAACATATCCTGCCTAGTAACAGCGTGTCACTTATATAATCCTCAGTATATAGTGTTGTGTATAGTATAAGCTACAGATGGCAATATTTGCCTAGTGTATTCCCCACATATAGAGATTTTATCGGATTACCATGTGACTTAACAGTTATTCAAAGTTCATAGGATACGAGCCTTATTTAGTGTATCAAGAGGTTTGCCAAGTATCTGATGGCTAATTCACATTTATGTGCACCTACTTAGGCTAATGAGTAGTAGCTCTAAGAGTAGCTAGGTAACTCGTGTTTAATAGGTAATCACTATAGCATCAGTCTCCTCATCAAAGCGCTAAGTCCGCTATTAGTCTGTTCCCATATAATATTTCATTGGTCTGCTATGTTGGAATAGCGAGTATAATAGCGCTGGTGGAATATTTGTGGAGGAATCTGAGTTGAACATGTTCTGCCTAGTAACAGCATGTCTCAGTATTTGTTGTTGTATATAACATAAGCTGTGAATGGTAGTATTTGCCTAGTATATTCCCCACGTGTAGAGACTTTATCAGGTTGCCATATAACTTAAAAGATATTGGAAATTCATAAGGCACAAGCCCTATCCAATGTATCAGGAAATTGCCACGTATGTAGTGGCTAATTTTCATATGTATACACATACTGGGGCTAATGAATAGTAGCTCTAAAAGTGATCTAGGTAACTCGTGTTTAATAGGTAATCTTTATATCATCAGTCTCCTCATCAAAGCACTAAGTCGCTAGTAATATATTCCCATATAGTGTTTCATTAGTCTATTATACTGGGATAGCGCTAATAGAATGTTTGTAGAGGAATCTGAATATCAGTTTGTTAGTCTGTATCAGCGGCAAAACGCCGCGGTCGGCTCCACCTACTTCCGGGTCTGGCGTCACACGACGTGACGTCACCCCGACGTACGTTTCGCTATTGCTTAATCATGGAATTTTGTCTATCAAGTTGGTGTCGGTGTTATCAGCACCCATAATATCATTACAACCGGATGTATTAAGCCATAATGGGAGCACTAAAGAAACATAGTACAATATAAATCATATGCCCTAATACTACAAAGGTCATAAGATGCTCAATTATTATATAATGTACAACTTGTGACAAAATATTCACACATGGACAGGAACATTAATAAACTATGTAAATGGATTCAATAATAATGATTATTCTATATCTGCCAAAGGTCATGCTCCTTTGCTCGTCCATGAAACCACAAAAGACACCCAGTCCATTGAGAGACCAAGTTTCATAAGGCAATAAGACTGTAGAAAGTAATTTATAGAAAGCAGTTTAATTGCAAGTTCTCATTCAGGCCAGCTGGTGTAACTGCAGTCAGACGATGAGTCCAGCCTTAAGAGCAGATTTTCTCAATCCCCCTTCTTGGAACTGGCACATGATCAATAATTTTATACCTTACCGTGGCACAACTATGCTTTGCTTTGACAAAATGCCTCTGGTTTTTACCGCTGTCATTGGCGCTTCACCTATGTGTGAACTGTCTTGTAGCTTTACATACACCGTACAGTCCACAGGGGCACATAAATATATAGTCACATATGAGCTTGTACATGTAAGGAAATTAAGATGATATTTTCTTCCCAAATGGGGATGATTAATATAAATATGTGTATATAACGCAGTTAGGTCAACGGTAGCATCCTTTCCTAATTGTTATAGAAATATTAATCCTCAGTCACGTCTGTAAATATAACCATATCTTTCATATTTTGACCCCTTTCATAACAATGCATTAACAACAATTCTTGTAATTCCATGATTAAGCAATAGCGAAATGTACGTCGGGGTGACGTCACGTCGTGTGACGTCAGACCCGGAAGTAGGTGGAGCCGACCGCGGCGTTTTGCCGCTGATACAGACTAACAAACTGATATTCAGATTCCTCTACAAACATTCTATTAGCGCTATCCCAGTATAATAGACTAATGAAACACTATATGGGAATATATTACTAGCGACTTAGCGCTTTGATGAGGAGACTGATGATATAAAGATTACCTATTAAACATGAGTCTCCCCAGCACTATGCCTCTCTATTTTTATCAATGCCCTCTCTAGTCTCCTCTCCCCTTAGGGCACTGTCACTTTTCTTTGCCTCAAATCTGTCTCTCCTTATGTGACGCTTAAGATAAGACCCAGTGGTCGAAGTGGAAATGTGGCAATATGAAAAATGTAATGGGAATGTAAATAAATGGAATTTGATAGTTTTAACATGAAGTAAGTAGAAGTGGTGAAATGGTATAACATGGTATACCACCGTATACATACCCACTTCTATCATTGATAAAGCCTTTCTCTGACACCTCTATCTCATCAAACCACTTCTTCTCACAGTGTAACTCACATTCCACAGCTCCATTGCAATCTGGGGCATGTAGCTCCAGAGCCCAAGATGGCAGCCAGCACCTCTGCATCCTTCAGAAGTGTTTCCTAACCTGGGGAGGGGGGTTGGTATCACATTACCATGGTTTCCAAATTTTAAGACAATTCAGAACAGAGTTTGACAACATACATGAAGTATATTCAATTGAAGAGATAGAGTCAGTCAGATGCTTCATTTCTAGGGAGGTAGTCATCTTTTTTCCAATTTTTGGCAATTTGACATCTTGCAGTTACTGATATGCATAAGAAATCTATCTAAGGCATGAATTAAAGATTATATACGTTTATTAAACAGTAAGAGTGTCAACTGGTGTCTTCAACAGATGTGTGATGAGAGGGGCTGCAGATTTAGTACCTGTTGTTGGTTGTATCATTTTATAATTGTATAATTGTACTGTGACTCAGTAAAATGTTTCTTCAACAAAATGTATGAGAGTTCAGCAGGTACAAAGGTTACTACCATTTCAATCAGGGTTAGGATGATCTTCCATAATTGAAATATGTTTGGACAATGCCTCCAGATGTTAATTCTCAATGGCTGCACAGTCTGAACCAAACACTACCTAGTGCAGTGGCAGAACTACCATTGGTGTTGTGCACCAGGGCCATGCAGATAATGAGGCCCTCTGCATGGCAGATGCAGAGGGTCAGGGGCCCCAGTTCCCTCCTCCCCACACAAGGGCCCACAGGTCGCTATTTCCTCCTCTGACCTGGTGTACACTTTGAGGGAGTTTTCTCTGATAGCAATGCTTATAGAAGATTCTGGTGTCCTTCTTCTTTTATCATCCCAATCCTCTGTCCAGTGTTACTCCCATTTTTTCCTGTACAGATTCACACATTTCTAGAGCTTGGGTGTTTGGATAGGAATATAGCAATCTCACTTTTAAAATTGTCTTATACTCAGTAAGTGTAAAAACATTTAAGCTGAGATAAGCTTCTCAACTTGGTCAATTTCAAGTGAGAATGTAAAAAATTTCCTATTTGCAAATATTGGAATCCTAAACGATTAGCATTTTTTTTACTGCGCCTCAGCAAACTAGTCTAAGATAAGGTCTCCATTATATGAAGGAAACTTTTAAAACCTATTCTACTCCAGGGCATAAAAACTGTAAAATAATGGATTGTCCGATCTGGTTGCTTAAATGGTAAATAAATAAATTTATTTTAATTAAACAGTTTAAGATTGAATTACGCAGTGCTGCCAACATGTTGGCTTGGAGATTTCAGAACTGAAATCTCTAACCCTAGTCAGTTTTTCTACCATTTCAACAATGGGATCAGTCAATACATATACATAAGTAATTACAGTGTTTATACAATTTACCAAAAAGTTAATTATAATATGTAATGGGTTCTGTTTCTCTTTGTGGATGGAATGGCATCTTTGTCTTCACTCCTTAAGTATTGTTGATATTTCACTTTTTTTGGTCTATTTAATCACAGATAAATCTTAAACAGAGATATTTCAATTAGTGAAGTCATATTTAGTCTTAAAATAAGGATTTAGCAGGTATGATAGTGACATTTGCCAAGACTCTAAACCTTTTACATAATATTTATCTTAACATATTAAATAATTATTTTAGTCTGTGACTGGATCACTGATAAATAACTTCTGGTATAAATTTAAAGGAAGTAGTGCAGGGCGATTATTTATATAATTGCACATGCACTTATTTTTGATATTGCATATATTTTGAGATAGAAAATCGTTATTTCTGAGACCAGGGTAGAAAATTTGTTTTTATGTTTTACTCTTTCTAAAGGAAATGCCTTCTTTCTGATGTATATATCTGATACAATGAGCCTTTGTGGATAGAGGTCTTTTGTGTACTGGGATGTGTTTTGTATGGAAGTGTCATTGTTTGGGGTTTGTAAGGTTGCTAGTGGAAACCTCCAATTAGGCATATATTTGGAGGGAGTCTGATGGCAGGAATTGCTAGCTAAGTTTTGTGATGAAGTGTCAAATGCCTGCTCTGGCCAAAGGCCCAGCAGGGGGTCGTTACTGTGTGGCCTTTTGTCAGAGTGTTCAAACCTTTCGGAGCATGTGATGCAGGGCATTACAGCATCTCTAGAATTTCATAGATAAGTGTAAATATGGTTGGCTTTGCAATGCATGTAACTCCATGTTTGTGTAAACACATTGCTTCCTGATTCTAAAAAAATAGCCTGTGTCCAAACTGTATAAAAGGCACTGGCTTGTATTGAAAAGTTGTTCTTGTTTCATCTGACCTGATCACTGGTACCTCCAACCAGTGTGAGAGCAAATAAACATCACTTGCTTCAAAGACCTGCTTGAAAACATCTTCAATAGTGCTGTATTCCTGTGAGCAGCAGATTAGACCCTAAATTTAATCCATTCTCTGGCTGTTTCTGAGGTTGGACCCAGCTTTTCCGGTACCACCGCTCTACTTGCTACCCTGCAGTCCTGGTCAGTGTGATAGGCCAGGGGGATCCATCCACAGCATCCCTGATCCATAGTAAGAGGTCAGGAGTACCAGCCCAGGTACACCAGTAACGGGGTACACTCGCAGCGTCAGTTACCCAAAAGAAACCCGGTACTGGATGCCAGTGAGAAATCCAGTGGTGGCAGCATTTGTAAGCCCCTCCTACTGCAGCAAGAGGGTGCATTTGGGATAACGAAAGGGAATGGTGGCAATGTAAGCCCAGCTGGTTCCCAGCAACAGCAGACAGGATGGCATAGGCGGTCCATTCTGTCACAGTCTATCTGAGAATGTTAATAAGGGCCTCCAAAAATCATTGTAAACAATGCTTTTTACTTTACTGCTCACTTCTGGGTGTTACCTGAATTAGGAAATCTATTCAGTATCATATTTGGGCAGCACGGTGGCTAAGTGGTTAGCACTTCTGCCTCACAGCGCTGGGGTCATGAGTTCAATTCCCGACCATGGCCTTATCTGTGTGGAGTTTGTATGTTCTCCCCGTGTTTGCATGGGTTTCCTCCCACACTCCAAAAACATACTAGTATTCTGGTTACTGGTTCATTGGCTGGTGTTGGGGGGGTGTGTGTGTGTGAATTTAGACTGTAAGCTCCAATGGGGCAGGGACTGATGTGAATGCGTTCTCTGTACAGCGCTGTGGAATCAGTGGCGCTATATAAATAAATGGTGATGATGATATTTGTAATTTACTTGTGTTTATACTAACTATATGTTAGTATCTGGGTTTAACATATAGATTAGTTTTACAAATTATATGCAAGACTCTTAATTAACATTCTAACTAGTTTTAACACATATGCAGACTGTCTGAAAGATATTTTCGATTCAATATAGGGATTTTGGTTTTATTGTATTCATTGTGGTCAAAAAAAAAGCATCCTAGTAAAATTAGAATGAACTGACAAGTAAACATACAATTATATTGATTTATTAAATACTCAACTTTAACAGGGGAGCAAGACATTTTAAACATTATCCAGAGGAAACATATGATGTCTCCATAATGGGGGTTAGAGGCAGAAGTTTCTGGACATCTCATCCCAAACTGAAAAGAAGAACCCAATTGTGGAGGCAATGTAAGCCGAGACTGGTCTGTGTATTTTTCGGTAGATATGGAAGAAAATCCCACAACAATCACTCTAGGGCAAAATCTCAATTTTAAATGCATTTATTTTATCAATCCATATGTATAGTTACTCCCAGGATTCTAGGTCTTAGTTGACTTTAATTAAAGGGGGAATGTTGGCCTGATCTAATCATTTATAATCTTTTGTGATGGAATAGCAATTGTGTACCACAGAAAAGAGTTGAAGGAAAAAGCGCTTGTAGCTTTGACGTGTCCACATTGGAGTTTGATAGAGAATCATAGATCACCAAGTTCTCAAGCAGTGGCTTAATGAGGGTGAGGAAAATGTCATAAGCAAATAGTGCTATTTTATATTGATTATTCTCAGTTTTTTCACCCCTTCAATATCTTGAATTTACCCAATTTGTCCACAAATAGAAAGGCAAAACGTAATGGGTAAAGTGAGCAGCTCTGTCTGCTGCCATTTGCCAGCCTGAATAAAGCCAGTGTAATTTCGTTTGTCATAATGAATGAAGGATCGAAGTACAATGCTTTGATAGTACAGCAGTATTCAAGACTTTAGTCAAAGGCCTTGTATGGCAAAAATGATCTTTCAAAAGCCTTCTGTGTATCCAATGCAAAGATAGTAATGGACAATTTAAGTTTGTTAATGTATCACATGCAATCAATAGTTCTAGCAGTATTATTTAATGTTTCTCCTGACCGGATAAATTCCACTTTGTCCAGGCAACAAAGTTTTGAGTCTATTGGACAGGATTTTTGGGATTCAAAACAGTCTGAATTGTTGACTATTCATTGGATTTGAGAGAGTAGTAAATTTATGGCTTTTCATTGTTGTAAAGTGGGTAGCAAAGCTAATAATTTGACCTGATTACCATTTCATCAACTTTCCAGGTCATTGTTTCTCCTGCCCGCAAATACAATAACCACATTATTTCACTTTTACATTTTACTCTCAAAAATCATTTCTATTCTATTAATCCTTTGGAGGTGGTCCTAGTCTGTTCATTTTGTCTATACATTTAACTAAAATGTTTCAACGAAAGTGTGTTCGAACACTAAAGATGAAAATCAAAAGAAAAAGTTTGTTACAGCAAAACCCTGATATGACAGGAATGGCCTACTCTGCTACCTAGTCTGAGGAGGTGGATATAAGTATTTATCTTGGTTTATGCTTACCATCAACAATTTGCAATTACTGAGCACTAATATTTGGTGCTACTCAGCCAATAAGACACTCACTCGTAAGTGCCAACTGTGTACCACAGTAGAGTCCCAAGTTGCAGGAGAGCAGTCACTACCATCCCCAGGCTTCTACACAATCATCTGCAACTGCTTACTTGTAGGTGTTAAATGTAGCTGTTGCAGCACTTCTTTGCTAGTGATACTGGGTGAATGCACCCGACTGCTTTCTTTAATCAGGAATGCAGGGTAACAGGCAGAGCACTGACTCAGGAAATAGAGGTGTCAAGCAGGGACTCTAGGAAGTGTTTATTGGTCAATAGTAGGTCTGCAAAGAGCTGTTACACATCACTGAGAGATAGTGATAATACATATGGAATAAACAGTATACACCACAGAATACAGTAATATGTGCTTTTTATACAGACCTTAAAGCAGTTTCTATACTTTCATATAAGAACTTGAAATCATATCATCCGAGTTGGTGAAGAAAGCAGGGTGCTTAGTCTGCACTGAGAAAGCCAATTAGGACTTGGCTAGTCATTAGGCTGGCAGGGTTCAGTGGTGAAACAGAAATTGTAATAGGGCTGTCAGTGTTCTTAAAAGTATCCAGAGACATTCTACTATGCCATAGCTCATACAGAAACAGGAGGAGTCACATTGTTCTAGTCCCTTTCCAGTCTCAGTCATGATGATACTAATTCCTCTACCTCATGTGCTAAAGCCTACGTTCAAGTGCATATTGGTTTTAAGTGAAGGAAACAAAAATGTAAATAAAAAGCTTGTACCTTTTTAAAGAAAAAAAAAAAACACCTCTCTAAAAAAAGGTGAAAGTTTACTGTAGAAAAACATAAAATTACCAAACTGTCATTCTACCCAAAACATTACCAAAGGATACCAGCATCAGCTAGCTCCCTTCTCTCAGCACCTGCAATCTACACTGTCATCATATTCCCCCTCATCAGTGTGTACATCATCGTCAAACAATACTAATTCATCTGAACTAGAATCCGCCATCACAGAAGTCTGTGTACTTTGATGTAATTGCTGATAATGGCCTTCCTAATGGAATTCGCAGTTCATTTTACGGAAGAGCTGTCACTATTTTTGAGCAATTCTTTTAGATCAGACCAAATGTCAAAATGTTGTACAGACTCATCTGCATCACTACTGGGTGTCTTAGGAAAGCTAAGTTTTTTTCTAGCAGCAATTTATAGAGAAACTGAAGGAGGAGACATCTGTGTTATATGCCACTTGAGCTGTCAGCTTGCTGACCAGGAGCTCACTGCATCTCTTGAGATCTGGGTCAGTTGGAAAGAAAGAAAAGACATAGCTCTTAAACCTAGGATCAAGCACAGTTGCCAAAATGTAATGATCCGATTTCAAGATGTTGATATCTTGGATCCTGGTGAAGCGAATAAAGTACTTCATCTACAAGTCCAATATAATTAGTGGAATGGCTTTGTTTCATTTCCTCCTTCAATTTCTCTCAAAAAGCCTAATTAGGGGAATCACTTGACTCAAGCTAACAGTGTTTGCACTCTCTTCACACGTGACTACTTCGAGTGGTTTCAGCACCTTGCATAATACAGAAAGTATTCTCCACTGTGCTGGACTAAAGTACATTCCCCCTAATTTCTATTATTCTTGCAGCTGCTGCATTCTCCTACATGCTGTTGCAGAATCCCAAAAATGACCCTCAATATTGCAGGACACAGACAGCATCTCCTGCATGTCATTGTTATTTTTTAAAAAGTTCTGTACCACCAAGTTGATTGAGCAAAACAGGGAATGTGATGGAATTTACACACCCAGCTGTAATGCTCTCACAATATTGGTGGCGTTATCAGAAATGACATATCCTGAGGAGAGTCCAAGCGGGATAAACCATGTTGCAATGACATCCCTTAGCTTTTGTAACAAATTGGCTTCACTAAAAGGCTTACAGTTGACAGTGATACGCAGAGTAGCCTGCCTCTGACAAATGTGACCTAATTGGATACATGCCGCTGCTGTTCCTTCTGGTGAAGGCGAATCACCAACCCAGTGGGCTGTCAGTCATATAATCTTTAGTTTGCCCATGCCCGCTTGTCCACATATCTGTAGTTAAATGTACAGTGGGAAGAATGGCATTTTGTAGCCTAATCATTACATTTTTGCGAACCTTCTGGTAGAGGTGAGGAATAGCTTTTCTACTGAAATGGTGACCTCAAGTAACTATCTACACCAGCTGAAATAATAGTGGATATGTGACGCAGATCTAATACTGGCACTCTCCATGTCGTCTGTGATCCGCTTTGCAACTGGGTGACCGCTTTCATACTTGTTTCCTCGTGCAAACAATTAACAGTCAATTGTTATAAACTACTATTAGTCGTCTTCTTGGTCTGCTTCTGGGATGAAGATTCACCGCCACTAGCAGCAGCAGCAGCGGGACTAACGCTCAAAAATTCTTCTGAGGAATCCAGGGTAATGGAGAAATCATCTAGCCTTAGCAACTTGGATGCAGGACTAACTCCGATCGCTACTTGAGGATATTGATGAGGACGGTGTTGTGGGTGTAGATTGCAGGCATCGGGATGTAGGTGAGAGAAGGGACCTAGCTGATGATGGACTGCTTGTTGTTTTTTTTAATCATAAAAGTTTCTGATTTTCCCAACAGCTTGCCATGAACTTGCGTAACATGGATGAGGATGCTAGATGGTTAAGGTCTCTACCTCGACTGACTGTGGTCTTACATACGCTACAAATGGCTAGACAACTGTTATGTGTGGAATTATTTTACCCAAGTGGATTTTTTGGTCTTATGTCCAGGCATGACAATGGCCTTCTTATCACGTGCCAGAACTGCTTCCCACGGTGCAGGACTCACACAAACATCATCATCCTCATTAGCGCCCTCGTCGGCTACACAAATACCCCCCTCATCTTGTTGCAATTCCAAAACAGCATCCTCAATTAGTGTATCACGGGCTACACTTGGAATGTTCAGGCACAAATCTGCAGAAATGTTGAAAGGGGCCTTCTTTACGGATACACAATCAGAATGGTCACGATTACACATAGCACTCGTAGATAGAGTCTCCTCTGGGATTTGTGTCATTTCTGAATCTGAACATACATTTTCCTTTAATGCCTTACCGCTTTCTTCCAGCTCGGCTTTTACACGTAAAAGTATTTAGTCATGACCAAGCAGGACCTTGTCATTCGGAATCCAAAAGTGATGTCTGACCTTACAAGAAGATGCCTCAGTGACAGTTGCAGAACCAGCACTCAGAGAAAGGCGAAGGCCTCATTCTCCCTTAGCCACCATGCCATTCTACACACGCAGTAGCAATTTTATTTTTTCTGCAGATAACTGCCTGGATTACAGGTCTTTTAATTGACCAAGGTAAAAGTTGTTTTTTTTACATTTTTGTTTCCCTGCATTAAATACACTATGCACTTTTACATAGGCTTTACCAGATGACAGAGGGATTACCATCATGACTGATGTCAGCAGCTGCTCTTCCGTGTACTACTGTGAATCCATTTTGAGAACACCGTACTCTGACTGCAAATTCAGAAGAAAAGTCTGCCAGCCCTAGTACTTGCATTTCAGCAATGGAGCTCTCCTCTTTGTGGGTTACCTATATAAAAACACTGTACATTATGGGATTGCAGATTTAGAAGACCAAGCCTGCCCTATTAATTCTATTTCAGCAATGACAATTTGCAATGGAGCTCTCCTGAATGGCACTGTAGACTTTGAAAGAGATTGCTACCCCCTCCTCTTTCTATTCTACCTATGTTGCTGCCCAACTGCTCTACAGACTGCTACCCCTTCTGTGTCTCTCTGTGAAATGGCGCTGGATCATCGTTGAGGGCGGTACTTCTAGAATCCAAAACTTGCGAGATCCGACGACGCAACAATGAAGTTCTGCCTCGTTTTCAATTTTGAAAAAGCGCAAAAGTACTCCGATATGGCAAGTTCAGGTATGTTCAGTTCCCGGGGAACCGAACTTGAGCATCTCTAGTGATTGAGGTTAATAACGTAGAAAAAAAAAAAAAAAAAAAAAAAAAGGAGCAAAATTATGTGACTTTAGCATTTTTCTAAAAAAATACATATCCAAAACACACAAGAGCGGTTTTGCCAAAACACAAAGATAATCCAGATCCAAAACCAGAACACGGAGGTCAGTGAACATCTAATTTTTTCCCAATAAAATTGTGATGGGAACTTTTACATTTTATTTTTTAGTTCTACTGGTTCAGAGCTTGCCTAAACTTCTGTTCTTTCTCCCCAATGAATAGTTGCATCAGTCTGTAAGAACCTGTGAAAGGGGAGAGGGGCATGCTGTGAGGGAGGGAAATGAGATTTAAACAGACGTGAAAAAGAAAACACCTCCTTTTTTGTTTGTTGTATAGAGCTCTTAACGATGTGCATCAGACAGAATCCAAAAAGTAAGAGGCATCACAGTATCGGGTCCAGACAAAGAGGCAAAGTGTTCAGTCTACATGGATGATGTTACTGCCTTCTGCGCGGACCAGCATTCAGTGACAGCACTCATCCAGACCTGCGAGAACGTCAGTCGAGCTTCAGGGGGCAAAGGTCAACTGTGGGAAGTCAGAGGCATTCCCCTCCACCATCAACTCGGACTTCATCAAGGCTCTTGGGAGTTTGGTGGATACGAGGCAGCCCTGAATTTTTGGGAAGTAAAACTGGCGACAGCGAGACAGAAAGTCTGTGGAGCCTCAGAGACCTCACCATCAAAGGGAAAGCACAAGTGCTGTGCAATAAGATCCTTCCCAATCTGCAGTACACAGCCCAAGCTTGGCAACCTTTTGCTGCAGTCTGCAAGACCATCATAAGGACAGTCTGTCCATTTTGGAGCCCCAAATGAAGTGGAAGAGTGAAGCGGTCACTTATGTACAAAAGTGAGAAAGATACCAAATATCCCCACTATGCTGCAAGCCTTCTTTGTTTGTAGCTGCATCCGCTAGACTTTAATTGAAAAGAACACTTGCTCTGCTGGGAAGTCCATGTCCTGCTTTTTCCTCGCCTCTTTAGAAATCCCTTGGTTGGGACAACTCCTTGGGAGGGGCAGCCAACATGCCACTCATGCTTCCCTACTCTGTCAGACCTCTAGACACATGAGAAGTGCTGGCATGGAATAGGGGGCTGATAAGAGAAAGGATAGAGCACAGGCACTATTAAATGCCTTGAAACACAAACTTAAGGACAGTGTGCCCAGGACTTGCTTTTCATACCATTTATTCAGTATTTTATGGATTAGTTCCTTGGACCCACACTATTTGGGCTTGCCAGGACTAGCCTAATTTTGAAGAGAGATTACAACCATCCAGGACTGTAGCAGACTGGTCCTCAGCCTAAGAGACTATAACACCATTGACAATATGAAGAAAATAATTGATTTGTCTCTTCCTTCTCCCCCAATGTGTCTGTTTTTCAATAAAGATTTGGGTTTGTGACTTCCTCTCCATCACTGTTTGAAATTTGTTGAAATGTCTTGCATTTAGTTTTATATTCATCTGTCTCTCAAAGCTTTTGGCCCGTCACCCACCCCCCACAATCATTGTTTATTTGAAACTTCCTTTAGGTTGTTAGCTCTCATGAGCAGGGCCCTCTTTCCTTGTGTGCTCCTTCTATTGTCCCTTCACCCTCTGTACCTCTTGGCCTGCTTCGCTAGCCGTTTTATTGAGCTTCGGCCTTCTTGATGATTTCTACCACCCCTTTCACTATCTGTCAGATATATTCTGATTTGCTTTACCCTGTCACCTGTGTTTGTATATATTTGTGTATCATGTGTCTTGGTTCTGTTTTCTGTATATGTAATGTACGGCGCTGCGGACCCTTTGTGGCGCCTTATAAGTCATAGATAATAATAATAATGTTTTAAGATTTGCATGGTTAGTGCTGTACTTGATATATTGTGTAAGATGTCCTATCTTGTACCTTGCCATGTAATGTATTAAAAAGTATGATTACATTTGACGGTGTATTGTGCTTACAGCTGCGCTGCAGTACACTGGAATCTAATGTATGGTATGTTTTTTTTGTACCTTTATACAAAAGATATTTTTGCAATCAAAACAAGAGAACATGCTATCGAATGAACAAATAACAGGTAGACATAAGGTTTGAAGTTTTGCTGATTTATGGAAAGCAGTGTAGCTGGAATATTGTAGGATTATTATTCATAAATCAGACAAACCTTTACAGGGAAATGTACCTTCAAATGTACTGTTTAGATATCTGGCAAATTCAAAATAAAATTTTATTTGCATCCCTCCCATATAGATATATCGCCAACTTATAAGAATGTACAATCCCACTCTTAAATTTCAATGCAGTCATTATAGAAGCACACCACGGACACTAAACTTAACAGCCTAAAAAAATTTAAATATATGAATTGATTTGACGTAAAAAAAAGATTTTTACTCACCGTAAAATCCATTTCTCTATCCTGCCATTGGGAGACCCCTGCGAGACCTTGGGGTATAGTAGTGGGTTCCAGGAGTCTTGTCACTTTAAACTTGTTTGATCTATGGTATCCTCCCATACTAGGTCCCTCCTCCACTGCAGTTACCTCAGTTTTAACTAACCAAGAATGAGAGGCATAGGCAAACCACCACAGGGTTACCATAACCTTCACACACAGAACCACAACAGAGCAAGGGAGGGTGCGCAGTGTCCCCAAATGGAGTCAGAGAAATGGATTTTACGGTGAGTAAAAATCTTATTCTCTATCCTGCCATTGGGGGACACTGTGAGACCTTGGGGATATACCAAAGCTTCCTCAAGGGTTCAATTGCCGCTGCGCGTAGAACTTTACAAGGCTTCGCATTGGCTGATGCAAGCTTTGGACATAATCTTTTAAATCTTGTAAAAAAAAGTGTGGACAGACGACCACGTCGCCGCCCTACACAACTGCTCCGCCGACGCCCCACGATGGGCAGCCCAAGAGGTACCCACTGCTCTGGTAGAATGTGCTCTTAATTTTGGCGGAACAGGTTGTGAAGCCCCAATGTATGCCTCACGAATCATTGAGGTAATCCAGCGAGCAATAGCTTGACTAGACGTTGGCCAACCCTGCTTATGCACTTCATAGAGGACAAAAAGATACCTAGTTTTTCTAATAGAAACTGTGCAGTCCACAGAACACTGGAGTAGCTCGGACTACATCCAACAAAACTAAGGACTCCTCCTGGGACGACTGAGAGGGACAGAACGCCAGGACCACATTTTCCAGATTTAAATGAAATCTGGAAACCACCTATGGGCAGAAACCAGGCTTAGTACGAAGAACCGCCCTGCCCGAATGAAAGATAAGAAAGGGGAAGGGGGAAAACAACGAAGTGCTCCTAATTGCGATACCCTGCGTGCAGACACAAGGGCCAAAAGAAACAGTCTTCCACGTAAGAACGCAAGCCTACCGATTTTAATGGTTCAAACGGTGGCTTGGAGAGTGCGTTAAGTAAGGTTCCAGTGGATAACTAAAGGGGGGTTGAATATAAGGAACCCCTTGTTGAAAAACCTTAATATCTTTGGAAGCTGCCAGCTAACGTTGAAAATACACGGACAGCGCAGAGACCTGCCCCTTAAGGGAACCTAATCGCAGACCTACTTGTAAGAAAGCTAGTACCCGGGAAAGGGCAAATTTTGAGGTGTGAAATCTTTGCGACTCACACCCCTGAATGTATGTTTTCCACACCCTATGGTAGATGGCAGCCGATGAAGACTTTCTAGTTTTAATCATGGTAGAAATGACTTCCTGTGAGAACCCTTTTGCTTTAAGAATTAATGTCTCAAAGCCAGACGATCCAAATTTTGCAAGAGAAGAGGACCTTGAACTAGAAGGTCTTGACGCATGGGAAGACGGAAGGGAGGGGCTGCAGCCAGTCCCAGGTGGTCTGAGAACCACGCTCTGCGTGGCCAATATGGAGCTATCAAGATTGTAGGAACCTTCTCCCTCTTTAGTTTGAGGACCCGCGGTAACATGGGAATCGGCAGGAAAATGTACACCAACCGGAAGTGCCACAATACAGACATGGCATCCGTGAACTTCGCTTGCGGATCTCACGCTCTCGACTCGTAAAACCGGAACCTGATTGTTTAGTCTGGACACCATCAGATTGATGTCCGGCAAGCCCCAGCGATCCACTAGAGGAGCGAATACCTGCTTGTTTAGAGACCATTCTCCTGGATGGACTGTTTTTCTGCTGAGAAAAATCGGCCTCCCAATTGTCTAACCCCGGAATGTAGACTGCCACTATCTTGGGAACATGATGCTCCGCCCATGACAATATTCAAGCTACCTCTAGCATGGCTGCTGCACTGCGAGTACCGCCCTGATGATTTATGTAGGCTACCGTGGTGGAGTTGTCTGAATGAATTTGAAGAGGCTTCCACGAGAGGAATTCCTGAGCTCTTATTAGAGTCATGAACACTGCTCTGAGTTCTAGAATGTTTATTGGAAGCAAGGCTTCCTGAGGGGATCAAAGACCCCGAAACCTCAGCGGTCCTGTTACTCCTCCCCATTCTACCAGGCTTGCGTCTGTCGTGACTCGAGTCCATGTCCAGGACTGAATGAACTGCCCTTTTTCTAGATTCACCTTAGATGCCCACCATGTTAGAGAAACTTACCTGAGGGGACAGGAGAATGATCTGTTTGTCTTTAAAATTTGCTGACCCTGACCACTTTTGAAGGATTTCCCTCTGAAGAGGACGTGAGTGGAACTGAGCAAAGGGAACTGCCTCGAACACTGAGACCATTGTCCCAAGAAGCTTCATGCAACTGAGGATTGATAGTCTTTTCCTTTCTAGAATGGACCCGACTCTCTTGCGGAGGGAGAGACCTTGTCCTCTGGAAGAAATATTTTCTGAGTTTTCGTGTTGAACGTGAACCCCAGAAAACGCATTTTCTGAGCCAGAATTAATGACGACTTGGAAACATTCAGCAGCCACCCATGAGCCTGAAGGAATTGTATAGTTATCTCTGTGTGTTGAGATAGAATAGACGCTGACGGAGCTTTTAAGAGTAGATCGTCCAGATAGGGAATAACCGTGATTCCCCTCTGACGTAGAAGACCCGCCATGATTTTGGTGAATACACAGGGAGCTGTGGCCAGGCCGAAGGGAAGGGCAATAAATTGAAAATGGGACCCCCCTCACTGCAAACCGGAGAAGGCATTGATGCCCTTCCCATATAGGGACATGAAGATAGGCATCTTTGATGTCTAGAGAGGCTATAAATTCCCCTTCCTCCTTTGCAGCTATAACTGAGTGCAGGGACTACATTCGGAATTTCTGAACCTTCAAATGCCTGTTTAGACTTCGCAGATTCAAAATCAGGTGGAAAGAAGGTTTTGGGACTAAAAAAAAAAAAAAGAGGTTGGAGTAAAACCCCCACCTCTGTTCTAGAAAAGGTACTTGTATGATTACTTCTGTTGCCAGAACTTTCTGGATGGCCTATAGGAGAGACTTGCGCTTGAGGGGATATATAGAAAGGAGCGTGGTGAAAAACCTGTGGGGGTAGGACTGTTCCAGGGCCTATAACATAGCCCCGAGACACTACCTCCCGGATCCAAGGATCTGTGGTGGATGTCCACCACTGATCTCTGAACCGCAGAAGGCGAGCCCCCACCTGCGATTCCCCTGAGGGGAGTCTGTCAAGCTGACGGTTTATCTGTAGGACGCGAGGACCCCTGCTTAGTGGAGCCTCCGTCCCCTCTACTCTTATTAAACCCCCTGTGGGACAAATACTGACTTCTGAGCGTGGAACACCTGCCTCGGCCAAAACTCCAAAAGGACCTAAATTTATTTTGACGGGGCCTATTACTGGTTGTAGGAAAAGAGGAACCCTTAGTTCCCGAAGCCTCCAAGATAACCTTTTCCAGCTCTGACCCAAATAAGATCATCAAAAATCAGACTTTCCAACGCTCTTTTGGAATCGAAATCGACAGCCCATGACCTTAGCCACAGGCTACGGCGGGCGGCAATAACCAAAGCCGATGCTTTTGCATTAACAGAAACTGCATCCATGGCTGCATTCGCCACATATTCCGAAATCTCCAGAACATGCTGCGTTAAGGTTAAGAGATCTGTAGGAGAACTATTTTCCTGAAGTCCTCTCACTAACATTTCAGCCCATAGCTGGATGGCTTTATTTGTCCAGGCTACTGACATTGGGTCTAAAACTACCAACTGCCGAATATGCAAAGTGTAAGGATAAATGGCATTTTTTATCAGTAGGATCCCTAAGGGATATCCGTTCCTGAGTGGGAATAGCCGAGGAAGATAAACGAGCTATTAGGGGGTCTACTCTAGGTAGCGCCTCCCATTTAACAGAATCTTCGGGGGGCAAGGGTTAAAGAGACCTAAACCTGCCCGGCATAATAAAATGTCTTCCCATCCTTCTCCAAGCCTCCGCTAATATGTCCAACATTTCCAGAGATTGAGGAAAAGACGTATTCTGCACCTTCGTTTTCTTAAACAGAGAAAACCCAGAAGATGCCGAGGCTTCTGGTTCAGCAAAACCTAAAGTATGTCCGATACCCAGAATGAGACCATCAACACGGACCCGAAGAACTGTCCTCGTCAAAGCGAGACTCCTGTTCTGCATCGATCTCTAACTCCCCATCCTCTGCCGAGGAATTAATAGATTCCACATCTAAATCCAACACTTCATTAGAAATGGACCTCTTGCCCCTATGATTGATAGATATTAACCCATCATCTGTTTGGGCTATAATAGTCTGAGAAGCTGCGGCCTCATCAGTCTATGTGTCATGGTGTTAGAAGAAAGTTCACGTACCTCCACTGTTCGCAGCATTACATTAGTGAGCTTCTCCATAGCTGTAGAGAGTGATCTCAACCAGAGCGGTTACTCCAGACCTGTAGACCCCGCCTGGGTAGCATTCGGTCACCCCTGGGCGTCAACGGTACAGGCTGCGCAATGAGCATTGCGGTCTGTCTGTCCAACAGATAAATTGGTATTACATTTAGTACATGTAAAATACTGCACAACAGAACCAGAGTGCCCCTTGCTTTTAGAGGATCCCTTTTCAGCCATATTTTTTTTTTTTTTTTTTTTAATATATAACTTGCTGGCTGATTACTTAGGAATTTACTCAGTCTTTATACTGGGTAATCCTAAAAGAAAAAAAAACAATCATCCACAATATGTTCACCATTCCGTATGTGAAGATAATGTTCTAAAAATCTCACAACACGCACACCAACACACACAAATTGTCTGCTTCTTTAGTTGTAGAACCTGCAGACAGGAGAGGCAGGCTAACACCGTGCTTCTGAGGCAGGAAGTGCCTTTGCGTGTTTTTGTGACAGGAAGTGCCTGGGAGGAAGGGGATGCTACTGTGAACTCCTACCTTAATAATGTCTCCGATCTCCCGTGCCTACCAAAAAGATAGCCACAGAGATCTGCCAGGGCGCACTGTATATAAAAAGTGCCCAGGCGTGCGCCCTGTATAACAGCTGCCTCGCCTCCTTGCGAGTGCTGTTACTCCCCTCTGCTCTTTTTCTAGGGGATCTTGCCGGCGACTGACACGACAGGGGAGGAGAGGCTGCTACAGCTTCCATCCCCCCCGACGTGTCCGGAGCTGAGGGCGCGGGACTTTTTAAAATATGCGTGGTGCTTCATATGTCCCCCACTTTATATTAAAAACCCCTTTCAAGGCTTAATTTATATGTGTGCCCCCGCTCTGCTTGTCGTCTAGGGTGAGCCGGCAAGAAGGTGCACAGCAAGAGCGCACAGCGTCTACTTACCTACGGCGGGAACCGGAGTGAGCAGAGCTAAGTCTTACTCACTCCCCTGGGTCTTCGTTCGAGCCCCGCAGGCACCTGTTTGGGAAATTCAAATAAAAACATGTAAAATCTATAACTAACTCAGTATAGGCAGGAGCCTATACTGAAATGACCTTACTCAGTCACTTAATATAAACTGAGGAAACTGTAGTAGAGGAGGGGCATAGTAGGGGAGGAGACCACAGATCAAACAAGTTTAAAGTGACAAGACTCCTGGAACCAACTACTATACCCCAAGGTTTTGCAGTGTCCCCCAATGGCAGGATAGAGAAATAGCAACTTATACCTTTCAGAAATATTTTCAAACAGGCCCAAGAAGTGTCCAACCCCTACATAAGAGTTTACCAACATGCCCATGGTCCTAACCAGAAGCCTAGACTGTAAGCTCTCAACCTAGCAGAGCCCTCCCGCCTCTCCTGTCTGTACCTCCCCCTCCCTCGTCTACCTCAAATGTACCCGTTATGTTTTTTAACTTTGATTTGTGCAAGGTTTGCGTCTATGCTCACTTTTACTTATGAATTTGCAAGTAGCACAAATGTAAGTACAACCATACCTGTCCGATTTGTGCTAGCAATTCATTCTTATCCGTTTTATTTGTATGCTAACTGTACAGCACTACAGAATTTGTGGCGCCTTACAATGTTATTGCAGCAGTTTTTCCAAAGGCCCTTCCATTTTCCTTAATAAGCAAAGGGAGAGTGCAAGTGATCTCTTACTGCTGTAAGAGGAACGGATGAGCCCCGAGAAAAATGGCAGATCAATGTAGCAGGCCCCAGGGCTCTGGCTGGGTGAGGGGCATGTCCTTAAAATCTTTTCAAGTAAGTGGTGGTGCAGCTTGAAAGTCATGCAAAATCAGAACCATGTTAAGAGCAATCTAAAATAACTAAGTTTTGATAAGTTCCTAAAACATACTTGTGGCTGACAGCACTTTTAAATAAAAGTTGCCCTTTGTATCTCTTCACCATAATAGTTTACCTTTATGACCATTTCCACTTTTTTTCTTCAATTTATAGCAATGCTTTTCCCTTTATGATCTTTGGACAAACCTGAACACGAACACTGTACATGGATTTAGAGCGATTTATCTTTGTTCAGCAAATTCAGACAATGTAAATGAATTTTTAAAAGGTTTGTATATTCTTGTTTCAACTCATGCTTTTACAGCTTTGAGAGCAATCTGCTAGGAAAAATTTGAGGGAGAGGATTCAGTAGTGGAACCAGTCAGCCAAGACACTAAACCAAAGCAAATGCCACTCTACAGATGGGGCACAAAGCTTTAAATTCAGAAAGCATGTAAACTAAATAAAACCTAATAAGTCATACAAAAAGTATTAAACTTCCAAATGTATTTTATTAACTGCATTTTTTGTTAATTCTTGGATGTTTAATCCTAGATTTAAGAATTAATACACATTTTTGTCCAAGTCAAAATGAACAAAAACACAGTTTTATTATAATTATTATTCCTAAAGAAAAGTGAAACCCATATTAACAGAAACTAAAGGCCAGAGAAGAACATTGGAGGACAGTGGGTAGACTCTTATTGTACGTTTTCTGTGAATGAATGATATTCCAGCAATTTTGTGACATTGGTCTCACTAGTACAAAGTAATTTTTCATTAGTGAATGTAAACAAAACAAATACAGATATTTATGATAAAGTAAAACGGAAAACCACTAAGACCACGCTGGAGGTAGTAACCAAATGATGCACTGTTCAATACTCTATTTAAAGGGGCTTTTCCATTTATAGACAACATTCATTTATTGGCTTATATGTGCCTTTATGTAACTAACTACATGAATTGCTTTAGATTTCTAGTATTTTGTGCTTTTCTGCCATGTTTTATGTTTATTTTTAAAAAATTTTTTTTACCCTCAAATGACAATTTTAGATAGAGCACATTTGTCTCATATTCCCAAGTGAATAAAAAAGAAAACAAACTACTGTTCCCTCACGCATAGCTATCAAAGAAAAAGACAGAAGAAAGTTAGAAAACAACAAGTATTTCGTAAGAAACTGCAGGAAGCCATGTACAAACCAAGTGGAAAAGAAGCAGGCATCTGCTAGAATTAACCAAACTAAAAGAATGCTTTCAGAAAAGAGGGAAAACGGTGAGATCCACTGAAAGTCTGGTTTAAATAAACTCTGCTTCTTGAGATGCAAATAAAACCAAGTCATCAAAAACACCGCAACTAAACACTAAATAAGAGCAACGTGCAGAACATCCTCTCTTATTGATAAAGTGAAGAAAACAATAACCGTTTTGTTAGCAGCATTTTGGTGTGATGTAGGTTCTATTTTTGGACATTAGTAATTTTCTAGGAGCAACTAAAAACTTTTTGCGATGCAGAGATAATCCGTACTGCATGGCAACCTACCTCCTGCGTGGTCCGAAAGGCCTAAAAACCAACACTGTTCGCATATTTCATACTTGCTTTGACTTCCAATATAGACAGCACATTTACATTAGTTGTTACCAAGGCATCTATCTGTTGGCTAAGGAACAAAATTTAGTATTCGTGATCAAAGCAAAAATGAGATGCTGTGAATGTCAACAGCATTAAAGTCAAACAGGCATTTTACAGAGGTCTAAAAACAGACATGTCACACATCATTCAGTAAATGCAACATGTTTACAACATGTTTTCAGCTTATTTTTTGAAATCTCAAAATAACCTACACCATATTTAAATGGTTAAACAATAAAGTTCCCTTTTTTTACATTTTTTATTTTATTTTAAATATGGTATAATTCAGGGAGAAGCAAACCTCAGTGTTTCAGTCGCTACTGAACTGGAGCCATTGGCCAGCTGAGGGTTATATAAGATTTAGGTCAGCAGTAAGTAGATTCTCAAGAGCTGCAAACAGCAAGGAATCTAAAAGCAGGAGAAATTAAATAAACCAATGTGAAAGAGAATGAATGTTGACCATGTGCGACTTTCTGTTCCCTTCCTTCTCAAGCTCTTACCACCATAGTTAAAAAACCTAAATGAACCAGCCTACCTTCATAAAATCTTATGATACAAAGGAAATTACGTAAAAACTGCGTGAAAAAGCTGCAATCAGTAACAGGAAAGAACCAGATGTTTATTATCCCGAGTAATATGGATTTCACTTTAATAAAAACTATGATCTTGTCTGCCAGGTTAACCCCTTAAAGAGGGTCCATCACCTTCAGACAGTGGAGATGCCCATCTTGTGATATGAACCAATATTAAGCCCATCAATCAAGTAGCAAATCTTGAGTGAGGCGACTACTACCAAGTGACCAAACATGCTGAATATCTGTTCGACCCACAAAATGGATACCTCGAGTGGTTAGAAGGGACCATTTTATGTAGAGTTAAACAAAATACTTTCAAATCCTGGGAAGAACCTCTTCGCTTCTTAATTATTGCGATTGAGGGAAAAGATGGCCGGCTATATTTTGTTAACTGTTCTGGCTATTTTTCTTGAGTGTTTAATAAAATGAATGAAAAGGGGGAAACAGAAATGGTTTAAATATCAACAAGGGGCAAGTCCAGTCTACTAGGTTCCCACTCTTGAAAATTTGCTCAGTAAAAAGTCATTTCCATGTATGCAACGGTTGTCAGCTGTGTAGAATGTCCAGAAGTCTGTGGAGTGGGAAGGAAAGGAGGAAGCGGGGGGGGGGGAATTTATGTCCAAGTTATAAATCCAAGTCCAATGACTTGTCATTTTTACAGGTCCTTCCCAAAAAAATTAGACTTTCACCCCAGAAGGGCCACAGACACTTTGCAAGACTCCGTTTCCAATTCAGCACTTTGTGGCTCTCACAAAACAGAAATTGAAATGTTCCATGGAGCACTTGCTACTCTTCACCAAATGGAAGAGAAATATTCCAGGGGAGCCAAACAACTGCTCTGCTGGTATTACCGCACTGTGTAATCCGAGGGTGCATTGTCTATTGTTTCATTCTTGCATTCTCAGTTTGACAAACTGTTGTTTGAGGAACCAGACGTTGATGCTATTGCAGCAGTGGCTGGACTACTGGTGGACACTGACTTACGGATGTGCGGCAGTAGATAGGGGTCAGATGCCAGCTGGTGGACATCTATTCGATCTTCCTTCCTATATGCAAGGCAACGGCGTATAAAAGCCTGTAAAAAAGAAGAAATATTATGACTAAACAAAACAAGTGTGTATGCTTTTGTGGACCATACACAGGAAAAATCCACTTTTATATACAGGTATATACCTTGGCTTCTGGGGTCACAACCGGCTTAGGAGGAAATTGTACTTCTGTAGCTTTCAAGATGGTGTTCTCTTGCAATATGTCTTGCTGGGATTGGTTGTGACCAAATGGCTATAAAACAAGAGGATACCAATCACTTGGAGGGAACTCCATAAAAGTCAAGGTAAATGGTTTTTCTGCACGGATTCAATCATGAGAAGCCAAAATGAATTGATTTAGCCACTCATGTAACATCAGCTAAATAAATCAGTGACATAACTACCCCTACTTCTTCCATTATTCATGTGGGATGTATCACAAAATAGTGAAGTATACCACACCTGCAAATGTGGCTATGTATGTACACAAATAACTTGTTAAATATGTGCATTTAATGGGTTCCTAGAAATAAATTAACCAACTACAAGCTAATACTACCTTATTGCAATACGAAAATAATAAATCATGTCTCTCCCCTCTCTCTCGCACTACAAACTTTAGTCTATTAAGTACCCAGTAACCTTAAATAATTTATTTTTGTTATTAATAAGATTCCCCATATTATAGCTGGTTGTTTTAATGTTATCTAGTTAGTACTTAAGCCTTGGATTTTTTTGTTTTTCAATATTACCTTTCGCCCATACAGACACTGGTAGAATATTACTCCTACAGACCACACGTCCACTTTGTTGGAGATTTTTGGAGGTTCTTTGCCAACCACAAAACACTCAGGAGGCAGATACCTGAAGAAAAAAAACAAAAACGTAAATTTCACACTGGCCCAAAGTCTTACCAGTGGATGCACTATATTTTCTTCAGTGGAGTAAAGTTAACTTCTCTTAATAAGGACCACTTATATCCAAAGAGAAGAATGGCATTATCACCAATTCACATGATACAATTAGCTCAATAGACTGGCTAGTACAGGGAGATGGAGCCCAATGTTCGACACACTGAGAGACTAATCAGGTGCAGATTACAGCAAGCCACAGTAGCCACAGCCAGTAAGCGTCAGCACCCGTGAAGTGAGTGTGGCACTCCTTTTAATAGTCAGGGCAGCTGCCAGTATCCTTAGCAACACATGTAGTCCAAACTCTAGCAACAGACACAAATGATAGGCTGCATCAGGGCAAGAATCAGTTGCTGGTAATAAATGCTAAATATCTGCAGCCTATTGCCACAGTAAGATTAGCGCTATATAAACTGCTTTCTGGACGCAAACAACCAGTTTATTGGACTAGTTACCTTGGACATGAGCTCTTGTATTACGATCTGGATTGTTTTCTGTGTATTGACGCTGGTGTGTATGAATTTCCTCCTGACAATGACCCTGATTACTTAATTTGCTCTTGCCCCAGCATGAGACTAATCTAAAGGAATGCCAGGGTACTGCAAAGCATCAGGATGTCCGTACATTATAATCTCAGGCGGTCACTATTGCAAATGGCTTATAAATTTGGAACAGATGCAGGAAGATTCGGTGTGGAGCAATAATAATTTTTTTCTATACATTTTATAAATACACATTTTAGTTTCAGTTATACGATGCATCACTTAATTGTAATATAACCGACAAAAGTCTGGCATCTGATTTCTTTTATTTACGTTTTTACATGGGACACACCGGTTCATGCAGCCCAGAATACAAGGGGGGCCACACTAGAGACATTGTGTAGTATAAATGTGGGAGTGAGGACATCTGGCACTTTAAATAAATCTTTTATTAGAAAAGCTCCTCCGCCTCTGCCAAAGGAGGAGGGGGGGGGGGGGGGGGGAGATCTTATAACAAAACCTAAAACAGGGAGGGCGTCCAGTGTCCCCATGGATTAAGAAAAGGATTTAACGCAAGTACCAAAATCCCATTTTCTCCTTTATCCTATGGATACATTCCAGGGATGCCCCAGAACTATTCTGGGCAAAGGCTGGAACCACAAAATCCTGGTTCAGGTGGAAACTACATTTGGTTGTAACAAAGTTTTCGTTCTGAGAGCTGTAGAAATTGTCAGAAGGAATGCAGTGTTCCAAGACAGATATTTTAATTCCACTAACTGTAAATGCAGAAAGGATGGATGTCGTAATGCCCTGAGTACAAGATTGAAGTGCTAAGGGACCACCAGAGGTACATAAGGAGGTTGTACATGCAGCAGTCCCTGGAGAAATGTCTGAACCCCAGGCATTAATGCCAGTTTTCTCTGTAAAACACAGACCAGGCTGACATCTGGACTTAAGGAACCGAGTCTGAGGCCTTGATTCAAACCACCTTGCAAAAAAGCGAGAAGACGAGACTAATGGTAGATGTAGGGAATCCTATTTGCTTGCAAAAGGAAATGTATGCCTTCCAGAACCTATAATTCCATGCAGAGACTGGTTACCTGGCCCTCAGAGCATGATTAGCACAGACAGACCCTTGGCTTTCAATAGCCATCCCATTAAAGCTACCCGTACCAATTGTAGATGCAGGAACGGGCTATGGGAGAGAAGGTCTGGCCACAGCGGAGTCTCCATGGAGGTGCTTTCAGCATGACTATCATAAGAAATGCATAAACTCCTCTTAACACTTTTTAAACCCTTGTAGCATGGTTACTGGTGGGAAGATGTACAAGAGAGGGAAGTCCCAAGAAATCACCATGGCATCTATAAACGCCACCCAGGGGTCCCTGGATCCAAGGTGACTGTTGGTTTATAATCATCCCAGTATCTGGGTAAACTGAAAGTATTTTCACTGTCCTAAATTACTCTTCATATCATATATACATTTTCTGAAACTGCTCCCTAAACTATCTATATGTCAGATACTGACTGAATGGCTACGGCTTCATGATCTACCGAAATATATTTGTTCCCTAATGGAGATACAATGCAAGTCATTTCTTTTTGGAGGACGTTGATGCTATTCAGACATTTATATCTAAGAGGACATATGAGCATTTCATTGGCGTATTAACTATTTTTGTATTGAAAAATGTATGCTCAGTATTGCTCTCACTGCATATGTTTAAATGTGGAGTTATATTTTATTGATATTAAACATTATAATTTGGATAATACTTTGAACCATACACTAATGTCAGAGCATATAAAATGAACACAAGCTGCACTCTTTATATATAAGATCTAGAGCGCTGTAATTTTTCTTAATTTTATACTGCATTGTTAATTGAGAGGTTTGTGGCAACTGCCTGTTCCAATATGTTGATATTTTAGATTTACATTATAATTTATACTTTTTATCCACATTTTTCATTACTCTGGACCCTCTGTGCCCGATTATTTACGTTTTCTTTGATCAGAAGGTCATCCAGATAGATAATCACTTATTTCCGTCTGGAACAAGGCCACCATGACCTTAGCGAAAAAACTTAAAGTGGAAATGCTGAGACTGCACAGCGAGCTGGTGCTCCTGGCAGATTTGTACATGCAGGTAGGCATCTGTGAGGTCCATGGACACCATGTACTCCCCTTGCTCCATACTGGGTCATTCCACATCAGATCACCCAAAAAACACATGAAATGTCCACCACCCGTCTCAGATTTTTTTGAAAATGTTTTCGTTGAGGGGAGGTCAAAACAATTATTTCTGCCAAATATATCAACCGTCTGACAATTAGTTGATTAAATATTGATTTTTCAATTAAATTTACTAATCACGGCTTCTTTATCTAGTTTATTTGAAGTACCGTGTTTATTAAGGAATCGCCACAAAATTTGGACCCCTAAGGTAACTTCCTCCCGAATCCAAACCAAATTACTTTATTTGCCTCATGTTTTGCATTACAGCAAAAACTCACGTTTTTTCGAATACAATTAAAAACGCTAGGTTCAATTGACATTAGGGATCCCATTTTTTTGGGGGTGTTTAAAAAGGTATACATTACTACCACCAAAAAATCAGCCGGGTACTCTGTTTCATAGTGGAGAAAAAAAAATAATGAAGTTGATGTTCGATTACTGTGGTACCGCATACATAATTAACATAAGTTATGTTAAAGGTTTTAAATTTCATGGTTTCTTAAGTCCTTAACTGAATTTGAGTCAACAATCTCCCTTGTTTGGAACTTGTTGTAACAGTCTGTAATTTTCCTTAAAGTGTCAGCAGAAAGTGTATACTGCCTTCCAGTACTTCCTTGGATAGTAGGCTCTTACGTTACACAGAGGACGTGAATAAAAGTAACAAAAACACATTTCTTGAAGGCCAGCCCATTTGTTGATTGGTTTCGTTTCATGAAGTGTACCAGCACATCATGTTCCTCCTCATTACATTGAATGATATACCCAATTTACCAGATGTTATCATACACTGCTGCTATGTATGTTCCAAGATGCAGATCACTTTTGTCCACATTTTTTGTGACTGTGGTCATAGTGACACTTACTTTGGTTCCTCCTGTCTTTATGTCATCAGATGACAATCAATATATGTGTAGCTCATCATTACTAATAGGCCGAAATCTGTGGTGAGAACGTGTTACAGTGTTTGCTGTTTCTAGACGGCTATGCAGCTTGGTTTTGCAGTCTTTTATTTCGTTTTGTGACACGTAAAAAATAATTCATGCCATGTACATTTTCATTTGCCCAGGTCCAAAGGTGTCAAGATGTGATGGGTTTCCATTGCTTGCAGACTGGTGCGTGTGGCTAGACGTTTAACTGTCCCACCAATGCCATCACATGGACTCTTACCATGATATGTGGCAAAAAATTTCATTCTGCTTGAATGTTGAAGTCTTCCTTATGGAAGCATAAGTTAAAAAAGTTTTTGCAGTTCTTGTATTGTGCACTAGCACCATCTCTAAAGTAGTAAATATACTCCAATAGTTTCGCTACCGTAATGAAGGCATGCACAGTTATAGCTACATGGTCATGGGTATCGCTAATACACAGGCTCACACAGTTTGAAGTGTCACAATCATCTTGCCTAAAATATACAACAAGCTGACAGTCACCATGTTCTTTGGTCCAATTCAGTGACATAAGCTTTTTCTGGCTCCTTTTTTGTGAGACAAGAAAGGATTACAGCAGGTTTTCTGAAATTCTTCATATCTTAGCAGCAGAAGCTTTTCATGATGGTAGCAGACTGAGGTTTCAGGATCATTGGTTACTGCATTTGAAACTTCCGTTCTCAGAATCAAAAGTTATTTTTCTTCATCTGCAAAGTGGTCCCAGCTATGTACTTGGTTCAATGTACAATGTTTTTGAGTAGATAGTAATATAGCAGTCTGTATTTAAGAGACTACCAAATGAGCAGCTGCCATGACGGACTCTGTCTCCCTCTCTCTCTGGAACGTTTCAGTTTTGGTATCTCTAAAGGAAATCCCCTCCCCATCAGTTTCCTTTTGTTTAATTTCCTGTATGGGAATTTTATCCCATTGCCTCAGTTTAGTTCACTTTTTTGGTATAGTTTTTAACAATGTGTAAATTATGTATGCGGTACAACAGTAACAGATCATCAACTTCATTCTTTTTTTTCTCCACTATGAAACAGAGTACCCGGCTGATTTTTTTTTTGGTAGTAATGTATACCTTTTTTTAAAACACCCCCCAAAAATGGGATCCCTAATGTCAATTGAACCTAGCGTTTTTAATTCTATTAGAAAAACGTGCGTTTTTGCCGCAATGCAAAATATGAGGCAGATAAAGCAATTTGGTTTGGATTTGGGAGGAAGAGTTACCTTAGGGGTCTAAATTTTGTGTCGATTCCTTCATAAACACCCACGGTACTTCAAATAAACTGGAAAAAGAAGCCCCGATTAGTAAATTTAATACATTGAAAAAATTAGTATTTAATCAATTGTCAGTCGAGATATTTGGCAGAAAGTTGTTTCGTCATCTTCTCAACTAAAATTTTTTTCGTACAAATCTGAGATGGGTGGTGGACAACCCTGGTTGAACTGACATGGAATGACCCTACTGATGATTACAGATCTCAGAAATTCCACTTTGAATTAGTTCACCTGTAGATGGATGACCATAGGATTTTAGAATTAGGATTGGTTTGAAAGACTCGTCAAGCTTCTGGACTAAGACAAGATTGGAATAAGAACCCCTTACTCTTCATTTCTGGAACCAGAGGATGACTCTGGAAGACAGAAGAGTTTGAATTGCCTCTCCATGCGCCAGTCTATTTAGCTAGTCTCCTGGTAGGCCTCGAAGGAAAAATCTCAGTCCTGGAACAGAATCAGGCAGGTACCTGCCACTGGGGCCCCTGGTAGGGCGGTGCAGCCCGTCACACACACACACACACACACACACACACACACACGTAAGCATTTGAGCGACTCCAACAAGGGCCAAATTACGACTAGACAGGGTCACATTGTCTCCAAAAGAGCAGGTCTTGTGGAGAGTTCCCTATATGCTGTGGTTGGTACCAACCAAAACTAGTCCAAGGACAGATAACCGGTGAATAGGCAACAAGGTCATGAGCACCCAAGGCTCATTGATGTGCATTGGGAACGATGGCTATGCCATCTGTGCTACAATAGCTCTATCGGAAGAAGGCAAGCCGGCGGAAGCAGTGTGATGCTCTGGGCAATGTTTTCCTGGGAAACCTTGGATCCTGGCATTCATGTGGATATTACTTTGACATGTACCACCTACCTAAACATTGTTGCAGACCAAGTACACATCTTCATGGCAACGGTATTCCCTTAGGTCAGTGGCCTCTTTCAGCAAGATAATGCACCCTGCCACACTGCAAAAATTGTCATTTTCCTCAAACCATTCCTGAACAAAGTGTTGACTTGGCCTCCAAAATCCCCAGATCTCCATTTGAGCGAGCATCTGTGGGATGTGCAGGAAAAACAAGGTCAGAGCCATGGAGGCCCCACCTTGAAACTTACAGGACTTAAAGGATCTGCTAACATCTTGGTGCCAGATACAACAGGACACCTTAAGAGGTCTTGTTGAGTCCATCCTTCAACGGGTTAGAGCTGTTTTTGCGGAACGAGACGGGACCTACACAATATTAGGCAGGTGGTTTTTATGTTGTGGCTGATCGGTGTATATCCTACACACATTTACATGACAAATACAACCTTCACTGTCCTTCATCTCAAAATTTCAAGCACTTATGTGCTTATTTTGACACAACCTGGCAATATTATAAGATTAAGTGCAATACTGTGCAAATCAGCAGTTGTAATAAAATATACATATACACACACACAGCGAGATTTTAAAAAGGAACTTCATCCGGGGTGAGACTCATACAGCGATTAAATAACTTCTAGACATACTAGGTAATTATTTAATGATTTAACAGTGTCATTGAAAATAATCAAAACTTCCCCCTACACACAGCATACCAGTAGGTGCCAGCTCCTTGTGATGTGAGCTCCATACCATCCACAGAATTATAGCTGTCATCATCCATTATTTTAGAGAGTCCAAAATCTGTGATTTTTATCTCTCCGCAGGCAGTACCGTTAACCAAAAGAATATTACCTAAAGAAAAAAAAAAAATTACATTGTAGAAAAGAATGTTATTATATTATTGTCTTTTTGCTCCATAGACAGGTGATAAAATTACCACTGCAAGAGTCAAAATGTCAAACATTTTAAAATACAAATGGCCTACAAAAAAAAAACCCACAAAAAAAAGCAATTAAAATATAGTGCCCCATATTACATATTCTGGGTTACATCCCAACCAGACATTTTATATCTGAAAAATGAGAAAATAAAGAGTGAGCTGAGAAGTATGAACAGTATGATTGGGATATAAACAGAATAGGCATTTAGTTGCATAATTTCAAAATCGGCACCATTTTAAATCTGCAACCGCTGCGTCCGTCAGTGGCATTGATATAGCATTTATGGCTGTAAATGCCTGGAGTTGGTTGAGAAGATACCGTTCCATTCAGCTGATCAAAGCTCAGGGAATGAAGCAATTCAGGGGAGGGCTTGGGCCAGGAATTCTTGGCCTCCGTGACTGATCATCCTTAAGTAGCATTTGGGCTTAAAGCCTAGCATGGCCACTGAAACATCAGGGTCTTGTGGTAACCCAGTCTTGTGAGGGTTCAGACATTGTAGATTCAGAGGTGGCTGATGATTCAGAGATGGAAAACTCCTTTCTTTGACGAGGATTCCACTTAAAAGCAGTGTGTAGATGATTTAGTGTGGGCTTTACAGCAAAAGCATCACAAGGACTGGCCAGCGGCTGCTTTTAAAAGGAAGGATAAACGGTTTGTTTCCTTCCTTACCCTTAATTTGAGAATGTGAAGCATGGACTAAACCTGAAAGCAAGTTTCAGGACTCACATAGGCAGACCTTTTAGACCCAAGGTGGTCTAAAACGTCTACTATTCCAATCCTAAATGATGTAGCCCATAGGGACGGCACCAATAGACAATGCAAGACTATCTTCATCCCCTTCTTCCCCTGAGAAGGCCTAGGAAGCAGACTAAGAGGACTAGAGTGCCTACTTTTTTCATCTTCAGTAGATGGATAAGCTTAGCCAGGCCATAGGGTGAAAGTTGATCTGCTTGTCAATACTCCAGAGCCTAGGGATCCTATATTTCATTTCGCAGGTGAAGCAAAGGGATAAATACACATTGGGCAACGCTCAGCTTCTTGTGGGGATAACAAATATAGAAGCTGTTCGATTAGCTGACCAACCTGCACCCAGGTCCTCAAAAACAGTCAGTATGTTGGCCAATCTGCCTGAAGTGGGAGCAGGTCTACTTCTCAGTGATTCAATTCCACTTTAGATACTTGTGTGAGAGGAATCATGGATATGTAAAGAGAAAAGGGAGTAAAACTGTCGCACTAATTGTGGGGACTGAAGACACCCTTAATATTTCAATTAACGGAATATATCTCCTTAATTTGTTATGAGGTGCATCTTTTTAACCTATTAACAATAATCAGTCAGACAATGCCACGGCGGTGGCATACATCAACTGTCAGGGAGGCACAGAAAGGTCCTTCGCCATGAGGGAAAACAAACAGAACACGCTGGGCAGAACAAAGTGTCCCAGAAATGTCAGCAGTGTTCACAACAGGGGTGGAGAAATGGAAAGCACATTTCTCTTTCATCCTATCTGGGGGACACCGCTACCATGAATAGTATGAGGGAAGCTAGGAGTTGGCACTTAAACAGTTAGCTTGTTTAACTTACAGACTCCTTCCCTTTTCAACCCTCTGCATCCTCAATGTAATTTGAGTGCCCAAGGAGTTGGGCTTACTGTGTGCTGCTATGAAGCATTTTCTTACAGACTCAGATTAGCTGCTGCATTGACAAGGTATGGGCAGCTCTGGTACTACAAATCACTATAAGAACCTACAGGAAAGTGACCAGCGCTGCTAGTTGCGATCCTGATACAGAACACCATTTTTAGGAGTTCCCTGATAATGAGGGGGGAGACTTGGACTGTGCACTGTCACAGATGGGCTAAAGGGTGTTGTGGGCTTATAATGAAGCCAGGGCATCCGCCAGAGTGACAAGCAGTACCATTATTAGGCTGCTTGATAACAAGACAAGCATGCTATAATGGATATTGGAGGAACAAGGAGCAGCATGAAGGATACACCTACAGAAAGTGGCGACTTGGTGACAAGAGCGTGAAAACGGTAGCTGTCCTTTATCAGCTACTGAGACAAGCTGTACATTTCTCCATGCCGCACACATACCTCTCTCCTCCTTACACTGATCAGAGGATCCTTGGCTATCCATGAAGACTTGGTACCTTTCTCATCCTAAAAGATTTTTTTGACAGCCATGTATATAATATTTTAGAGATGCATGTGCTGCTAGATTACATGGGTTTATAAACGCTATATATAGGTCACACATTACTGTATTCTAAGGTTACTTACTCAGAGTATACGCTAGGACTATGCATACACACACAGGTTCAGAGTGAAGGACTCCCATCATCAGTTCTAGGCTCTTTCCTTTAGCCTCTCCACGGCTCCAAGGGTGTTAATGAAGATCATGGCAATAATGGCTGCACTTCTGCACTACAAGGGGGTTAGCATGGTTTCTTACCTGGACAATCTGTTGATTAAGGAAGATTCGGACCACTGAAACATCTCTCTTATAATCTGAGTTCTGGAAGAACATAGGTGGATAATAAATCTTCCAAAATCCCAACTGACTCCTTGTCAACGGATGGTATTCTTGGGTCTAAAGTTTCTGGCCCTTCCATGCTAGCATGCATAAAGCTTCTGGGCCAGATGGTCTCCACGTTCTAGACACTTCCCCTTCAGGAGATTCCATTCACGCACCTTTCAGTGGGACCAGCTGAAGAAATGGACAGTCTCCACCATTCACTTGGATTCCTAGTTGATCCAGTTGTCTCTGGAATTTGTAGTCCCTTCGCTGGTGGCTGATGAAGGATCTCCTGTCAATGGGTAATTACTTTGCCATATGGGCTTGGACCATTGTCACAACAAAAGCAGGCCTCCTAGGTTGGGGTGCCATTGTGTTACACTTGTGCATTCAGGCGACTTGGTCACCTCGGAAACATTGCTTCCGATAAAGGTCTTGGAATTGAAGGCTTATGTTACAAGCTTTGCAGGTGGCACAGCAAGTTCAGTCCAACAATGCCACGGCCTCCAATGGTACCTCCCTGACGATTCACATCGTCAGGGAGGTACCAGAAGTGTGAGGAGGCATGCAAGTGGCAGCTCAGATTCTGGCTTCGGCAGAAAACTTTTTTTTGCCATTTCGGCAGAGTTCATTCCAGAGTTGGAAACCTGGGAGGCCAACTACCTGAGCAGACACACAATGCTGCCTGGCGAGTGATCCGTCCATCCGGTGGTTTTTCTAGCGCTAGACAGGGGGTGAGGTCTGACTGACATTGACTTGATTGATTCTCGAGTAGAGCTTGTCCACTTGCCTGTTATGAGAAGAAGCCGAGATCCTCTGGCGGCAGCAGTGGACACAATGACCATGCAATGCGTGCATGCAATGCTGGGATATTTGTTCTTCCCATTCCAATGCTGGCCCGAGAACTCAGACAAGTGAAACAAGGAAGACTACCCGTGATCCTTGTGGCTCCACATTTGCCACGTCGGGTCTAGTTATACAGACATTCTGTGAATGGCAAGTGAGTCAGGGCGGCGTCTACCGCTTCTACAGGTCACATTCTGGTTCCAAGACCTTCATCGGCTAGCTTTAACAGCATGGCTTTGGAAGCCAGTCTCTGGCGGGCAAAAGGTTTATCCACCAGAGTAGTGGACATTATTGTGAGCTAGGAAGCTGGCTTCTGCATGCATTTATAACAGTGTGTGGCGTATCTACATCAGGTGGTGCAAGCATCACTCCTCTTGCCACTCAGGGGCATTTAGACTTTCTAGGCCTTTCTTCAAGACGGTTTGTCCGTGGGTCTTAGACTCAGCTCTTAGAGAGGGCCGTTACATGAACTCTCCATTTCCAAAAGAAAATTGCGGAGTTACCGTGAGGACTAGTCTTCACGGGGTCTTGCATATCTGGCCTCCTTACGTTCCGCCAACAGCTCCCTAGAATGTGAACTTGGAGCTAGCTATGCTTCAGAGCGTACCCTTTGAACCACTGAGCACGGTGGACTTCAGGTACCTTACGTGGAAGGTGGTTTTTCTCTTGGCCATAGCATTTGCACATAGAGTATTAGAACTTGGAGCTCTTTCTTGCCGCTGGCCCATGATCGGTTGAAAGGAAGGAACTCTTTGCAGAATAGGCCTAAGGTTACAGGGTTTCACCTGAATCAAGAGATCGTGGTCCTGGCTTTCCGGGTGCGAGATAGATCTTCAGGCCCCCAATCCGAGAAATCCTTGGATGTTGTTTGTGCCCTTCGCATATATGTCAAACAAACTAAGGGAATCTGTCTTGCGAAAGTCCGCTTTGTGCTGCTACAGGCTTATAAAAGAGGGGATGGCCAGCTAATAAGCAGACAGCCGCCTGGTGGATCACATACACCATTAGGCAGGCCTATGTCACAAAAGATCGGCCCATGCCTAGCCATATTGCAGCCCATTCCACCTGCTCAGTGGGTGCTTCTTAGGCTGCACGGGATAAAGTTTAAGCGGATCAGTTTTGCAGAGTGGCCAACCGGCCCTCGCGCCATACCTTTACAGAGTTTTACCAATTTAACATTTTTTTTTGCATCCTTTTGGCCGCAGTGCTTTGTGTGCCGGCCTATCAGAGTTGTCCCTCCCTTAAGGGGCTGCTTTAGAACGTCCCCATGGTGTTCCCCAGATAGGATGAAAGAGAAAGGAAGATTTTTATATGTACGATAAATCCACCTGCGGGACACTGCATTCCCTCCCTTCTGCTCTTCTGTTATTTTCTCAGTTGTCTTACCCTTCCCTTGGGAATTTATAAATACACTAAGGATGCAGGGGGTTGCAGAAGGGAGAAGTGTCTGTAGGTTAAATAATTAACTGTTTAAGTGCCAACTTCTAGCTCCCCTCATACAACCTATGGTAGCAGTGTACCCAGAGAAAAATTGGGTTACCCAAAGGTTGACATGATCGCCTCCCAGTTGAAATACAAAGTGGAGCAATTTTATCTAAGAACAAGGGATTCATAGACATTTCTAGTTCAATAGAATGTTCATCACCTGTTCCCTCCGGTACCAATGCTTGTGTGTGTGCTCAAGGTGGTTAAGATTCTGATGGCTCCATCCTAAGAATGTCTAAGGCAGGACCCCGTTGAGAGGTTCCATATCAGGGATTAGTGCAATCGGCTTTAACGGCGTGACTCTTGAAGCCATGATTCTTTATGTTAAAGCGTTTTCAGACAGTATGTGTACCATTCTCAAGGCTTGGAAGTCAGTCTTGGCAAGAAATCATAGGGTTTGCAAAAAATTTTGTACTTGGAAAAAGGATTGAGACCATATTATTTTAAGATTCAGATCTCTGTCTTTTTTCAAGAGTGGCACTCCTATGGAGGTGCAATTGTTTTGTAGGGAGGCATGTGCAGTCTCCAAACATGGCCTCCGAGTTTCAACTCAGTGTTGTAAGCATAAAAACCCCCCCCTAGAACTCTTGAAGTCAATGGATGTCATCTTCTAGGCTATCTCAACAACACAAATGGTTACGGAGCTGGGGGCCTCTGTCTCGAAAAATCTCTATATACTATATTTTTCATAAGGATAGGGAGGTTAATTAGGACACTTTTCAACAGAAAGTGGTTTAAAAGTTTCATTTAAACCAGGACATAGTGATCTCAACATGGCATCAGAATCAGCCTTCAAAGGAAAAGGGACCTCTACATTTATTGGATAATGTGAGGGCTCTGAAGACCTGTGTACATAGGACTGAGTTTTGCAAATCTAATGATTTTGTAGTACTTATGATGCTCACAAACGAGAATAGCGTGCATCAAATCAAACAATGGCAAGGTGGACTTGCTCTCCATTTCTTTCCTCTTCATTCTCTCTTGTGGGGCTTGGTTAGAAAAAATATAGAGGGAATATAGGAGGGGGACAAGTTAGACTTAAAAAAAAAAAAAAAAAAAAAAAAAACTATTCTAAGTGTCCAAGTCTTGGAAGCATCCTGTATGCCTTAGCATAAGTGTGCCCTACCATATTCAGAGAAATAATTTTTTAAGTATAACAATCCTGTTTTGTGCAAAGAAAGCATTCCTGATGAAATAGAAAAGGATGGCTTGTCCAACACTGATAAAACCACACAGCTAATCGAATTTGGTGACTGGAGTTAATAGGGAACCAATATGAAGATGAAATATCCAGTGTGTGAATACTTTAAGTATTAAGAAAGCTGGATTTAGTTTGGCACAGAGATGGCCTTGGTTAGCAATTGAGACCAGTTGCCCAGGTACTGACAGATTTTAACAAGTGTAAGCAGTAGCATCCCATGCTATTACTTTGTGGATGGTATAGTTATATCTGTCAGTTATTTCAGAATAAAAAAAAAAATAAAAAAAACTTGTCTGCAATAAATTTCCTTTGGCCCTGGATAGAACAGATAGGATTGTTCAGTCAATATATATGAGCATGTAGAGTAACATGTATCTACAGGCGTGGCCACCATTGTAAAAGTCAGACAGTGAGGGTCATGTCCATTATGAATGTATGCACATTGCTCCAGAATACATAATGGTCTTCACCACCAATTTGGATCACAACCACAAAGTTTGCCAGTTTCTCTACGTGAACTGCACTTCTCATGGATATGGACTTCTTTAATAACATGGCACAATGCTCTGTAACCCACATCAAAAAACTTGGTTTTCTAAACTGTGCTACAAAAGCTACATTGACAACTTGATTGGTTGCAAGGAGTTACAGGATATAAGGCACAGTGCATTAATCTGGTAAACACTTTATAGTGCAGAATCTCTGCTCAAAGGGAGGGGGATGTGTGAACAATCCTGTCCTACACCACAGAGCATTGCATAACAATGCTATCGAGACCTCACCAATATGGGCACAACCTAGGTATATAATAGCAACCCTCAGTCTGTTTGAGAGATATACATTTTTGTTGTCCCCAAGACAGCTGAAACCAAACTCTCCTAGGCGGAGGGCACTGAAAACCCCCCAAAATGAAACAGAAAAGGCAGACATTAAGGAAAAGTAGTACAGTTAAAAAAATTTAAATAAAAAGGATTCACTCACCTGGCTTCAGGTCATAGTGAATGATTGGCGGCTTGATCTCATTCAAGTACTTGAGTGCATTGACAATCTGCATGATTATAGAGCGAGCTTCCTTCTCAGACATGAGCTTGTGTTGCTTCAAGTAGAAGTCAAGATCATTGCCCTCACAATACTCTAGCACTGTGCAAAACCTGCATGAACACAGAATTGGTTAAACAGATAAATATTAACGTCATCCAATACAAAGATAACCTATTCAGTCTTAATGATTTTTCACTGTTCTGTTGAAGTGTATTTTATAATTTCCTTTCAAAACCAATAGTGTGTATTCACACAAGACTAATTACTAAAAGCAGCACTCAAAAGATAAAAAAATATATCTATATGGACACAAATGTGACAGAAAACCTACAGCATCTTAACTTGTTAAGATGCAACATAATTTCTGAAAGTTATACCCAGTGTCCTACAACCTTAGAGCCCCCATTCCACTCAAAATGTCTTTTCTACTCAGGTGTAAGCAAAAGGATTAGTAACTTACGAGTCTGTGTCAAGAGAGAAATAGTCATACAGCTTGACTATTCTGGGGTGATCCAGCTCCTTGTGAATACGATATTCCCTGCAGGCATGTCTGAGAGAAAAATGCAAAATAGAGAAGCATAAATAACCAGTTAATCAACTTATATACAGCTCTGTAAAACAAGTAATGCAATGTTAAATATGGTTTCTGCTAAATACTAGGAAATCACTAATAAACAAGGAAACAAATTTTGGGCAACAAAAATATCACTGTGGCTAGTGGGAGACTAATTTGATGCCAAGAAATGGACCATAAACCAGGAGGAAGGAACAAAAAAAAAAAAAAAAAAAAAGTTTCCCGAGTGTCCCTAAAACAAAGAGAAATGAATGTTACAGTAGCTGCAAAAAAAAAAAAAAATATTTGGGGGAACTACTCTACACTTGGGACGTTCCAAAGATGCTCCTGGAAAGGGGTCGCTGCCAGACAACTGTTCAACCGAGGCTCAATGCTACATTGGCCATAGGGACACACTTCAATCTGGTAGCGCAAACTGTAAGGTTATGCAGAATCCAAGATCTAAGCATGTTAGATTGCAGCTTTAATTCATCTGTCAACTGTTTGCGCTGTTGCCTACTTTCTTATGTGTGACAAAGATAAAGGAGGCTATCTATTCCGCAAATGACGATTGGTTTACATAAATCCTCAAAGCTCTAACCACGGCAACAGGTGGCAAGATTTGTCACTTCTGGATGCTAGATCTTGTCTGAAACAGGGATAACATCCTGGATTAGGGGAAATTTTAACAACATTCTGGGCTGGACAAAGTATTGGAGTGCAGAACAGACCTGTTGTGAAAAACAAGAAACTGAACTGTAAGAAAGGGCAGCCATTTCAGATAACATTCTTTCTATATCAATGATCAGTTAAAGAAGATATCTCCCAAGTTAGGTTAAGGTCAGCAGATCAATAGGCTTGAATGGCAGTTCAGCTCCAAAAAGACCAAGCTTAGATCCCATGAAACTACAGGCAAAGCATAGGGCGATTGGAAGTGAAGAAACCTATGAAGAAATGACTGGACTTCTGGATTAGAAGTCCATTCTCTCTTTAAGATTGGGCTTACACTAGGGCTTTCAGAGAGGCAATCCACTGTCCAGGCTATCCTGTAAAAAGGACAAAGGGCATGCCGGGTTAAGATGAAAGGTGAACACCTTACAGTTGACACCAGCTTATGTAGGCTCTTTCACACTATGGTAATTCTTATAAGAGGCTTTTAACCTGGCCTTGATCATGGTCTTAATAACCTACTCTGATAGCCCCTTAGCTCGAAGAATCATTGCTTCAACCACCTTTGCATTAAAGCCAGCCAAGCTAAGTCCTGGTGGCACTGACAGATCTTCTCTTAGAGGCAGTCACCACAGTGGATCTCTATGGCTCTGATGACATGCTTAGAATGCGAGTACACCATGATCATCTTTGTCAGACTGGTGCTACCAGAATTCATGGGACGCTGTCTCTCTTGGCCTTCTTTTAATACTCAAAGAAGCTTTGGTTGAAAACCTTCAGACAGAAGGACCATTACCCAGAATTAGCAGCATGTGATTCAAGAATTTGGCCTACCAATTATTTACAACTGGGGGGCGGACCAGAGACAACGTTCTGCCTACCTCTGGGATAATACCGTCCCACACAATATCTTTGGCTATTACCTACATCGCAAAAAGGCTCCTGGTACCTCTCCTTGGTGTTTTATATATGCCGTGGCATTGTCCAATTAATCTTGAATGGGTCTGCCCCATAAGAGAGATTGAGCCTGCAGTAGCTGTTTTTTTACCACTCTGAGCTCAAGAAAATTTATGGGTAGCCTTGCCTCCACTGGGGGTCCAAGTACCTGCAGTCAGAGGCTCAGCCCTGCATGTGGTCTCAATGGTCTAGTCCCAAAAGACGACACCATTCTGCGAATTGTGTTGCCAAATTGGACATTGATTACGAGGCTATAATCTCATTTTGGACAATCGAAGTGTGGAAGTGAGCAAACTGCACTGTTTTAAAGATACCCATCTCCACCTTTGCTTCATAAAATGGCAGATTGAGATCTGCAACAGAGCAGCCAGAATTTTCTCAGGAAAAAAGGACTTGGACAACTTTGTTTAAAAGAGGACACAGAGGAAAGGTAAAAAAGAGGATTTATGTACTTACGTTAAATCCGTTTCTCTGATTCCATCTGGGGGACACTGCTTACCATGGGTTGTGGAGGGGAGCTTGGGAGTTTGCACCTAACTAGTTAATTTTAGTACTGCTGGAAAACCCCTCCCCTCTACAATCCCCCTGCCTCTTCCTGTCCAGTTAGTTTTAACAAGCCCAAAGATAAAAAGGGCAGTCACACAAGAGCACACAGAAGAAAAACAGAAGGGAGGGATCGCAGTGACCCCCAGACGGAATCAGAGAAACGGATTTAACGTAAGTACATAAATCCTCTTTTCTCTTTCATCTGGTCTGGGGGACACTGCTTACCATGGGGACGTTCTAAAGCAGCCCCTAAGGGTGGGACTACTCTGAAAGCCCTGCTCGTAAAGCACTACGAGCGAAATTTGCATCTGCAGAGGCAAATATGTTAAAATGGTAAAATTTGGTAAAGGTGTGGACAGAGGACCAGGTGGCTGAGCCGCAGAGCTGGTCCGCGGAAGCTCCATTCCTTGCTGGCCACGAGGTTCCCACCGATCTGGTGGAATGGGCCGTAAGTCTCTCCGGCACAGCACGGTTAGCCTTAATATAAGCTTGCCTGATAGTAGACGTAATCCATCTGGCGATGGATTGCTTAGAGGCTGGCCAGCCTCTCTATTAGCATCATAAAGGACAAAGAGAGTCAGTCCGTCTAATCTGGGAAGTTCTTTTAACCTAAATGCGGAGAGCCCTAACCACATCCAACTTTTTCATCGATTGCTGATCCGTATGAGAAGTGGATGAAAAAAACGGAACTATTATTTCCTGGTTTAGATGAAAAAAACCGAAACTACCTTTGGCACAAAAGGAAAGGTTCTTAACACCGCTCTGTCCTCGTGGAAAACCAAATAAGGTTCCCGACAGGACAGGGCTCCTAATTCAGAACGCTGCGAGCAGAAGCAATAGCCAGAAGAAAGAGGACCTTCCAGGTCAACCACTTTCAATCTGCCCTGTTCAATGGCTCAAAGGGGAAACCCTTTAAGCATGTCCAGAACCAAGTTGAGATCCCATGGAGCTGTAGGAGGGACATAAGGAGGCTGTATATGCCGAACTCCCTGGAAAAAAGTCCTAATATCTGGTAAGTCAGCCAACTTCGTATGAAAATATATCGAAAGGGCTGAAACCTGAACCTTTAGGGATCCTAATCTAAGGCCTGCTTCTAGGCCATGCTGAAGGAAGCTAACAAGCGAGGGAGGCGAAAGGAGGACGAGTGGTATGTCCTACTTTCACACCATCTAATATAGGCCTTCCAAATCTGGTGATAGATGCGAGATGAAACTGGTTTCCTAGCTTGCATCATTGTTTGAATTACACTGGAAGAAAACCCTCTAGCCCTCCAAAGGCTGGCCTCAACATCCATACCGTTAAATTTAGCTGAGGTAAATTCTGGTGATGGAATGGACCCTGAAGAAGACGGTCGTGACGATACGGAAGGTGGAATCCCGGACCTTCCGCCATAGATATTTCTGCGAACCACACCGCCGTGGCCAGAAGGGGGCTACTAGAATTACTGGTAGGGAACCCTGCCGAACTCGTCTGAGGACGCGAGGAAGCATGGGGATTGGAGGAAACAGGTATCCCATCCTGAATTCCCATGACATCGTCATGACGTCCACTGCCGTCGCTAAGGGATCTCTTACCCTTGCGCAGAACCTGTGGACCTTACTGTTGTGTCTGGAGGCCATGAGGTCTATGTCTGGAAGATCCCCCCTGTGAACCAGAGATTGGAAGACTTCCGGGTGAAGAGACCGCTCCCCTGGCATCATCCGGTTTCGACTTAGGTAGTCCGCCTCCCAGTTTTCTATTCCTGTAATGAAAACTGCCGATATGGCCGGAACATATAGCTCTGACCAAACCAATATTTGGGCTGCGATATCCATCGCCGCTGCGCTCCTGGTTCCTCCTTGTCTGTTGACATATGCCACAGCCGTGGCATTGTCGGACTGGATTCTGACCGGGTGGCCCTGAAGGGATTGAGCTTCCTGAAGGGCTGGAAGAATGGCCTTCACTTCCAATACATTTATTGGGAGAGCAGACTCCTGAACCGACCAACCTCCCTGTAGCCGGAGGTGCAGGACTACCGCCCCCCAACCTTTCAAGCTGGCGTCCGTCGTGGCTATGATCTACGACCAAGGTGCGAAGGATCTGCCCACATTCAAGTGATCCTGGTACTGCCACCACTGAAGAGATGTTCTCGCCTCCTGGGATAGAGAGATTTTCTGAAGTTACAGGTGTAGGTGTGAACCTGACCACTTGGACAATAGGTCCCACTGGAAACATCGAGAATGGGCTCGACCGAAAGGAATGGTCTCGAAGGAGGCCACCATCTTTCCTAGAAGCAACATGTACAAGAGCATTGAGGGTTTGGGGAAAGACAGAACCTGAGTGGTTACCTTCTGAATAGAGGTGACCTTCTCTACTGGGAGAAATATCCCTTGTTTGCTGGTGTCCATATTGAGTCCCAGGAACACCATGCGCTGACAGGGAACCAACTGGGATTTCCTTGAATTTATTAGCCATCCGTGGCCCTCGAGAACCGCTTGGGTGAGGGATAGGTGAAAGCTTAGGCAACTCTCTCTGGAAGCCTTGATGAGCAGGTCGTCCAAATAAGGAACGACCTCAACACCCTGCAGATGAAGACATGCCGCCATCACTGACATAATCTTTGGCCTATCAACAGCGCCAAGAGTCTTCAAAGGGGAGGGCCCGAAACTGATAATGAACTGATCCGACCGAAAATCTGAGAAGAGACTGATGGTGGATCCAAATGGGAATATGGAGATACGCGTCCTTTATAGCTATGGACGCTATGAACTGATCTTTCTCTAGGCCGTTTATTACTGACCTCAGAGATTCCATCCGAAATTTGTCCACCATTAAGTGAACATTGAGGCCCTCTAGATTTAGTATGGGGCGAAAGGAGCCGTCCGGCTTCGAGACTAGGAATAGGTTGGAATAAAACCTGTTCCTTTCTGGTGATCTGGAACCCTGCAGATGACCCTCTGAGCTAGAAGAGAAGCTACACAATCCTGTATAGCCTGTCTTTTTACTGGATCTCGGGAAACAGGGGCCTGAAAGAAACGGCGTGGAGCCGGCCCTGAAAAGGTCTATTTTGTACCCCTCTGAAATAATTCCCCGAATCCAAGGATCTTGGGAAGACGCCACCCACTGTTCGTAAAACAGAGACAGACGTCCCCCCACAGGCGCCCCCTGCAATACAGGGTGGTCGTCAGGACGCAGGCTTCTCCCGGGTTTTAGGGGGCCTGGCGCTTGGATGCAAACGAGGACCTCCCTCTGGTAGAGGAGCCTCGGGAATTGGATTGCCTGCCTCTAAAGGACTGTCCCCTATGGGAAGAGGCCCCACGAAAGGGCTGTAGAAAGGAGCTACCCCTCGGGGCGCCGCTCCTGTTAGCATAAACTGGCAAGGACGTGCTCTTGCCCCCCGTGGCCTGGGAAATAAGGGTATCCAATTCCGGGCCGAACAAACCTGCAGCCGAAAAAGGAATAATTTCAACAGACCTATTTGATTCCGCATCACCTTCCCAGGATTTCAACCAAAGCGTCCTTCTGGCTGAAATGGAGGCCGCTTGAATGGAAGAGGAAACCGCCGAATAGTTCTGGGCCGCTTCGTAAAGATACCCCCGAAGCCTCCTTTAATTGTAAGGCATGGGGAAGAAATTCGGAGTCCTGTAAGGCCTCAGCTAGCTGGTCTGCCCCTGCCTCCATGGCTCTAGCCACCCCAGCCGAGGCAAATGTGGGTCTGAAGGCAGAACCCGCAGCCGCAAATATGGATTTGAGCTGGGATTCAACCTTGCGATCATTGGCGTCCGGTAGGGACGCTGAACCAGGGGCTGGGAGTAAGGTATGCTTTGCCAATCGAGCAATAGGGATATCCACCTTGGGAATACTCTCCCAGCGAACCACTTCTTCCTGTAAGGGATACAGGGAAGAGAACCTCTTGGGGATAGAGAATTTTTTTTATCAGGATGTTTCCATGCCCATTCAGCAATATCTCTAAGTTCCGCGGAAGGGGGAAAACGGCTGGCCTTTCTCTTGGCCTTTTTAAAGAGACTTCTGTCCCTGGGGGTAACATCTTCCGGTTCCGGGAGATCCTACGCCTGTCTTACCGCAAAAACCAAATCGTTAACAAACAAATTGGCCTTTAGACACTTCTCCCTGCTCTGAGGAATGACCTTGGTCAGTGTCCGAATAAATTTCCCCTTCTTCCTCGGACGACTCCTCAGAATATGAGAGGGCCAAGAGGGGATTAACATATCTAGGCCTCTTTCTTTTAGCAGGCGGGGTATTTGAGGGGTCAAGCAGCTGGTTAAGCTTGTTCAGCCCTCTGATAAAAGCTGTAGACCATGCCGGTTCTGTAGCAACCAGGGCTGGGTCAGTCTGTAATGAGGATGGTGCCGGCAAACTCAAAGCACTAGAACCTGAGGAAGCCGGGAGGTCTAACTGCGTATTAGCATTACTAGTCACCGAAGTTGCCACAGTAGTCAGCAACTGGTTAGACTGAAGGACCATTTGAGCTAAAGAGCTAACGGACTGTAAGGGAGGTTACCCAGGCCGGTTCCACCGACGGTGGGACTGAAAACTGCTGTGTCTGTGTAGTGGAAGCCTCTGCTTCACATGCCGTGTAGAGTGCTAACGGGTCCCTCTGGGCACATAGTAATGTAACATGCGAAATATTTTGGCATAGGGCCCTTTCCCTTATTGGTCATATTTATAAAGGAAGGCACACCAAGCACACAGACTAAACAAAAATCTAGCTGAATATACAGGAGCGAGAGAGATGTAATGAACAGAGTAATACAAAGTAATCAGCTGATATATTTCTGAAAGTTGTACTTGCAAATAGTAAACACCAAAAAAATCTATGGCTAGCAGGAGGCTAGAGTGTAAACCTGCTAGCCCAGTATTACAACATCAGATATGTGTGTAATTAAAGGTGATACTTAGCCCAAGGGCCACCAAGGGGAGAAGATCTGACAGCAGTCTGTGTTTTCTCCTCAGCTCTGTTCCTTTTCCCGGGCTTGTGCTGGCGCCAAAAGACCTGGGAAAGACCATCTCTCTCTCTGTAAGGAGAGGGGGAACTCTATGTATTAGCTCCCCCTTCCTATAGTTCTTTTCCATGTTCTTCTCCTCAAAAAACTCTTATAATCGTGGCAGAGTGGTGGAGACCTCTAGGACAGAGGTCTCCGCAGCGGAAGGTCTCCGACACCCCCCTCCTATGTCTGAGGGGGGAATCTTGGTTTTGCCCCCTTCTCCTCGGCGCTGCAGCCGAAATCCAAGATGGGCGCCGCCATTTTCATTATCCAATAACCGGCGCTCTATGCCTGTAATGGCAGCGCCGGTTATCCTGGAGGCTATAGGAGTGCAGCAGTCCATGAGACCGCTTGTCACTCCCTTCAATCAGGCACTTTGTACTTCAGTCCCTGTCAGTGAGAACCGCTGGCTCTCAGCTGACAGGGGAATGCCTGCGCTGCCAAGCTGTGAGTGTGTTCTCTATAGTAGAACACACTCCAGCGCTGCCATTTGAAAAAATGTAAAAAATAAAAGAAAAAAGAAAATTTCTTATTAAACTAAGCACCAAACAAAAAGGCTGCCCAAACTCCAGGGCACCTAAAAAAAAACTGGACAGGAAGAGGCAGGGGGATTGTAGAGGGGAGGGGTTTGCCAGCAGTACTAAAATTAACTAGTCAGGTGCCAACTCCCAAGCTCCCCTCCACAACCCATGGTAAGCAGTGTCCCCCAGATCGGATGAAAGAGAAATATGCACTTCCATGGGGGGGTATTTGTCAACACTGGACTTTTGATAGTTTATAATCAAGTAGCGTTAAAAGCGGTTTCATTGTCAAGTGCAAATGGGTTGAAGTATAAATGTAATTCAGGCATGGCATAACCATCACCCCATTTGATCTGAATACCTTTGGCCCTGTAGGGTTATTGCTCTGAATCAGTGATGGCTATACCATAATGCTTGCAAGGCTTGTTGGACGACAAGGTCTCCAACAACCTCACCAGTGACGAAAACACTCAAGCCAAGCCTAATGCTAGCTATTTAAAGGTTTTGGACACAGAGGTTCCTGGACTACTAGTGTATTGATTGCAACCCGTTGAGTGAAGAATACCCAAGAAGATGAAACCCTGCTGTAGCCTCTAGGAGAATAGGAGTACAATTTTCACTTCCCTCCATAGGACACACCACACATTTCTACGATGATCTGAGCTAGCCCAGACTCTTGCCCAGTCCAACCCTGCCAGTTTAGTTTTGTCCCAAGTAAACATGCGCGGATCTTGGTCCTCAGACTCAAAGCCACACATCGGGCATCTGGTTCGGGAAAATCTATTTGTTAACCTAGCCCAGCATTTGAAACATGAGAAATACATAGCGTTTTTCCTCAGCACCCTTGTGTCTGGAAGTAATCTCTTATGACATCAAGAAAGAGTGTTACACTGTAGGCCACATCTTAGGAAAAGGAGTGAACAAGCAGACAAAGAATTTAAACAAACATATGAACATAGACCAATTGAATTTTAAGGAGGTAATGCACAGCAAGATCCCTCAGTGCTACACAGGAGAAAAAAAGCACCTTCCCCACCTCATGGCTCAGTTGAGTCAAGGAACTGTCCATCGGACAAATCCCTAGGCATATCTATCCCTAGTTACTCAGCCTCCATCGGACAGTTACTTGCCACCGAAGGTTCTGTCCTACTCTTTGATGCAGGATCCGGTAGTATCCGGGTGGATAGAGCAAGCTCCATTCCAGCTCGTCATTAGAAGGTACTGGAGCTGTGAAAAGAGGTGCCATGACTTCTGGAGTTCTTTCCGGTGAGCAGGCGGCTGAGCACTCATGCCAACCCCTCCTCCCAGAAACAATTTGAAAGGAAGTTTAAACCCTTCACTGCAGAGTCTATATTGGCACTTTTTGACCTGGTCACACGCAAACATCAATAATTTGTTTGTGAGGTACCTACACAAATGGTATTTTCTGAAAGTGTACTGAAAATAGTATCATTAGATTACTTATACCTTTCACAGCAAAAAAATAAAAAAACATCTACCAAAAGTTTTTTGTTTTGTTTTTTTTAAATTTAAATTCAACTAGTGAACACTACCAAGAAATACTGTTCTGTTGTTGCTTTGTGATCAATCCCTCTTTCCAAAGTAGCACAAAGGATTCTACACATTTGTAATAAAATCTACACTCTTAATGATGATCCTTTGTTTTTTTGCTATTTTTGCATTGTTTTGAATGTAATGCAAACAAATGTGTAGGAACTAATTTAGCTATACAAACAAGCATGCCAAATTAGAACCTACATGAAATAAAGGTTCTCCAAAATTTATTGAGGCATTATAATCACCCTCCATACCTCCCTTCTCTGTACTTAAAGCTTTCTGTAGAGTAGATTATTATTGTCTATCGAGATGTGGCCATTACAAAAATTCTTCTCCTATACTAGGTTCCTTAATGTTTTCTGACATGTAGGGTGTCTTTCATTTGATGGTAACTGCTAACAGAGGAGATCTGTGCCATCTCCAATGGACTTATTTTTGTAGTGTACGGGGTTACTGTCTGATCTTCACACATGATTACAAGACATTAAAGGGCACACCCTGACTTTCTATGTATCATGACAGGGAAAATATGGCACATATGACTTTAATAAAAGGTCCATAGAGGGAGGGGGAAGGGGGGTGGGTGGAGTAGAGTACAAAAAAGTTTTAATGGAATTAGTGTCCCAATCCTCTATGTCCAAAGAGCGTAAGTGTCTAAGTGTCTCCCAAATGATAACAAATAAAAAAAAGCTAATTTCATTAAAGCTTATGGTAGCAGAGTATTACTACTCAGTGGCTTTTAGACTCGTTTTCCTAGCCAAGATGAACACTGTTAGTAGCAGTCTTAAGAAAGAAGCTTATGTTTTTTGTTTTTTTTTACAGGAATTGCTGCTTTAAGTTTTAAACAATTTATAATTCTGCCAATTTTCCACAGTGGGACTACCATGGCAACAAAGTACATGATGGAATGAGCAGAGGCAATTTGGAGCACTCTTCCGAGCACAGTTCTCACTGTGACAAAGTATTCTTATGGACAAAGATGTATCTAAAATAGCCATTTCTGTACAGTACATAATAGCAATTCTGTCACAATTATATTTGCTAGAATTAAGGTGGCAAATTCTCAACATGGGGGAAAGAAATGAAAGCCTTTTGCATCAGAAGGCCAAATGGATCTCTCAATTATATGCTGTAGAACCTTTAGTACAAAAAGGCTTGAAAGCCCATTTTTATCATTAAGGCTAGTCATTCTTCTATTTTTCTACTTGCAGTAAAGAACGTTTCTTTCTGAATTTTGTATACTTGTGTATACAATTTATTATCACTGACCCACAGGTGACACTGGAAAACCATGTGATATGGATGTGATGTGAGCAGCTCTGGCACTTCAAAGAATTCTTTAATGTCAAGTTCATCCCCATCTATACCCCTAGATGCTAATCAAGTCAGTTTCACTAACAAAGCATGCAAAAGGAACCAAGAGGGAAAGAGAGAAATCCGGAAAAAAAAAAGCTCTAAACACAACCTGAACACAAAGATGAACAGGAAAACAGAACAAAAGGGAGTGAAAACAGGGAGAGTGCCCAGTGTACCCCAAGGATTAGGAGTACCAAAAATCCCATTTCTCTGATATCCTATGGTGGACACTGGAACAGCTTGGGAACATATCAAAGTTGTCCCCATGGGACAGAACTCTCCTTAACCCCTTGCAGAACCTTGCAATCTATGGATTAAAAGTGTTAAAACTATAGGATTTTGTAAATGTGTGCACTAATGACCACATGACTGCCCTGCACAGTTGCTCAGCGACAACAGCCAGCCATGCCACCCAGGAAGTACCCACAGTGCAGGTAGACTGAGCAGTCAAGTCCACGAAAAAAGGTTCATCCGCTCTGGTGCAAGCCTGGTTGATTACAGACTTACCTGGCAATAGTTTATTTAGAGGCAGGACTGCTTCTCCTGTGCATCACACAGAACCAAGAGAACACCCAAACAGCACACCTCCCTGGTGGTTCTTAGATTTGAAGACAAATACCATGTTCAGCCTGTCAATTGAGCCATCTCTTGTCTCAGAGTTATACTGATAAAAAACTGCAACCAAAATTTCGTAGTTCAGGTGGACCCTGGAAACCAGCTTGGATTGAAATGGCGTTTTTGTCCTGTGCATGGCCCTATCCTCGTTGAACACAGGTAGGAGGTCTGCAAAACAGCCCCCCACGCAATTCAGAGACCCTGAGAACTGTAGAGATTAGCAGAAGGAAAGCAGTCTTTCAGGACAAATATTTTAAATTCACAGACTATAAAGGCTTAAAATGAGGCTGTTGTAGTGCCTTGAGCACCAGAATGAGGTCCCAAGGTACCACTGGAATGACGTAAGAAAATTGTTCATGCACCACTCCCTGGAGAAAAAGTGTGGACCTCAGGCATTGATGCCAGGTTTCTCTGGAAGAACTTTGACAAAACTGACAACTGGACCATTAGAGAACTGAACCTGAGGCGCTGATCTAAATCGCACTGTAAAAAGGACAGAAAACAAGACAGTTTAAAGGCAAATGTATGGAACCTTTTGCACACATAAGGAAATGTATGTCTTCCGGATCCTTCAGTGTGTCCTGGTTGAGACAGGCTTCCTGGCCCTGAGCACAGTCTGCGCTACGTTGTCTGAGAGACCCTTAGCTTTGAAAATAGCTGCTTCAATAGCCACCCCGTTAAGGTCTGTTCCTGCATTCGTGTTTAGTACATCTAGCTTTGAGAGATAAAAGTCTCCACAAAGGAGCTTCAAGCATACCGTTAATGGAGTACCAAGACCTCCTGGGCCAGTTTGGGTGCACATGATTGCATCCTCTTCTCCTCTACCTTCTTTAGGACCTTCGGGAGTGTAGTGGCAGGAGGGGAGAGGTAGACTAGAGTGAAGATCCAAGGAACCCCCATGGCGTTTACGACCACAGATGGGTCTTTTAACCTGGCTCTGTAGTCCTTCACCTTGTGGTTTAGTCGAGATGCCACTAGAAAGACCTGTTTGTCCCCACCGATTCACCAACTCCTAAAAGACCTCCAGGTGGGGAGACCACTCTCCTGGATGAACGTCCTGGTAGCTGAGAGTCTGCCACCCAGATGTCTGCGGGATGAAAACAGCCATGATGGCCAGAAGATTTTTTCAGCCAGTCTCCTTCATAGCCTGGATAAGCTCCTGGTGGATTCTCAGTTGCTTAGATAGGCCACTGTGCTGACAATGTCAGATTGCAGCTTTTCCTAGAAGATTATGCCTTTAGTATTGCCCTCAGCTTCAGTACATTGATAGGGAAGCTGTACTCCTCCAGTTTTCATCAACCTTTGATGCGCTTTTAGAGAACGAATGCCCCCGCAATCAATTTCAAATGGTAAATGGATGTCCGCTGATGAGGTTGTTTCAGCCAAAACAGGGACTTGCACACTGTCAGACAGTGTAATGTGTTCAGAAGTCAGCTGTAAGTGGGACCTGTTCCACTTCAATATTAATTAGTTCTGGAACTCCCGCAAGTGAAACTGAGCGAATTGGACTGCCTCAATGGAGCAGACCATTTTGCTCAGAACGCTCATGCAAAAGTTAACGGACACCCACTTCTTGGTCATAAGGAACGTTTCAATGTCCTGAAGGAAAGCCATCTGTCCTCAGGTAGTAACACCTGCTGCTGTTGGGTATTTTTTTTTTTTTTTTTTTGAAGTTCACAATCCACATTTGTGAATCCAGTGTCTCGGCCGTTTCTGTTAAATGGTTGAGAAGTAAAACCAGGGAGATTGTTATCATCAAAAGAAGCTCATCCAGCTATCAGATCAGTGCTATCCCCCTGGTCATCGCAAGGCCACCATTAGTGCCATGACCTTGGTAAAGACCCTCTCGGCTGTAGACAACTGGAAAGTTAGGGCCCTGAACTACAAATGCTGAGACTGCACAGCAAACCTGAGATGACACAGATGTCCCTCCCAGATTGGTATGTGCAGGTAGGAGTCTTTAAGGTCCATTGACACCATGAACTTCCTCTGCTTCATAGTGCCGAGTACAGACCAAAGTGACTCCATTTTGAACTTGTCCACTTAGAGATGGGACGTTCAAGGACTTTAGAGTTAGGATTAGTCTGAAAAAACAGTCTGGTTCTGAACAAAGATAAGATTTATGTAAAAACCCCTTCTCTCTCTTTCTGGAACTGGAGAGATGATTCTGAAAGATAGAAGTCTGAGTGGCCTCCTTGAAGGCTATTTTTGTGGGTTCTCCTGGTGGACCAGTGGTAAAAAAAAAAAATGAAAAAAAATCTCTGCAGGAAAGAGGCACTATCACGTATCCCCTGGAGTCAATGACCCCGACTCAAACGACCACGGCCACCATAGAAGCCCCAGGTTGAGTATCCAGTCATTCACACTGGGCTTGGAATCTAGGCTCTTGCCTACCCCCAATTGCTTACCTCTCCAATGGGTTTCCTTTGTGAATCAAAAGGTTGTGCAAGAAGTGGCCTGCCTCTTATTTCCTGTGGGGGAACAAAAGACCAAAAGGAAGAACCCTCTACGCCCAGGAGAATTAGATTGGAGGAACGAGTTCTCTATAACTCTAGTGTGTAATTAAGTCAGTTTAGAAGGGGAGAAGCTTGCTCGTTAAAAGAATTCTTTAAAAACTGCCAGAGCTCCTCACACCACATTCATACCCCATGGTATGGCTATATATAATTTCCCTGTATTTAGCAAGAGCTGTTAAGAGATCGTGAAGTTACTCTGTAAAAAGGTGACTGTTTAAGAGAAGAGCAATACATAAGCTGCATGGTTTTCTTTTTTGAACTATTAAGTGCAGTCCTTTTTAATTTAGCTTATTAACTAATGATTGAAGACGGATTCTGCTGTGTACACCAGAGTAGATAGCTATGAGCTGCCCTACACAATTACTCCACACCTAACCTGTCCATCATTAAGCTGTCAATTGACTGTGTGCAAGATTCTATCCTAAACGTTCGTAAATATATTTCTTATTGAAAGTAACTGCAAGGAAAAAATATCACTTACTTGTGGTAATTTTCTTTCTTTTCATCTCTCCAGTTCTTGTTTAACTGGTGGATTTTCACAGCAACATATCTTTGCTCTGTTAGGTCAAATGCCTGTAGAATAAAGTTAGGGAAATGTGTAAGGAAAAAAATTACAGCCCAAATAGTTTAGGTTCACAGTCAACAATAAATCTTTTACAATTGGCGAATACAGGATTTATAGACACATAACAGTATAAAATCAAGCACAGATCAACATACTTTTCAATTCATGGGTCTCAAAAATAGCCTGCTGCAACGTTAACTAATTTATTGCCTAACTATTTAAATATTTCTTTATGTGTTTTAACAAGTAGTGATGTCCACATTATACCTACAGGCTTCTTTACACAAGTGTATTCTATTTTGCAATTCTTAATTTTTAAGCACTTAGAGAGATCTGCAATTGATTTTACTAATGATTTAGCCAGATCAACTGTTCAACCTTAGCCACACATGGGAGATGAGCCTGATCCTCACATGGCACGCAAAGGTCATCCACCACAGACTGTCCAGTAGGAAACGGAGTCACAATATGTTTAAAAATAGATTAAAAAAAACTCCACCACAAGAGTATCTGGCATTATTCCTTGTGTCCGACATTAAAAGTGTGAGAACAATGTGGACATTTGTGAAGGACGCAGATTCAAATACTTTCTTGTATTACAGAAGTAGTCATTGCACACTTTGAAAGGACAACATCCCCAAGGGACAGTTTCTCAGATTAAGTAGAAAAAAAAACCAACTATTCCATGAGGGAAAATTTTGAAAAAAACAGGCCCAGACATATCAATTAATCAAGGGACAAGGATATACAATACACATCCTAAATACAACTTTAAAAGAGGTAGAGGAGATGGATAGTTTTTCCTCAGCGTAAAACTAGATTACAGAGTTTATTTTATCTCTTCTACATCGAGAAAGAAAAAAATATACGGAAAATTCTATTTATATGTAACATTTAATCCAATGTAAATGTGAGATACAATATATCGGAGAGACCAATTGGTCCTTAAATGTAAGTTTTTTAGAGCATGGGTGTAATATGCTGAACAAAATAATAAAACAAAACAAACAAACACAAAACACACAGTATCCCAAAGTATATGTCAACTTTCCGAAAGGGAGATGCGGAGGTATGACATTGTGGAGGTCTGATACAGTCCCCCAAAATTCTGAAATGTGTAATTGTTCAATTAAGTATATGAATTATAATATTGTCATATTTTTGTATCTATGTAAAAAAAAAAAAAAATGAATTATGTTTGATTCAGTGTTAATAAACTTTGCCTGCTACCAAAAAGATTGATTTTAGATTAAAAAAAAATATAAAATGTGGTTTTCTAAATATTTAAAATCATTTTATTTATAATGTTACGCATTGACCTACAATTAAATACAAATACTGATAAATCTCTTTGGTCCAGACATGTGGTGATGGCTATTGGTCAATTTTAAACAGAGGGCAACTTGAGCAACTGCGATTGGAATTTAATATTCCCCAGTCAAAGTTCTTAACCTATATTCAACTCCAGCATGCTATGATGGCACAATTTCACAAGGGAATGCTGCTCTTAATGTAGGCATCAGTCTCCGTATCTCACATTAAGGTTTCAGCAGATACAAGTGTACATTTTACATAGATCGTATTTAACTCCTATTCGCTTAGCAAAACTTGGTTCCAGTTATGCTACAAGTTGCCCAAAAAGTGGGCATGAACCTGGAACCTTTTGGCATCTCTTGGGAATGCTCAACAAATTCATGCCTTTTGGCTTAAAGTCATTCGCTGTACCAGTAAAACAGGTCTTTCAATTAGGGGTGTGAACTGGCCACTTTTAGTGTTTTGTGTTCCGATTTGTTTTGCCAAAACACCCCACTCAAGGTTTTGGTTCTGATTTAGGGTTTTGGGTTCGGATTTATTTTTAAAAAAAGCATAAAAAGTGCTAAAAACCAGTTTTGTTTTTTTTTCACTCCTACGCTATTATTAACCTCAATAACATTCATTTCCAGTCTATTCTGAACACCTCACAATATTGTTTTTAGGCGAAAAAGTTGCACCGAGGTGGATGGATGTCTAAGCTAAGCGACACAAGTGGGCGGCACAAACACGTGGCCCATCTAGTAGTGGCACTGCAGTGGCAGACAGGATGGCAGTTTGAAAAACTAGGCCCCAAAGAGCACATAATGCCAAAAAGAGGTGCAAGATGGAATTGTCCTTGGGCCCTCCCACCCACCCTTATGTTGTTGTAATAGGATATGCGCACCTTAACAAACCAATCATTTCAGCGACAGGCCCTACCAAACAACTGTGGCTAAAATGATTGGTTTGTTTGGGCCCCCACACAAAAAAAGCTATTCATCTCTCCCTGTACAAACTAAACTGGCTCTACTGAGGCAAGATGTCGTCCTCATCCTCTGATTCCTCGCCCCCTTCAAGTGTGTACTTCCTCATCCTCACACATTATCAATTCATCCCCGCTGGACTCCACAATCACAGGTGCCTCTGTAGTCTCTGGAGGCCAGTGCTGGTCTTGATTGAAGAATTGATAATTCATTTTTATGAACATCATCTTCTCAATGTTTTGCGGAAGCAACCTCCTTCGCCGCTCACTGACCAGGTTCCCTGCTGCACTAAAAACTCTTTCGGAGTACACACTAGAGGGGGGACAACTCAGGTAAAATAGAGCCAGTTTGTTCAGGGGCTTCCAAACTGCCTTTTTTTCCTGCCAGTAAGAATAAGGACTGTCTGACATGTCTACTTGGATGGTGTCAGCAAAGTAATCCTCCACCATTTTTTCAATTGTGACAGCATCCAATGCAGCGACAGTAGACATGTCTGCAATGGTTGGCAGGTCCTTCAGTCCGGACCAGATGTTCTCAGCATCCCCTCAGCGGGTCGTTTATGAAATCTCAGCTGTTACCTCGCAGCCACAGCTGTGGAAGAAAATGAAGGAGAAGCTGTTGGCATGTCAATGTCCTCTGCAGAGGACAATCTCCTGACCAGCAGGTCTTTGTTTCCGGTGGACACAAGTCTACAGCGGTGCAGAGACACAACATACGCTTTAAACCGAGGATCGAGCACGGTGGCCAGAATGTATTCCTCTGACTTTAAAAGAGTGACCACCCTCGGATCCTGGCAAAGCGTACGAAGGGCTTCATCCACAAGAGCTACATGCTTTGTGGAATCGCAATGCTTTAACAGCTTCTCCCTCACTTTCTCCAACTGCAACAGCCTGATCAGGGGAATCACCTGACTCAAGCTGGCAGTGTCGGAACAGACTTCTCGTGTGGCAAGTTCAAACGGCTGGAGAACCTTGCACAACACGGAAATCAGTCTCCACTGCGCTTGACTCAGGCAAAGTAATGGGGATGCGCCTATGTCGTAGGTGGCTGTGTAGGGTTGAATGGCCTTTTTCTGCTCCTCCATCCTCTGCAGCATATAGAGGGTGGAGTTCCAGCGCGTCACAACCTCGTTTGAGGTGATGGCAGGACAGGTTCAGGCTTTTTTGATGTTGCTCGAGTCTGCGGTAGGCACTGGCAGAATGCCGAAAGTGTCCAGCAATTTTGCGGGCCACCGCAAGCATATCCTGCACACCCCTGTCACTCTTCAGGTAATGCTGCACCACCAAATTTATTGTGTGGGCAAAACATGGCACGTGCTGAAAAATGCCCATATGTAATGCCCGCACAATGTTACTGGCGTTGTCCGACACCACAAATCCCCAGGAGAGTGTAAGTGGGGTAAGCTACTGCGAGATTATTTCCCTCAGTTTTTCTAAGAGGTTGTCAGCGTTGTCAGTTATCCGCTTTGCCATAGGATGACTACTGTCGTACTTCGTGCTCATGGCAAACGACTGTTGTACGGTCAACTCTTTAGTGAAAGTTCTTACGACTTCCCCTCTGGGAAGATGACCGACTACCAGCAGCGGCAGTAGTAGGCGTAGCGCTGCAGGATCCTCCGGAAGAATCCCGGATTGAAGAGGACTCAGTCATGCCAGTGACATGGCCTGCAGGACTATCTACAATCGAGATCGAGGAGGAAATTGACGAGGAGGGTGCTGCTGGTATGGATACAACAGGATCAAGTGATTTAGGTGTCCCTGGACTGCTGACGGTCCTAGCCACAGTTCCTGAACTAAACACTGAATTATGAAGGTTATTCAGTTGATGTATAAAGGAGGATGTCCCTAGGTGGCCAAGATCCTTACCCCTGCTTATTTGAGCTTTACATAAGGTACATATGGCCATACATTTGTTGTCCGGATTGGGATAGAAATAATTCCAGAAAAGGTGGATTTCTTGCTCTGCTGGCCAGGCATGACGATGGGCTTTTTCTTCCCTCCTCCCGGTGTACAACATTCACACCTTCATTAGCCAAATCTGTAACTGGACTGTGGGTGATTCTTCCAGCATATGCAGAGGGCGTGCTGCAAATGGTGGAAGGAGCCACCTCTTCCCATACAGTGATGAGAAGGTCAGGCTTCGCAACCACCAACACCCTTGGACTCGCCTTGGGGATTTGTGATGACATCTCTTTAGAAGGCAGAGTTGTTTGCTGTGTTGATGACAGCTTAACTCTCTTAAATTTTTTTTAGAAGGAGGGGGGGGGGAGGGGAGGAGGAGGGCTTAGATCCTTGGGTGAAGCTGGACCACTAGTCATGAACACAGGCCAGGGCCTAAGCCGTTCCTTGCCACTACGTGTCGTAAATGGCATATTGGCAAGTTTACGTTTCTCTCCTCAGATGATTTTAATTTTCTTTTTTTGCTAATTTTTGTGAACTTTGGGTTTTTGGATTTTACATGCCCTCTACTATAAGATTGGGCATCGGCCTTGGCAGACGACGTTGATGCCATTTCATCGTCTATGTCATGACTAGTGGCTGTAGCTTCAGCATTAGGAGGAAGTGGTTCTTGATCTTTCCCTACTTTATCCTCCAAATTTTGGTACTCCATTATATGCAGCACAAGAGAGCGTACCCCTAAACCACACACACATTAAGCAAAGCCTTTAAAAATTATATGCGGCACAGGAGAGTACCACTGGAATGGAGTTATACAGCAGAACCTATTTTTTGGTACAGCAGGAACAGTGAACATAGTTACGATATTGCAGAAGAATTTTTTTTTTTACTTTCTTTTATAATTCTTTTATAACAATGGACTCAGCAGGACAGAGCGACAGGACAAAGCACCACTAAAAAAACCCAACCTCCCGCTTCCCTGATCAATGCCCGACTGAAGATGGCGGCGGCAAGCGAGGAATTTATACAATCCGAGTCTCGCAAGATCCGACAGCGGGATTTGGAGTCAGAGCCTCGCTTTCAGTGTCTCTCCCCCCCGGAAATACCCGAACAGTGCTCGGATCCGCACTGTTGGGGTGGGCTCGGATTGTGATAATCCGAGCCCGCTCATATCTGCTTTCAATTCCCTTACCGTCATCAACCACTTGCCTTTTTGGGCGGCATTTATGGCCCGTAAATTAAAGAGTAATAACTGACCATATTGCATTTATTTATGATAATTAAGGTCTGCATACTGCGATAATGGATAGACCCCAATGAGTCTGACAATTCGTAATTAGATTGTGCTGGCCAATGAGATGGGACATGAGATTTGTTTACATCGGTAGGAAGGCCCTACCGGAAATGGAAATTATCTGGGGAAGGTGGTATGACTTGTGCTGTGTCAGTCATTCACGAGGAGGTTGAGTGTGGACAACAAAGCCTGCAATCGCCCATGCTAGCCGACATGTACTATATTGATGTCAATGTCACCAATGTCACTTCTGCTTATGTGTTTCACATAGTCAAGTCCATAAATATTGGGACATTGACACAATTCTCATATTTTCGGCTCTATACACCACCACAATGGATTTGAAATGAAACTAACAAGATGTGCTTTAACTGCAGACTTTCAGCTTTAATTTGAGGGTATTTACATCCAAATCAGGTGAACGGTATAGGAATTACAACGGTTTCTATATGTGCCTCCCACTTCTTAAGGGACCGAAAGTAACGGGACAATCGACTCAAAAGCTATTTCATGGACATGTGTGGGCTATTCCCTAGTTATTTCATCATCAATTAAGCAGGTAAAAGGTCTGGAGTTGATTCTAGCTGTGCCATTTGCATTTGGAATCTGTTGCTGTCGACTCTCAATATGAGATCCAAAGAGCTGTCACTATCAGTGAAGCAAGCCATCATTAGGCTGAAAAATCAAAACAAACCCATCAGAGAGATAGCAAAAACATTAGGTGTGGCCAAACCAACTGTTTGGAACATTCTTAAAAAGAAAGAATGCACCGGAGAGCTCAGCGACACCAAAAGACCCGGAAGACCACGAAAAACAACTGTGGTGGATGACAGAAGAATTTTTTCCCTGGTGAAGAAAAACCCCTTCACAACAGTTGGCCAAATCAAGAACACTCTCCAAAAGGTAGGTGTATATGTGTCAAAGTCAACAATCAAGAGAAGACTTCACAAGAGTGAATATAGAGGGTTCACCACAAGATGTAAACCATTTGTGAGCCACAAAAACAGGAAGACCAGATTAGTTTGGCAAACAACATCTAAAAAAGCCATTACAGTTCTGGAACAACATCCTATGGACAGATGAGACAAAGATCAACTTGTACCAGAGTGATGGGAAGAGAAGAGTATGGAGAAGGAAAGGAACTGCTCATGATCCAAAACATACCACTTCATCAGTGAAGCATGGTGGTGGTAGTGTCATGGCGTGGGCATGTATGGCTGCCAATGGAACTGGTTCCCTTGTATTTATTGATGATGTGACTGCTGACAAAAGCAGCAGGATAAATTCTGAAGTGTTTCGGGCAATATTATCTGCTCATATTGTCGAATGCTTCAGAACTCATCGGACGGCGCTTCACAGTGCAGATGGACAATGACCCGAAGCAAACTGCAAAAGCAACCAAAGAGTTGTTTTTTTTTTTGTTTTTTTTAAGGCCAACAGATGTAATGTTATGCAATGGCCAAGTCAATCACCTGACCTCAATCCGATTGAGCATGCATTTCACTTGATGAAGACAAAACTGAAGGGAAAATACCCCAAGAACAAGCAGGAACTGAAGACATTTGCAGTAGAGGCCGGGCAGAGCATCACCAGGGATGAAACCCAGCATCTGGTGATGTCTGTGTTCCAGACTTCAGGCTGTAATTGCCTGCATAGGATTTGCAACAAAGTATTAAAAAGTGAAAGTTTGATGTAGGATTGTTTAGTTTGTCCCATTACTTTTGGGACCTTAAAAAGTGGGAGGCACATATAGAAACCGATGTAATTCCTACATTGTTCCTCTGATTTGGATGTAAATTCCCTCAAAATTAAAGCTGAAAGTCTGCAGTTAAAGCACATCTTGTTAGTTTCATTTCAAAATCCATTGTGGTGGTGTATAGAGCCCAAATATGAGAATTGTGTCGATGTCCCAATATTTATGGACTTGACTATGTATTGACAGTTCTTAAATTCTCCAATTTGTTCACTCTGTTTTTTGTAATCAACTTATCTGTTCGGACGGCAGTGTAATGTTTATTTAGTTCATTGTTCTGATTTTTCTTATTATATTCTTATTCAAGGTGAAAAAGACCGCTATTAGGTTGAAACGCGTTGGTTTTGAACAGCTGAGTTACCAGGATTGTCGGACATACGCACGGATGGATGGTATCGATTGGGGTGAGGGATACATCCACCTTGTTGTTGCACGCGAGAACTAATCCGCTTTCCGGTACGAGCAATATGTATTTGTATTTTACTTGATGTTTTATAAAAGGTAATGCACCAGATTGTTTTTATTCTTCTTATTTTTGAGTGAAAATCGCCAAGAGTACTATTTGGATCAAGTGAAACATCGTTGTATCCTCTGAGGGCCTGATTATTTCTACTATTGAGTAAGCGCATACCCTATAGGGGGCCTCCACAGAGTGAAAACACGGGTGTCATATGTACCATCAATATCTGGCACGGGCATATAGTCATAAAGGAGTGTTAAAGATTTATCAAGATCACACTTTTGCCAACATACTTCACCATCAAAGTTTTCTTTCTGTGTATTATGTTTCATATTCTAGATTATTGAAATTTGGACATTGTTCCTATATGAAATATACATTCTTCTTCCCAGTGTGTGTGAAGACAGCGCCTAGTGTATGTATCGATCTATATATGTCCATGTTATTATAAAGTTGTGGTGAACTTTTTCTGATACAAGCAGGGCGGCATATCTTAGTGGAGCGCCACGGACACAGCTCAACATTGTAACATTTATTGTTAATTTGAGATTACTTCCAAGCTATTTTGTTTAATTGTGGCGTCTGATCAATAAGACAACTGAAATTACGGTTCTCTAAGAAGAATGCTGAGGCTACTCAAGAGATATGAGGCATACGATTGCTATGACAACCAGAATGCTAAAGTGTGGTAATGCCATGATACGGCTGAGTGATTGGTTGAGACCACTACAAGGAGTGCAGAGGACTATCATGATTTTTGTCATCTGATTAAACCGCTTTATACACACACAAAAAAAAAAGAAGAAAAAAAAAAGAAGAGGATTTTTGTACTTGCGTTAAATCCGTTTCTCTGATTCCATCTGGGGGTCACTGCTTACCATGGGTTGTGGAGGGGAGCTCGGGAGTGGGCACCTAGCTAGTTAACTTTAGCACTGCTGACAAACCCCTCCGCTCTACAATCCCCCTGCCTCTTCCTGTTCCTTTCAGTTAATTAAAAAGAGCCAAGGAGAAAAGGCCAATCAACCAAGAGCACACAGAAGAAAAGCAGAAGGGAGGAATCGCAGTGTCCCCCAGACGGAGTCAGAGAAACGGATTTAACGCAAGTACAAAAATCCTCTTTTCTCTTTCATCCAGTCTGGGGGACACTGCTTACCATGGGGACGTTCTAAAGCAGCCCCTTATGGGTGGGAGCGCTCTGAAAGCCCGGCCCGTAGAGAAGTACGGGCAAAATTTGCATCCGAAGACGCAAACACATTAAACTAATAGAATTTTGTAAAAGTATGGACAGAAGACCAGGTAGCTTTCTACACAGTTGGTCCGCAGAAGCCCCACTTCTCACTGCCCAAGACGCCCCCACCGACCGGGTGGAACAGGCAGTAAATCTCTCTGACACAGGACAGTTAGCCTTGATGTAAACCTGTGTAATTGTTGCCCTAATCCATCTCGCAATTCACTGCTTAGAGGATGGCCAGCCTCTATGAGACTCAATAAGGACAAACAGAAAATCGTTACACCGCATTTGGGAAGCTCTCCAACATAAATGCGGAGAGCCCTAACCACATATAATTTATCCGTACACACCTGATCAGACTGCGAAGCTATCCGAAAGACCGGAACCACAATTTTCTGGTTCAAATGAAAAGCTGAAACACTCTTCCGAACAAAGGAAGGGAGAGTTCTGAATACCGCTCTGTCCTCATGTAGCATCAATTATGGTTGTCGACAGGACAGAGATCCTTTTACGAGCGAAAGAAATGGCTAAGAGAATCATCACCTTGCAGGTTAGAGACCTAATCTGCCGAAAGTAAGGATTCAAAGAAGGCCCTGTAAGCATATGAAGCACCAAGTAAAGATCTTATGGTGCTGTAGGAGAAGTGAAAGGAGGCTAGATATGCAAGACCCCCTGAAGAAACGTCCTGATGTCTGGCATATCTACTAACTTCAGGTGGAAAGAAACTGAAAAGGCAGATACCTATACCTTTACGAGCCTAAGCAGAGACATGTCTCAAGACAATCCTGAAGAAAGGCCAGAATTCGGATAAGATGAAAAGAGGACGTATGACAGGACCTATTGTCACACCCTGTGACATAGCCTCGCCAAATGCGACGATAGATGCGAGCCGAACAGGATTACAAGCTCGTAGCAGAGAGTTCACTACACTGGGGGAAAAACCCCTATAGCCCTCCAGAGCCTGGCTACAACAGCCATGCGGTTAAATTCAGCCGAGGTAAATCCTGGTGATGAAAAGGACCCCGAAGGAGAAGATCTTGTCAGTGCGGAAGACAAAGTTCTTGCCCTACTGCCATAAAGATTATGTACGCGTACCACACTCGCCACGGGCATGCAGGTGCTATCAGAATTACCGACAGACCGGCCTGCCTCACTCATCCGAGTACTCAAGGAAATATGGGAATTGTGCAAAACCTGGGAAACTTCTATATCCGGTAGACCCCACCTCTGAACCAGAGACTGAAAAGCTTCCGGATGGAGGGACTACTCTCCTGGCATCATCGCATTGCGACTGAAGTAATCGGCCTCCCAGTTCTTTATTCCTGAAATGCACACAGCCGAGATTGCTGGAACACATTGTTCCGCCCAAGCGAATATCTGAGCCGATACCCGCATTGCCGTTGCTCTTCTTGTTCCTCCTTGACTGTTGACCTATGTCACAGCCGTGGCATGAGGGACTGAACTCTGAGTAGATGACCCTGGAGAAAGGTTCGGGCCCCCCGAAGGGCCAAAAAGGATTGCCTTCAACTCTAATGAGTTGATGGATAGAGAGGACTCCTGGACTGACCCTGGAGCCAGAGATTAAGGGATACAGCCTCAACCCTTCAGGCTGGCGTCTGAATTTCTTGCATCCGGAGACAGAGAAATCTTCTGGCGATCCAAATGTAGGTGGGATCCCCACCCTTCTGTCAAGAGGTCCCACTAAAAGCACCGGAAATAAGCACGACCGAAGGGGACTGTTTCAAAGGAGGCCAACATCCTCCCTAGGAGACACATGCACAAGTGTATCGAAGGACTGGGAGAGGACAAGACCTGAGATGTTATCCTCTGAACCGATCTGATCTTCTCTTCTGGCAGAAACACTTTCTGCTGTTTGGTGTCCATGCCGAGTCCCAGGAAGATCCTGCGTTGGCGCGGAATCACCTGGGATTTCCTTGAGTGTATTAACCACCCATGGCTCTTGAGGAATGCTATGGTGAAGGACGTGTGCTGTTGCAAGCATGTCTGAGGCGGATCTTATGAGAAGATCATCTAAGTAAGGCACTCCCTGAACTCCCCTTGAGTGAAGACAAGTTGCCATTACCGACATAATTTTTTATGAAAATCCCCTGGAGCCAAGGAGAAGCCGAAGGGAAGAGCCCGAAACGGATAGTGAGAGGCCCCCACTTTGAATCTCAGGAGAGAATGATGTAAAGCCCGGTGAAGCAATTAGAAGTTCTGCAAGGCCTCAGCCAGCTGCTCTGCCCATGCTTCCATGTGTCTAGGGACCCTAGCCGGAGCCTATGTGGGTCTAAAGGAAGAACCCGCTGCTACAATATAGACTTTAGCTGAGCTTCAATACTGCAGTTAGTCTGTTCTGCAGTGTTGCAGTGTCCGGGACCGGTAAGGTAGTATGGGGGGCTAAACGGGCTACAGGAGTATCCACCATAGGAATTCCTTCCCCGTGAGCCAGATTCCCTTACTGTAATGGATATAAGGAAGAGAATCTTCTGGAACAGAAAACTTTTAATCAGGTTGTCTCTATATTCCCTCAGAAACCTTTCCCAATTTCACCAAAGGAGGATAACAAATAACCTTTCTTAGCAAGACTTCTATTTATAGGACTAGGATCCCCTGACTCTGGGAGGTCCAAGTCCTGCCTTACCGCTAATACCAATCATCAATGGCCTGATAACTGGCGGTTTCTTTCTGATTAGACACGTGAACCTGATCAGGATCTACTTTTGTTTCCCGTTCCTCAGAAAAGGATTTGCGGATCTACACAGATTTCTTTTAGTAGGGGCCAAATATGGGGATTCAGAAACTGGTTTAGCCTGTCGAGACAGGTGTCTGATCCGTTATGAAAAAAAGGGCCTGCTATAGCCATCCCAGTAGAAGCAACCGCAGCAGGACCCCCCACATTCGTGACAGCATTATCCAATATGGAAGAAAGTGCTGCTGAGCTTGTCAATAACTAAGTAGATTTAGAGAGAAGCTGGCCTGCTCTGCCCATAAAGAGCAAACTGACTGTCAGAAGAGTCTGCAGGGTTTGCGCAGATGGGGGATCCCTCTTCGCAATCCGAAGAAAGCGCCAACGGGTCCCTCTACCCATATGGTAATTTAACCTTACATCTATTACAGGTAAAATATTTTTCCATAGGACCCTTTCCTTTATCTAACATTTTACAAAGGAAAGAATCACAAGCACACCATTGACTTGAAGGAGACAGAAAAAAAAACAAGTAATCAACTAATCTACAATAAAAGTTGCACTTGTCCCTTTAAATAAACAATGTGTCACGGGCACTAGGAGTTCTGCCCAGGATTCACAAGTTGATAATGCTTACCAGAGGGGCGGGGTTTACACAGCGGTCCTCTGGCAGTAGGGTGAATAGTAGGAACGTATATAACAGCAGATGGAGAGAGAATGCCAATGGAATAGATGAGTCAGTGACTTGCAGCTATACTGGTAGGAGAGTCAGCGACTTGCAGCTGTACTGGTAGGAGAGTCAGCGACTTGCAGCTGTACTGGTAGGAGAGTAGAGTGGACGTGAACAGGTGAAGGAAGGTAACGCGAGAGTCAGTGGTCTGCGGATAGCAAGTTGTACCACTGCTGTGAAAGTAAGACTTGTCCAGGTGCAGGTAGGTAGCGGGAGAGTCAGTGGTCTGCGTATAGCAAGTTGTACCACTGCTGTGATGAGAAGACTTGTCCAGGTGCAGGTAGGTAGCGGGAGAGTCAGTGGTCTGCGTATAGCAAGTTGTACCACTGCTGTAAAGGGAAGACTTGTCCAGGTGTAGGTAGGTAGCGGGAGAGTCGGTGGTCTGCGTATAGCAAGTTGTACCACTGCTGTGAAGGGAAGACTTGTCCAGGTGTAGGTAGGTAGCGGGAGAGTCAGTGGTCTGCGTATAGCAAGTTGTACCACTGCTGTGATGAGCTGAGGACTTGTCCAGGTGCAGATAAGTGGAGCAGTGATAAGAGTCTATAACTGTATAAATACAATTGGAGAGCAGAGGAGCTAGTCCCAAACAGATATGCAGCGTCACAGCTAATAGTCTATAGCGGGTATGTATACCGCTGCTGAGTAGAGAGGCTTGTCCAAAGCGGATATGCAGGATAACAACTGATAGTCAATAACAAGTATGCATACCGCTGCTGAGTAGAGAAGCTTGTCCAACGAGGATATGCAGGCACAGCAGGAGAGCTGAGAGACTGTAGTGGGTAAGGGAACCGCATGTGAGCAGAGCAGGTAATGCAGCAGACAGCTAAAGACACGAGCAGGACACAGGAGTCAGTAGCGGGTATGGGAACCGCCGATGAGCAGAGCAGGTAATCCAGCAGGAAACTGAAGATACGAGCAGGACACAGGAGACACCTTCAGAGACTCACAGGGAATCAGACTCAAGATCAGGCAACGATACAATGGCCACAGGTGCCTTAAATAGGGAGAGGTGATTGATCCACCAATTAGGTTAAAAGCAAGGTCATAAGAGTTCATGGATGCTGCGCATGCGCAGTCCATCAAGATGGCGGACGGCCGCGGCTCAGGACAGGCGCAGGCAGGAAGGAGAGAAAACCACACACCAGCGCAGAGGCACTCACGGTCCGGTGAGTGCCACAATGTTATTTTTGTTTTGGCAGGTAAACAGTATGATAATGTTACCCATACTAGCCCCACTTTGTCAGTAAAGCAATACAGTTTTTATAAATGCTTAATTAAAAAAAATAGAATACTACGCCAAGAGGCCAAACACAGGAGAGAAGTCCACCAGCCATGTCCTGATGCTTGCTCCCACAAGGCAGTCTCTTTTCCCGGGCTTCTTCTTATGCTCCAGAAGACCGGAATACTGCCCGTAAATTGAAGAGCAGGGGAGTTCTATATAATTTTAACTCCCACTCTTCCATATTCTGTCTCCATTTTTCTTTTTGAAAAATAATTAGAGTAATGGAGACCTCGAAAAGATTGAGGTCTCCTGCAGCGGTGGGACCCAAATGCCCCCTCCTATGTCTGAGGGGGGGGGATCTTGGTCTGCCCCCTTCAGTTAGTAATTTGCCCGGGCTCCGTTGTAAAGTCAAATTAAAGATGGCGCCCGGCTGATTATCCGATAACCGGCGCTCTATGCAGCAGTGGCAGCGCTGGTTATCGGGGAGGCTGTAAGAGTGACAGTGGTCCGTAAAGACCGCTTGTCACTCTAATTTGGACACTATAAAACTCTGCCAGTGAGAGCCCTCTGCTCTCATCTGACCGAGCAGTGTCCGTGCTGCTGTTGTGGTAGTGTGTTCTCTATGGTAGAACACACTCCCGGCTCTGCTTCCAAAATAAAAGTCCTGTAACAAAGTAAAACTAAAAAAATGAACTTAAAATCAAATAAAATCTATAAAACACTAGCATAAAAAAAGGCAGCCCAACTCCCTTGGGCACCTAGATAAAACTGGGTGGAACAGGAAGAGGCAGGGGGATTTTAGAGGGGAGGGGTCTGTCAGCAGTGCTAAAGTTAACTAGCTAGGTGCCAACTCCCGAGCTCCCCTCCACAACCCATGGTAGAGAAATATATATATATATATATATATATATATATATATATATATATATATATATATATATATATATATATATATATATATATATATATAATGAATATATAGAGATTCCTTCCTGAACCTGTCCATCTACTCATTGGTGTTCAGAGACTTTAGGTTCAATATGGGAATTGAACTGGGTTCTATTTGGTGCAAATAAAACCCAAAAACAAACCCCATATGGTTTTTGGACTAAGAGGGGGTTTTAATAGAACCCAGTTCAATTCTGGTCTTCCAGTACTGGGATGACCACCCTATGGCTGAAACACTTTGAAATAAATTTATATACTAATTTATAATAGTTGCGCATTGCACCGATGTGCATCATTGCAAATCTACTGATTTTTGTATTAGAAATTTACATTTAATAAATGTATTAAAATCTCCAATCTCTGGTCATTTGTGGGACTTGCAAAGCTCAACTGTCATTGCTGTTTCACAAACTGTTCTCACTGAGCTCAGTTGCGATTGCTGTTGCTACCTCTGTTTGGCTGCTGGACCCTCTACATCCAACTGTCAACATTCTGGACTTCGTGTTAAAGCTACAGAAACTACCATCTCCATTAACCCAAGCCAGGGGGCAGTAAAGTATCCTTCATCTCTTCAATTGCCCTGTTCTATTTGGATCAAATGTACCTTTCTACTCTCCCGCTACCTAACCCAGCTAAAAAACACATTCATTCACATCTCTCCATCATACACCTACTCAATTTACACTCTCCCATATTTTTCACCTTTCTTCTCTTCAAACCCCTCTTCTTTCACCATCATATTATTACTCCATCCCCTATTATGATTTCCCCTTCACTACTGCCCACATGAACCGTTTTGTTACCTGCACCTGCCACACTCAACAGCCTACATAAATAGAAATACACCTCACACCCACAAATCCTCCTTGCATAACCTGTTTCTTCTCATGGCTGCTGGTGACTTCTCACCGAACCATGGACCCCCATACACTTTGTGCTCATGCTCCTCACTCCATCAAAAACATTTACATCCACCCCGTACTTGCAATCCCGACAACCTTATCCACATATCTCCACTACCCTATTTATACGCCAGATCTGTTTGTAACAACCTTGCATCCCATTCATGATCTAGTCATTTCAAAATACCTCAACCTCCTGGTCATTACAGAAACTTTGCTCACGTACTCTGACAATACATCCCCCTGCAGCTCTCTATGGGGGACTCTCCCTTAGCCATACCCCAGACACATACAAGTTGGTGGAGAAGGCATTCTACTTTCTCCAAATTTCACACCCTTTGAACCATCACTCTTCCTTTGAAGTACACACTATCAGTCTATTTTATCCTCTTCCCCTTCGTGTTGCTGTCATTTATTGTCCCCCAGTGTCCCAAACAACTTTGCAGCCTGGCTCACTTATTTACTATCCTTTGCCCTACCTACTCACATACTAGGCGATTTCAACATTCCCATTGATAATTCCACAGTCTCTTCTACCACTAAACTTCTTTCACTTTGGTCACTCCCAGTGGACCTCATCTCCCACCCACTGTGATGGACACTACTTTGACCTTGTCTTCTCCCGCTACCACGCCATCTCTAGTTTCACCAACTTAGCATTCCTATTCTCTGACCACAACCTCCTTTCCTTCAACCTCACCTTACCTCATGCCCTCCCCCTGCACCCAAATCCACACATACACGACACTAAAGTACCCTTAACCAACACCACTTATCTTCATGAAAACAACTATTGTCTCCTAGGTCTGCATTGTCCTGCCCTAATCAGGACACCTTTCTCTACAACAAAACATTAACTTCAGCCCAAGACAATGCATCTCCAGCTACCATATACAGTCTCCGTTGATCCAAAACTCAACCATGGCACACAAATTCATCCTCTCATATTACAGCACTGCCCTTTCAATTGCAAAACACATTTTATTCAAAATCTCTTCATATCCACCCAGTCTTTGACCCATCTGCACCTCCTCCCCCTTTCTTCCATCACAACCCATGATTTTGCCACCTACTTCAAAGAAACAAAAACCCCATTCGACAAGGTATTTCTTCATACCAAAATTCCACCCATCTTCATCTCCACTCCCCAATCCACCCTTAATTCATTCTCTTCAGTAACTGAAGCCGAAGTCTACACCCATCTCATTCTGCAACCTGTCCCCATTACCTCCCAACTTCTCCACTCCCTCTCCGCAACTGCATGCCCACCACTACCTCTTCAATCCATCTCCCCACTGGCACATATTCATCCTCCTTTCATGTCACTAATTCTAAAGAAACCATCTCTTGATCCAGTCTCTCTCCGCAAACACCGCCCTATTTCTATCCTCCCATTTGCCTCCAAACTACTTTAAACGATTAGTGTACAAATGCCTGTCTCATTTTCTCTCCTCTCTGTAATCCGGCTTCAGTCCCCAACATTCCACTTAAACTGCCCTCACAAGTGATCGATGATCTACTTCAAAGTGGAAGGGTCATTTCTCCATATTCCTTCACCTGGACCTCTCTGCTGCTTTTGACACTGTTGATCACCCTCTTCTCCTACCCACCCGTCATTCCATTGGCCTTCGTGACAGTTATTTCCTAATTCACTTTCCGTTGCTTCATCTGTAGCATTTTGCTTGTCCATTTTTTGGCTTATCTGAAACCGACCCAGTCTGTTTAACTGGCCACAAACCCAAAGCAGTTTTCCACCAACCCAGATCATGTGTGTAGACACTGGATTACAAATTCCTTAGCCATTTCTGTTTTAAAAGGGTGTTTCCACACTTATGGACCACCCTGTATTGATTTCTGATGCAGTAGGCATATGTTGGAGAAAATTTACTTTTATAATAAAGAAAGAAAGGAAATCCCATGCTAATTAGGCCTTTTTATTTGCAAGTGACCAAAACATCTTATCATGAATATACAGAAGGGGAACAATAGACTTTCATTAAATGTCCTAGAGATAGGAAACCTAATACAAGTAATTTAGAAAATCACAGATGGATTTAAATGTAATTTAAACTTAACAAAATTTCCAAAGTTTAGATAACATTACATCCTGATATCAGTCGTTGAATGTAATTTCACAAAATTGGTTCCAGGTAGGAAAGGGGGCAGGTTTACCCCCTGCCAACGTGTGTCAGAAACAGTATCTAGAGCTTTGTTTGATCATGCAATGTATTATATTTGTATTTCTGGATGATCACTAGTACCTTCAACTAGTATGTAATGGTTCTTGTAAGGACCTCTTGAGCAAATAAACACCATCTGAAAATTCTGCTTGATAAATATTGCCTGCTGTATTCATGAAGTCCTGTGGTGAAAAAACAAGGAAGACATCTAGGATGTAACCCCAATTTACAAAGCTTCTCAATCTAGGCATCCAAAGTGGAACTGCACAAGCAATCCGGGTAAAGATGCTGACTGTTTGGAGGACTTGGAAACCAGTTGCTTAGCTTACCAAGCCTGCTTCCCTCTATGCTGTTTGCCATGAAAACAGAGGTCTGCCCCCTCAATGCAGGACCTTGTTTTACTTGCAGTATGAAAAAGCCAAAACCTAGACGCTTTTGTTATATTAATGGGCTGAAAATAACGCTTTTCCCTCCTTCGACTGGCTAGTGATCTTATCCAGTTCCAGGCCAAATAAAACTTTGCACAAAAAGGCAGGGACTTCCAAGCCTTGAATCAGAGGGCACAATACACAGAGACCACTAAAGCTGAAATACTAGGCCCCATGTCCAACATCCAGAACTATCCCCTCCACATATTCGGAGGCCTCACAGATGTGTTCAGTAATTAAGTCCTGGGTCTCCCTGACTGCAAAAATGCCAAAAGCTTCCCACTGCCTTGTTAACCCAAGGCTAAAATAGGTTTAAGGGAGACAGCTCTGCATGCGAGCCCCTTCCATAACTGAACCACAGCAGGAATCTGATGCTTCTGAGGCTTGGCAAGAAAAGTGTACTCAAAAAAGATCATGTACAGACATCGTCAGACTGTGTTCGAACAGACTCGTCTACTGGAGTTGCTACAAAATCATGAAGAACCCTGGCCAAACCACACAAGATAAACTCTGTTAACCTATGGATTGTAAGCTTGCGAGCAGGGCCCACTAACATTTGTTTTACCCAGTATTGCTTATGTTTGTCCCCAATTGTAGAGTGCTATGGAATTCGCTGGCGCTATATAAATAAATGTTGATTATGGAGAGTTGTTGGACGCTCTGCAAAAGGCATCCTCACCTTACCATTCTACAATTTGGAGTGACATTTTAAAATAACCAACCTTGCTGCCCGCACCCCTCCAAACTCATATCTGGAGTTACCCCCTTTATTGGACAGATAAGATAAGGAAGAGAGACAGTTCTAGTATACAACCAGAGTGTGAAAGTGAACTTGCAATGACATACACCAGACCTCAGCAGAAGTTTGGTAGCAATAGCCCAACTCAGAGAAAGGAGTGATTTTTTTTTTTCTAACACTTCCCTACAGAGAGAAACAGAAGAGGAGAGTTGGAGCTGCAGTTATTAGTGTCTGTATATTTTGGCGAGCTCCCTTCCATGAGGAGATCCCACCAAGGAGGTGCCGACTGTCTGGGCATTAGCAGCTCCCCTCAGAGACCAGCACTTCTCATGGCCACTGCCAGGAGGATGGCATCTAACAACCAGAGTGTTTAGTGTAGAACTACCATGCCCAGGCAGCCCCAACCTGACGGGCCTCCCTTATAACAGAGGCTCTGCATTCTCTCACGTAGTACAGGACCCAGCAGCTGGGAACTAACCACATCGTCCCTTCTCCTAGCCTCTGGTGCAAGGTTCTGTGCATGCAATGTCTCACTTTTCTATGGCGCTAGCAGCGTACTGGATCATTACCTACGGCAGCAGTAAGTGGTTCACACTCTTAAGACACTCTCTCATAGGGAGTGGGGGGAGGCAGGAAGATGTATTGGAACAGTAGAAGGATGGGAGTTTCAAACATAGTGCAGATTTTAAAGTGCCAAACATCTGGCTGCACCTGTATATCCCCAAGATTTAGTGTTCCCCAAATGGATGGAGAGAATTTTTTTTCCCCCCTAGATTATGTCTTAGGTTTTGCTAGATATATATGCCTGTTGGCCAGTCTTACCTTATACACTTCACTGAAGCCACCTCTACCCAAAAGGTGAAGCAGTAGATATCTGTCATTTAGTGTTGGATGGTCTTTAAATCTAGAACAAATTAACAGGAAATTTACTGTAAAACAAAACAAAGTTATAATAAAATAAAGTTGGTGAAACTTGTCACACAATTTAGCATTTATTCCCCTTTTCCTTCTAGGAAATTGGGCACAAAAGAGAAACACTCTTTAGGAGGTCTGTAGAATAATAAAAAAAAATATATATATATATTCCTTGAACAGCAAGAAAACACTTCATCTGCTCCCAGAGATTATTTTATTCCCTTCTATTCTCTTTGTGACTATTCCTGTTAGGGTACCTTCTTACATGTTTGTATTACTGAGAGTAGGGGGATTTTTTTTGTGCTAAACTTTCTACATATCCTTAGTGGTGCTCTTCAGCAGCATCCTTTGGAGCTCCCTCTGCTATGACAGTGGAGTTGCCATGCAACACTATGCATGCAACCTGACTGGCAAGTTCCAGGATACCCACATAATGCATTATGATTTTTACAAGCATTCTGATCTGCTTTTACTTCAGACTACTACTATGCAAATCTTGGGCATGAGCAGTAACAGTCTGGTGACAATGCAGGACAGAAGGACAGTTATACAGAGTGTCATCTTGGAGCCTGAGTCAGGATTCAATGCATGCTTCTGCAATGTTGACATCATTGAAGGAAACAAAGTTGGAAAAAGCTGCAGAATGAGAGTACTAAGAACATTTAGTAGAACTTTGGCCAAAAAAAAAAAAATTATATATATTTATGGTGAGAACCTTCAAAGTTCACAATTCAGTGTCTCAGGTGGCTAAAGATGGTGTGGGTGTGTGTGTGTGTGTGTGTGTGTGTGTGTGTGTGTGTGTGTGTGTGTGTGTGTGTGTGAATTTAGACTAAGCTCCAATGTGGCATGGACTTATGTGAATGCATTCTCTGTACAGCGCTGCAGAATTAGTGGTGCTATATAAATAACTGATGATATTGCACATTCATGTTGTGCAACATACCGGTGTCTCATGGAGCTTATAGGTGCTAGGGTTTGTTTGTGGTTGCAGGATGAAGTAGCAGATAAATTAGCATTCAGATACAGCTGAGGAAACAAGTGTCACTACTTTTTACACATACTACAAAATAAATAATAAAGCATACCTTTCCCCCTTTATTATAGCAGTGAATTCCACAACAATAAGCTGTGCAAAGGTAAAGAGTAGCTGGTAATAGAGATCTCTGAATACTTTATGATTGCACGTATATACTTACTGTGAGTTATCTTCATTATGTATTCTTTTTAATTCTCTAATGTGCAAATTCCTCACTCTTTCAAGCCGTTCCAATTCTGCCTGTATCTCTGCTTCTTCCTGCAGTGATAATACCAAAAAGTCAAGTTCGATAATGTACTCTTAATTTTGCTGCCAAGAATGAAAAGTATTTTTGGATTCTTACCTTTTTAAGGTGACCTAATCGGAGTTTGAATATCTCCTCCTGTTCATGATACTCTGCTAGGGTTAACCTATGTATGGAAGAAAATAGAGATCAGGGAGCTCCATGCAAGATTTGCATGTACCATGCAGAAGCAAGAGAAAGGACCACTTTTTACTAAAGCACCAGAGGTATTCTATTGGCTCCTGACTATATGGTGCCTCCATGTGCTCTGTCCATGGCAGAAGGAACGCTACCTCACAGGGGCTACCATCGCTCTAAAGCAGATTTTGGCTTGAAGGTGATACAGATAAGAGCGAATAGTCATCCACACGACAGGCTGCCTTACGTTGAACCCATTGAGCCGAGACAACGCTCTGCCTACTAACCCTGCAGCTGTGAGCCAAAGAAAGGATCCAGACACAGTCACCGGCAAAGAGCAAGTGCTTCAGCAGCTGCACCTGATCCAGAAGCAAACTGTTAAAGAACCTGGTGGTAGCAACTATTTTCTGATAGCTGGGGCACAGCATTGGTGCACAGTTCAAAATTACAGCTGATGTGTGCCTGGCGGCTAGACAGTACCAGTAGGAGTGGTTAGTAATGGCAAGTTACTGAGCGTAAGAGAAACCCACGATCAATCTAAAAATCAACCCACAGACAGAATGGCAAACTATGCCCATCATACCATTGGGGGGGGGGGGAAGGGGGGTGCTGAAATGCCACAAAAGCAGTCAATGTAGTCCCAGTTTACAGGACAATCTAGGGTAGTTTGTGTACAGAAAAAATGCAGGTCATAATTATGAAAAGTACAATTTTCAAGACTTACAACTAAACCGTTACACAAAAATGACCATTACAATGTTGTTTCCACTTACGTTTCATTTTCTGCACCGTTGGTCTTGTTTTTACGCTGTTTTTGCTCATTGTTGGCTGGTGGAGCCTGTCCCATTGCTGGAGGCTTCCGTTTAGCCAGCAACTTCCGTTGTCGTTCAATCTCTTCCCTTTGGGAGTTTATTCGTTCCTGTTGCCTGGATAAAGGAACAAGAAGTTCAATCTTCCCAAATGCTCTACATTGACCTATGGTTTCTCAACTTTATATAAAACTTGTTTCTAAGCTACTGAATACATGGGAGACAACAGTCAATTATTAATGCTTGGGTGAGAACCATACATGAAATAGTTGCAATTAAAATGGCTTGCAAACATATTTGAGGAATTTCCACCAACAAAATAATCAAAAGAAAAGTTTTGTAAAAAAAAACAAAAAAAACCCACAACATTAAAAAAATAATTAAACCGCTGATGTGAGTCTAACTGTTCGGATATTCCAAGCCTCTAATAACAAGAATTTAATGGTAAGCGGAAGAAAAAATTTTTTAAAAATCAACCTTTTTTGGAAAGTCGGTGCAGACAGCAAGTAAATGGGGAAAAACACAAACATGAAAGAAAAACAAAGACAACCTTGGAAAGCAATATAAAATTAAACCCCCACTCCTTTGCGTTGAACAAACATTAGATGTGAAGAGTAGGTCACATGACCAAACAAATCTCTTCTATGAAGCCCAGATTTTAACACCGCCAAAGAGTCAAACTTTAACCCTCAAACCCAATAAAGCATGAGAGACCTGGCTTCTTAAGCTGACACATATCAAACGAAAACACTAATCCTGTAG